>NW_009661368.1:573358-666123 GCF_000708025.1 Charadrius vociferus
GGGTTCGGTGCGGCGGTGCTGCACCCAAATCTCAAGGTGGCAAAGCCTGCGGAATTCCAGGGTACAGTATGTGCGCATCGCAGCCGGACGTGCGGCCAGCCCCGCGGGTCGCACTCTCACACCCACGCTGGCACTTGCATGCCGCCCCTGCCCGTCCACGCAGGATGGCAGCGTTTGTTACTCAGCGGAAAACACGACTCACACATCAGTTCTGGGGCTTTTTGCACTAGGAGGCTGATATGCCCTCCCCCTCCAGACGTGGGAATCTGATGGTACATGTGCTTTCACTTTTGCATTCAACTGACCTACATTGTAAGCAGTCACTTGGAATCACATTGCTTTTCCAGCTGATTTTGAGTCCAGACTTTCAAAAACAAAACAGTGTCTTAATACTTCTCATGTCCCTGCTGATGCCGCACGCATGCCATCATCCAGGCAATCCCTTTTAGAGAAACCTGCTGTTCTCGTTACACTGATCCTTGACATCAGTTCTGGCTTGGAGCCTGATCACACTGAAAAAAAATATTGTGAGTGTGCTTGCAAGCATTCTCATTATCGCAAGGAAAGTAGGGTGAGGAACAGTTAAATCCAAAATATGCTCAAACACAAAACGAATGGATTAAGACACCTTCTAATACTGCACACTCTACGTCTACCAGATTGCCAGTCTCGGCTGATGATGGAAGGATGTGGAACGAACCGTTCATACAATTGGTTTGCCCTGAGCCTACACAATGGTTAAGTTATAATGAATAGTAAGCAAGTTAGTAATAAATTGAACAAGTAGCTTGTTTGGTGACAGTCTGTAACTGCCATAGCTTGGAGCACTGCAGCATTCAAGTGAAACTCCAACACAATCTGGGGAGAAGAAAAAGGAAATGCATCTATTCAGCTGCGTATTGTGTATTGCTCAGATCTGGCAATGCTTAACAGGAAATGGGAAGAAGAGTCTTAATTTTCGAATAGTGTTTCCCAAACCATTTGAAAATCTACCGAGTCTTGGAGTGCAGGCAAATTTAAAAAGCAATTCTGCAGCGGTGGAGCTTCAAAGGCAGCCTCCCGGTGTGAGTAAGCCTCACATTTGCATGTGCAAACAGCACTAATACATACAAAACGCAGGCCCAAGTTTTCAGAACTGCATGCGTGCTTTTATGCAGCCAGTATTCACATAAAATTACTGTAATTGTACTTCCATATTAAAGGTATGTACCAACCCTTTTAATTTGTAGAGAGATCACTGCTTAATTACCTGCACTACGCTATAATCTAACTTCAAGAAAAATTGTGCTATAACAGTATATACAGGCGTCTAAACACATATGTATATACTGCTTGTAAATATGAGTATTAGCTGATGTATTCAGTGTACACAGAGAAAGGAAGGAAGTCGAGGGTCTGCATAGTGCTGCATACAAAAATGAAAGTAAATTAGTTACCCAAATCGAGTCTGCTTTTACAAAATATTTATTGTAGGGAGAGTTGTGTCCACCGCTCCACTCAGTATGTCTACCTTTTTTTTTTTTTTTTTTTGATGGTGAAATTAGAGCTGATTTAGAGGATGCAATCTTTCTTGGCTGGGAAAACATCTCTAGAGTTCTGCATGATAATTCTTACCTGCAATCATACACATGCATATTAAGAAGAGAATTACTGAGGTTTGTACAGAAAACAAAGGCCATTTCTGTACTTTTCTATGAGTCTGTAACAGCTCCACGATCATATAAAAACCAAGTAACTGCTGATACTATGCTTGGTAAGGCTGAAATTAGAAGGTCACTTTTAAGAAATTACACTGATCCACCTAAACCACACTGAGGAACAATCCCTTATTTTAAGCCCTGCAATTAATACTTGTGCATCCAAATATTAAACAATCACTTTCTTTATAATCTTTTGTCCTTCTCATCTGAAGCGCTTACAAACATTAAAGGTGTTCCGTACCACCTTGGCACAGTCCCCATGGACAATATTCTTAGCCCGTTCTCAGCACAGAGAGATAGGAACAGATCTATCTTCTGCTCTTGCAATAACAGTTCCCAGGCTGCAGCTCCTCTCTTAATGTTCTTTATTGGCTATTTAGGAATCGAAGGGCAAGGCTGCCTTTCTAGAACTAGTTATGCAGTTCCCATTGTGAAACATAAGAAAAAATGTATTTTTCATACTAATCGGCAATAAACCACAGCCTGTCCCATACCCTGCCTCCTGCTGTAACCCCACACCCAACAGGTCAGACATCCCCTCACTCAAGCACCTCTACTATTGTGCAATGGCATAGACGGGGAAAATAATTCTTTCTTAACTCTAGCAGTTGAACTCTTTGCACTCTGCAGCATGAGACTGGATCATACTGTTCATTATCTTATCTTCCTCAAGTACATGTTACTAATGGTCTAAAAATTAGCCAGGCCTTCTGTAAAAATCCACCCACTCAGCTGGTACCTTTGACTCAGTTGAATGGCAGTGTTGGGGTTGACACATTCAAAAACCCCCATATATCTCCCTAGTGCAAAAACAAAGCATACGCTTACAGAACCAGTTGGTCAGGGACCAACTTTCTCACTCTGTGGTTGTACTGCGCCCAGCACAACTGAGTTCTGTTGAACAGCTGGGACTCTTAAACACCATTATAATACATACATATAATTTAAATGCATGCTTAGGTCTATTGGAGGGTATTCTCCAGTCTCAGCATGCAATCATATATGACAATTTAATTTAGCAAGATGCTGACCACTCCCAGTATGAAGCTCAGCCTTGTAGACTTTACTGGGAGATAAAGATGGCTTGTGTTCTAGCAGCATGCAAAACTAATCTCTTTTTTTTTTTTTTTTTCAAAACTCTAAGCTTCAAACAAGCTCATTTCAAACCACAGCTCTTCAACTTCAGCAGATTCCCTCACACAGGGAGCTCAAGCACAGCATAACACTTCACACTCTGTAAAAAACCAGGTTGTTCTTCAGACCCAGAAACTAAAACATCAGCCTTGACACTGGCAATTAAGTAAAGCAAGATTTTCAAAGAATTACTGTATTCACCACAATTAAATAAAGAAAACATCTAAGAAGCCAATGAGAATACAAGGTTTGACATGTTTTCTCTTGACAGTTCTCCAGGTGTGTTCCCAGGTCCATTTTAAACTTTGTGGTGACATATACAAGAGGAAAAAAAAAGATTGTTTACTGTGGACCTGATATTCATGGCACTTGGAAAGCTCAAACACTTGGGAAAAAATATAACAATGCATAAAAATCATGTCATTTCAGGCAAAAAATGCAACGTCTGATTAGCCATTCCAAAGTATGGTTGCAGTGGTTACCACAAATCAACTACATACAGCTTGAACCTCTAGAGGAAGAAAGGGTTTTCATCTCGCTCAGAGGTTCACACAAAGAGGTGATTAATATGCTAGAAAATCCTCGGGGTCCAGATGCAATGTGCAAAGAAATCAGCATCAGACAAAGGGTTTTCTCATGCATAGGAGAGATTCCCCCCGATCAGGGATAAGGGGCTCACTGACAGTGGGCAGGCTGGACACCAGGCTTGCTCTGCAGCCTTCAGCCTCCCTGGCCAAGCAGCACTTTTTTCTTGGCTAAAACCTTGGCTAAAATCAATGTGTATAAGGGAGTCTGCCCCTTTCTATCTTTTTGTTTGAAGTGAAGTTACTACCTTATTAGACTCTCATTTAGCAAAAATAACAGTCTGAATACGCTGAAAAACTGGTCCCTGGAATTGCCCCCAGGCCTCTGGGTAAGTCACACAAATGGAATGGGTCTTCAGATTGCTTCACTTGGGACAAAGATACCCGTCATTAGCTGATGCTGAACAACACCCAAAACTACTCTATGACTGATAAAGACGTACAATATGGTAGGTGAGGGGAAAGGGCAGGGCCTGTGCTGTCTGGACAGGGCGTTGGTCCGTCCATACTGATTTCCTGTAACCCAAAAGGCTCCACTTCTCCTTTCCTTCTCATGGCTTTTGTCTAACAGGAAAGCTGCTGCTGTGCCTTGTTTGGACATTGTGATTGCTGAGCACAGGCCAGTTGCATAAGCTTTAAGGGTACCTCTAGTACCTTAATCTGCCCCCTTCCTCATTAGATGTGTGCTCATTGCCTCTTTTCCTTCCTCTTCTTCATTTCCTTGCTGTTGCAGAAGAACAAACACTAAATGAGTGGGGAAAGTGTCCAGAAAGGAACTTCAGACGGGGAGGCATCTAGTGGTCCCTCTGCTATGGGTAACATTTACGGAACCTGCTGTTAATCAGAGATGAAGTTTCTCGGTGCAGCGTCATACATCCCCCGTTGCTGCCTATTACTTAATCTTTGCTTCCTCAAATGGCACCCAGAATTGGGTAACAGCTTTCCTGAGGGTGACAGAAGCAAGGAAAAGATAGTACTTCAATGATAAAAATGAAAAGCTTATCAACAGGGACTTTGACCCACGTCCACTAATGAAAGAAGAAAGAAGTGGTCGAGTAGGTTGTAGTGAATGTGAACTGGATTCAGCAGAACTAGCTTGAGTTCTGCATAGACTCAACTGTTTCACAGGGTTGATCCTCCTCTTATCTGTCTGCCTTCCTGAGATCACTAGACACAAACAAGCAAACTTCACAATTAAATGATGCCTTTTTTTTTTTTTTTTCCCATAAATGACTAGTCATTTTTGTTCAGTTCCATTTTGGGACAGTTGGCTCAAGATGGGAGTATCAGGCAACTGTGAGATAGGTAATTTTGTCCTGAAAAAACTCCACTGAGAACAGGCTCAGTAGCCTGTTTCTTTATCACTGATGATAGCATTATATTATTAAGGACCAGTAAACAGCTGACAGTCTTTGTGCTCTAGCATGGAGATTAAAACTTTCCAAAAGGGCTTTGACATGCAGTATGGTATTAGTCCATAAAAGTGCTATGTGCAGGTACAAATATTTCTGATCCAGGGATTGTAGACTAGGAGGCTTCAGGACTTTCCTTGGTGACAAGGACATTCAAGGCAGAAGTGGATGTTGCCCTTAGTCTAGTTGATACTCAAAATGCCAAACATATTTTCCAGATGAAGCTTTAATTTGTAGACCTATAGTCCAAATCCCAATCTTAATTCCACCAAAGTCATACCTCTGATTTGTAACACAAATTTCATCAAGAGTGAGGAAGTATGAAGACAAACATTTAAATATCTAGAAAGCAGTAACATGAACTTTCCTTTGTAGGTTTGGAAGAACAACAAAAAAAATCACTGAAATCCTAACTGGAATCTCTTGGGACTCTGCTGCTGACTGCTCTTTTTAGATTTGCTGTTTACTGTCTGACCCCTTTTTTAACTTCCTTAGCTTTCTTAATATCAAGAAACTGAGTCCTCAGAAATAGTTAGCATTGAGAAGCTAGAGAGCAGTATGTTAGAGAAAAGGATGGAAGGAGATACACTCCGTGCAATTTTACCGTGCCTTTGTGTGCCATTTACTGCACTTCTCCAGCTTTAATGGCTCAGCTGTCACCACATACGGAATGCCATGTTTTGCTTAGTGTAACTGATTCCCACAGAGAAGATGCACAGTATGCTCTGTTGTGGTGACTTTACTGTTAATTTTGTGTCCTTTAGTAAAAGAAGAAAAGCCTGTTCTGGCAATATGAGTTTCCACTTTACATTTAGAAGAAAGCTGTTTTTCACAAGGTTTTCCAGTGCAACACTTCATAGAAATGCACTGGAACGCTGAGTAAGATTAAGTGCATGAGGTGCACACCCACTAAGAACACAAGCAAAATTTAATTTTTGATCTGGAAACACATGAAGAAAGTGCCACACTAACTAGTATAATGGTTTGAAGGACAAGTTAGCTCCTCTGTGACAGCAACAATAAATGAGAAATGGAATGGCACATTTCCATATGTACACACAACGGAAAATGACTGCCATCAGGTCCAGCATCAAATGGCTAATCCTCTCCTGCAAAGCCCTTGACACCAGATAATCTGTGCCAATTTACGTGCACTCTGTACATGAACTCTTCTCCATTTTAAATTCTTTCTTCTACAGCAGCTAGGTCTGGCAAGAAAACAGCACATTTAATATAAAAAAAAAGAAGGGGTGAATTTTGAACAGATGTGTCAGAAAACATTGGAACGGGGTTCTTTCTTCAGGCCAACACCCTCAGTGGGCTTTGAGGAAGTGGGAAAGTACATCTTTACTCTCAGGAGGAAAATGGAAAGGGAAACATTGAAGGCATCTCTTCTCAAGGCTAAGAGTAGTAACCTCTGCTATGTAGAATAGCCCCTTGGCTGCGAGCAGCTCTAGGCAGAAGAGGGAAGAATTTAAAAGCACTTTTGGTTCCTTGCACTTATTCACCAAGAACATCTTCCCAAGCTTTAGAATTTAGAATCTTATAATGCTTTTTATTAGCAAACTTGGGAATAGTGCATTGCATAGAAGCCAAAGCCACAGTAGAATAAAATAAGTCTTACCAACAGGACTAAATATGAAGTACCCCTACAAGCCAGACACATCTCAGAGCAGCTGCTTGTTATTTTTCTTTGGCATATATTTTTCTGGATATGAGACACCTTTATCTTCCTAACCCCAAACAGACAGAACAGAACACACTGTGCCTATTGTGGGCCAAATCCTCTGCTGACATAAATCAGATTCTCCCCATTGAAACCAATCGAGCTGTTGTGGTTGATACAGATTTGGACTCTGACCTCTTAAACCAGCCTCTCACACATCTAAGATATGGCTTCCCTTAACAAATTTCACTATGCTTCACAAAAGAACATAATCTCAACAGAAAGAGTTTACAGTCTACAAGGAGGCAGGATCAGTTGCTAATGAGGATACTACACAAGGGCCTGTGGGTTTTTAAATTAGTTTTTAGATTTAGAACAGATTTTCCCAATATTCAAGACTCTGGGGAGACAGCAGTTGGCAATATAACTTGGAATCCGATAAAACTAATCCTTCAAGTATGTATGTCGCACTGACAGATTCAGTTTGAATCAGTATTGCCTTTACTTTACAGTAAGAGAACAACAAAATACAAGACCATAATGTATAAACTCGTTATTTCCTTATATAAACAGGTAGCTTTTTTATCTCAACCTCAGTATGAAGACTTCCTAGTTTTAAAGATACAGTGTGCAAATTCCTGTTGGTCAAAGAGGAAGCTGTAAGATTATTTGCGTTTTTTTTTAATGCTTTTCAAAACATTGGGATCTTGCTTAAACAGAAGTTGGGTCTGACTTTCAGCTACTGAGACTCATGCCAAGATTATGAAAAGAAAGATCTATATTTGAGGACAGATACAAGATCTAACATTTTTAGGCCTAGAAAACATACTGGAAGAAATAGTAAGAGGTCATCTTGCTCATCCCAACAGCTATGGTTGCTTATGTGAATGTCTGTTCAGGAGTTGAGCGAGGTCTGTTGGTGTGCTGCAATCATTCTGGCAGGATCTTGGCGGCATTTCCAAAGCTATTAATTAGCAGATTACTCATCAGTGGAGCTAGGGCATCCTGTAAAATGATGACCCGCTGACCCTGCTGAATTAATTTTCCATAAATAAAATGCAAACCTCATAGATTTTATTGGTCTCCACAGGACATATTTTTTCCCTTCATTTTCACAGTTAAAGCAACTATTCAAAATGGTATAAAAACACCTGCTCAGCACTTAGCAGGCAAAATAGCCTGACAGTGGGTCTTACATCGAGTCTTCGTACCACGTGTGTGTATGTCACTGATACAAAGTATATTAAATATTCAGGTAAACATGTCAATGCATTTGCAGGCTTCTGTAGTTTGTTTGCAGCCTTGAACATTAGAATCTAGTTTGTTTAGAGGGGAAATGTTGACAAGGACGCTGGGATTTACTCCCTGCTTATTTAAAAAGTAAAGAAGACTTTTAACTTCTACCTGATGGGCAGATGGGTTGATCTTGCGTTAGCAGAGCATCTGCTGAATAGCACACACAGCTGGGTAGCACATTCTTTTTACCATATTGTAAATGCAGCACAGGATACAAAGCTGAGCAAAATTTCACTTATACAACTGGTGGTTAATTCTGTGCCAACAGTAATTAGCTTCTGTAAAGAGTTTATAACAAGAAACCACAAAACAGTTTTATTCTGATGAAACTGATGGGAAAAACCCATGTGCGTCTGTCCATGGGGTGTGAGCTCCAAGGCTTGGCAGGAGAATTGAGACACAGGCTTTCAGGCCAAAGGCAAAAGAATGCTTCACTGAGCTACAGAGCAGCTTCCTTTTTAATACTTACTTGTATTACAGCAGCATCTCTAGTCTTAGTCAAGGATCTGGGCTGCTGGTATTATGAATGAAACGGCTAAATAGAGCTAGGACCTTGCTCCCCAAGCATGCACAGTCTAGGGCCCTGATTTGGCCGACACTGACACTTAAGCTAAATCTTTAGTGCATTTATGTCAAGGAGATTGCTGTCAAAGTTAGGTGAAATGTTACAGGATTGGGGTCTTAGCCAATTATTTGTAAAAAAAAGGTACTGATTAATAGTATTGATCTTAAAAGAGCAGAGAGTGTATGCTTAACTCTGTAGGTGGGACTAATTATATTCATTTCAGTGAGATTACATCCATTTACAAAACTAGAGAAACTGTTCCTGGTTTCTTGGATACACATCTGCATTCATATCAAAAGTAAGCTGAAATAGGGATTCTGTTCCATTCTCTTTCTGGTAGCATATAGAAGCCCCTGTCAGAGGGGCTCACTGCACTAACCACTGGGCAAATACTGAGCTCCTTATCTTACAGTGGAAACAGATAAAGGGAGAGAAAGGAAAGGAGTCATGAAGTTAACACTAGGTAGCTACCTGTGGCCACACATCAGGTGGACGCTGGGAATAGAGACCAGGTCACCTCTATCGTGGTTATCATTAAAACACTTCAATAGCTGATTTTACAAAAAAAAAAAAGAAGACATAAAAATACTTCATATTATCCAGTTTTCTTGGAGAAAGGTTCTTGCCAGACTTAGAGAACTCAAAAGCACATTGGATAAGGAAGAGTCAACATTAACAAGGCTGGAAATTCCCGGTAGAAGGAGCCACTTCAGGAAGCAAGTATGACTGAGCTGCACTGGGGAAAAAACTCTCTACTCTTATGGCTGCACCATGGGGGAGATTGCACAAGCAGCGTGCTCCTATTGTGACTGTGCTCACGCAGTGCTCACACACAGCCATCTCTGGCAGGGCACTGCCTCAGTACTCGTTACAGGATGTAACAGTGGAGTTTTATTGCCACTGCCTTCAAGAAACCACATTCTTAGAATTCGTTCCCTCTCAGCCTGACAGTTTGGAAATCTAAGCTGTCTTTTGTATAAAATCCTATGCTAACTGACCTACTGCTTATTGGCTAAAACACCAGCCCCCCCTTCTGCTCCCTCAACTCACCTCTCTTCAAGGATATGAAGTATGTATGAGCACTGGAAAGGCCAAAACCCAAGTGCCAGGCTGGTCAGTAGCGAGGCACTGAATAGCAAATGAATAACATCGAAGTTCGTTATTTCCAGTTCTATCATATGGAGTAACAATCTGCCCTACTAAACAAAAGCATGCTGAGGTTATCTCAATAGACCATCCTGTAAAGACAAAAGTGCAAGAGTAGCTGGTTTCTTTGAAGTATTGTGCCTTTGAATGTATCTATGCCTCAAAAATGGGGGAAGGAGAAATTGCAGCATGTGCTGATTTACCTGTGCTAGGCTAACACAGCTTGGTAATAATAGCAGCAAAAATGTGGCAATGTGGTTTAACAGCCTGAGTATGTATTCGGAGTCTTTCAGAGTTTGTAATCTGGTTACTAGCATGTTAAAGACCTCTCAGCTGCATGTCTGTGGCTATTATTATTCATGCTAATTAGATTAAGCTAGCAGAGATATTTTTGCACATACTACAAGCGCACCTTCATTTTCCTGGGTGGAATATGTGTATGCAGGGGACAGTGTGAATAGATATCCTAAGTTGCTCGCAAAGCACAGACGGGACAGGCTACTTCATCCCAGTAGTGCAGAAGTAAGGAGTTTAGGAGTTCCATGATGGAGCAGCGTACAGCAGCTCATCTTGTAATTTCACAGAATAACCCCTGGCATTGTACAAAAGAAAAATATTAACTGAAATTTGCAATAACTTTGCAATAACTTCTGGATATATGCATCTTTCTTAATACAAAAAGGAAGTGGGCAGTGTGGTAAAGTAAATGTATGATTAACTACTCAGGAGATGTTGGTTCAGTACTTGGTTTTTCCTGACCAAGCTCTATCACCAGCTCTGTCATTCTACTCAAATTATTTCCCCTCTTACTTTTGTTTCTTTTCTCACTGTTTTTCTTTCATTCATTCATACTGTAGTTTCTCTTGACATGTTTTGAACAGGACATAGCAACAGGGTCCCAGACTCAGTTTGGGATTTTGGGTATGACTGCAGTAGAAATAAACAGTAATTCAAAGTTGATATTGTTGTTCCTTGGAATACATGCACTCCCTGCTAAATTAAAACAGCAAGGAAGAAAAGCCTTTGTTTTTCTCAAGTCTTGTGTGTCTCAGGAGAGGAGCAGGTGATTAGATCCTTGGGTTCTGTACTAGTGCTCAGAGCAGAAAGGTTGCAATTCAGGACTCCTCCTGATAACTTGTACCATTGTTCATGGGAAAGCCAGCTCACCCCTGTGCTTCTATATGCCATCATAAGCAGCATTGCGCAATCATTCAAAATTTGCCAACGTTGCAAACATATTCTATGTGTAAACATATTTTGTCCAACATCCACAATGACCCTATAAGCTAAGTTTGGAAATTACTTTTTGTGACAGCTGTGGAACAGAGAAAGGCTAGTCCTGGACTATTAGTCATTGGCTTCTTGCTATCAGATTTTACTAACAAGAGGTGGCACTGGTATTTTGTTGTTCTGAAATTACTGGAAAGTCATTAGCTGTGATTCCAAAGCCAAAACCTACTGCATTCCCTTTTAACATCAGCCAAGAGATTGAGATTAAAAAAGATGTATAATTAGAAAAGGCTTTGTCCTTGCTGTGTTCTAAACATTAGATCTGTAAAAAAAAAATAAAAAATATGTAAGTAGTTGGGGAAAAGAGGGTAAGAAGCAGCAAATGGCTGAGTCCCTGAAGGTACGGAACAGGAACAGGCTTCCCCGTATCCTCAGCTTCCAGGAGAGAGGGAGGGCCCTGTGTCTTTATCCTGCTGGAGGCATTCTGCCTGTGGGGAGGGAGCATCTTCAATGCAATCCCACGAAAGGAACTATGCTCAGCTCCTGGGAGGGATCATTTTGCCTGTCAGGGAAACATCATGGTTAGCTCTGGGGAACAAGATCATCCTGCGTCATTCAAGGGAGGCTCCTCTTTAGGCCCTCAGAGAGAGGGAGGGATCAGGCTTCTGCCCTCCAGTAACCTCCTCCAGCCCAGTGCAGATGCTCTGTCTACAGCTACATCCCAGTCCTCCAGAAGGAAGAATGGGCCAGCCTTCGAGGATAAAGGAGCAGACAGGGAGAACGGACAAACCTAAGGGCAGATTTTCATTACAAAATCATTAAATACTCCCCCGACTTAAAAACTTAAAATAAACTGCATGGAGCCACTAGGTTCAGATCCCGCAAGATAAGGGACCATGGACTATGTATGGGCCTGTCTTATGACATTAGTCCAGCACTTATGGCCTATCCCTATTTCTTGTTGCAGTTACTTGCTAAAAACAACAACAACCAACCCAGATTCCTCAAAAGAATTTTGGAAGAAGCAAAGAAGAGACTGATGCTCAGGAACCCAGGGCCAGATCAGCCCTTGATATGACTTTCCAAGTTCAGTAAGCTGTGTAGCTCCTCATGAAAGGCAGCCGTCGTTGCTGCAGCTCAGAGCTGAAAAAGACAGTCCACACTGGTTCAAGCAGAATGGGGTCCTCACTGGGGTAAACTCTATATGGCAGGTTGCAGGGCATCTACACACTTCTGTGCTGCTTTGTCATCTTGGTGGCATTCCAGCCTGCTGACTGACAGAACATCAGAAACTTGGTTAGGGTTACCAGCTAGTAAGTCCTCTGTTCATCTTCATTGTGCAACATGTGTCTAGGACATTACTGCTGGATTTTCATTGTCCTCTTGCTAAGATGTATCACTGTGCAGGAAGCAGCTTTTGGAATAGATGGGGAATAATGCTGAAAATAATTTGAAAGGAAAAGTGGGCTAAAATATAGTTGTGATGTTTCTGAGTAAATAAAGATAAGAGCAATGGAAGCTCCTCTGGCAGGGACATTAGCACAGCCTCAGCAAATTAGTTTAGCACTAGAAAATTGACATGGAACGGAAACAAGGCATTCAAAGCAAGGATGTGTTTTAACTAGGCACAAAGCCGACGTTATTTAAGAAAAAGAAGTGGAGTTGGTTCCAGAGTAGCTAATTCATTTCTCCTTATCTTCCCTTGGCAGGGGCTAGCTGCTTAAAGACCACTTGATGTATGCCTGCTGCTTCCTCCCCTCTCCCCTCACTTGTTTGCCTTGCAGAAAACAGAAATCAGTTCTGTTGCAAATGACTCCAGTTCCCCATGGGCTGCAGAGAAACAAATCGCAGCTTATTGGGCATCTGTGTGACATCCCAGCACTCTGAAGCGCATAGCAGTATTTGCACTTGCTCTAAGATCAGCTCTATGCTAACACATTTGCTGGAATACAAACGCCAGTTATAAATATTTTTCTTTCATTACATTTCTGTGTTGGTAAAAGGCCTAGCAAACACAGATACACTGTCATAAAAACACTTTTCAAGTATCACTTCATTTGCTTAGTAAAACCCAACTGACTACAAATTTTACTGCCTGAATAATTTTTCTGTTGTGTAAGCCCATTACAAATTTCAGGGAGAGAGTGAAAACAAGAGGTTTGATATCTTCTCATTCTCTGGTAGTTAAACTAATTTTTTCAGCAGTTCATTTAGCAGAGCTAGTATTATATGGACAGACATACTAGAACATCCTGCTGGACCATTTTGTCATAAAAGTAGTCCTGGTCTCCACTGATACTTAAAACGAAGTGGTTCCTGTTTACTATACCTAGTAACTTAAGTTTCAAAATATGTCAGGTTAAGGATAGGCTTAGGCCAAGTTGGGAATCAAGCTGTCTTAACTTTGCAACTAGAATCTCAGCAACTATTCCAGGTCTGAGCTGTGCAGCCATCAAAAGTTGACCTCTGAGCTTCACGGTGTGTAACACTGGTGACTAATAAATGTTCTGTGATAACTTTAAGCTCAGTCTGGATTATCAGTGTAGACCAAAGCTGCTACTGTTATTGTCTTCCTTTAGTTGATCTGTCTGAAGAGGAGTTCTGTCAATTCACCAAGGTTACAGTCCTCTTCTCCCTTCCTAAATCTAATAATTGAAGCACTCCTTTATGCTTTTCTCTTCAGCCATTCTATCACATCATGGTCAACCTTTGCACATTTCATGCTGCAGCTCTTGTCCAAGTGTGGTAGCGTATACTTCTCAAAGTTGTATAGCTTGGTTTTCCCAGAGTCACAGAAAATAGAGGTGAGGATTCTTGCCACAACGCCTCCTCTTTGCTTCCTAGCTATTCAGCCTGGCTGTATGCCAGTTCTGCATGATACTTTTTCTAGATGTTTCGCTAGATTTTTGGAAGAGGTGGAAAAGAAGCTGACTTAGTCTATCCCTCCTAGTTTATTGAACTGACTATACATCAGTGCAGATGATGTGAACTGATCCAGTACAATGGCTTCTAGTTTTATAGTTTGGTGGTTTCCAGTGAATTTGCAGTACCTCTCAGAAAACTCTTCTGCACTAGTCATAACTCTAAGCTTCTCACTTTTTTCTCTTTTTTATCACCTTTCATTTTGTAATCTCTTCAAAAATGTAGATTCTGCAACATTTGTCTAATAACAAACTGAGCATGTTTCCAGGATTAAATAAAACTACGTATTTATAATCCCCTAGGACACAATCTTCAGCATTTTAAGAAAAGCAAAGTGGCAGTTAACTTTGAGTTATGAGTTAGAGGACTGACGGATTCTGCTACAAATGCAGCATCCATGAATGACTCCTCAGTGGAAAATCTGGGTTGTCAACTTATTGCTAGCATCTGTTACAGCAATGGCAGTGACATTTACAAATACTAAACCCGCTTGGTAAGTTACTATTTTAGAGCAGATATATAAATTCAGCACACTTTCATCAAAACCAGAGCATGCATCTAGCAAATTGGAATTTTATGTCAGCAGTACACATTTGTGCAATGAATACAAACACGCAACGTGAGAGAGTTCTGTGTCATTCTTTTGGTAACCCAGGGCTGGAGAGGCTAGGGGCAAGAAAATGTTTCATACTAGCTTTCTTGACTGAAGAAATAACTTCTTCCCTAGAAAAAGGCCCACGTGTACAAACCAGAAACTGATAGTGATCTTGCCATACGTGGTGTCAGATAGGCAGACTCTTTCATGGTGGTGAAGGAGCTGAACTGCTCACGAGGAATGTGTCTGTTCAGCCCTACAAGCTTTGAAATGTATGGACTGGTGAATGTAAGTGAGCACAAAATCTGTGCAGCTCTATGTTAACCTCGTGGCTGGAGCTTTTAGTGCCAAGAAGCACCTCAAGCACAGAACAGCAACAAACAGTACAGTCATAGAAGCCTTGGTGCGAAACGGTTAAAAATACTTGAGTCATGTCTTTTCAAGAATTGAAGGACTAGCTGTGAAAAGCTCTAGTGACTTCCAGGGAACCAGGCTGTAAACAACACAGCACAACTGAAGATGAGGACAGTATAATATATCTGACGGGTACAAATCTTCCACATGGCCAGCATCAGGCGAGGTGCTCGTCAAAAAGGCATCTGCAGCTGTTCCCTTTTCAGGCTGTTTACTCTACAGGAGGATTTACCATCTGTGCAGAAAAACAATGCACACACCAGAAATCAGTGCCTGTCAGATGAAGCCTAGTCTCGTGGCTGAAGCACAGGACAAGCAGTCAGGAGATTTAGATTCTATTTATTGCTCTCCTACTGGCTCCCAGAGCAAATAAGGGGAAATCACTTCACCGCTTTGTGTCTTGTTTTCCTCCAAGATGCTACTTTACCTTATTAGTGGTATGACCACCCATTATTTGTGTTTATAAAGTGTTTTTTGTTCTTTGGATTGCAATGCTAAAGCAGAACTAAACAAGATGTATTTCCACAGAATTTCTAAAGCTTCAGGAATAGCAGGTCAACCTCTACTGCAGCAAAGTTAAAGGTCCATAAACTATATCACAAACAACTCAAAACCAGCCCAAGAGTCACTGTGCTCCTCTCTCCATCAAACTTAGTACACTAAAGACATGATCTTTTAGAAATCATGGCAATGAGAATGCTAGAAATACTTGACAAGAGACAGAAAGACCAAATTTGTTCAGAGGTGAGCAAATACAAATGACCACAAACTTTGGGGGTTTTGGTATTCTACCCTGAATTTTTCAGCTTGTTACTGGCATTGGCAATTAGTGGCATTGAAAAGTCAAGGTATCCCTTTATATAATACATTTTCTTCTTCAGAATAAATCTTTTAGAGGTTGTGTTTTGTTTTTTTTTCTAAATCAAAGCACTACAGCTGTGCAGGGCTCAGCATTTCATGTCAGATTTCTGTGAAAAGCACTGAGTTCAGAATGTACAGTTCCTAGCACTACTGTGCTTTGGAAGCACAATAACTTCACAAATTGTCCCAATAGAGTCATATGAAATTGAGCTCTAGTTTGCTTAAATATTTCAAGAGTTTCCTGGATTGCCTTTATTCTCAGATTAGCCCTGAATCTATATCAAAATTATGAAGGAGATCACGGGTGGATCTTGCCTGATAATACTTTTCTAAAGCCTAACAATATTGGTTAATAAAATTCATTTATGGAGCAAGACTGAGTATGTAGGATAAATACTGTTGTCAGTCCTAGTGTTATAACTTGGTGGAATGTATGTTGAGTTATGTTCCTCTTAAGAAAAAAGCATTTAGGAAAAAATCTTCGTCCCACTAAAATTAACATAGTTGCCAAAGTAGTGTAGTATTATAATTCATACTTTCTGAATTTTCTGCCTTCCACTGAATAATTGTGTCATCAGTTCTACTCCCTTCCTATCTCAATGTGGTTGATTGTATATATAAGGAAAACAATCTAGCCATTTTTGTGTTTCCTTTTAATTCTTCTGTTGTTATTGAGTCCTAAATGATCTTGTTTTTGTTTTTACTGCTCTGTAATGAGTCACTGGCTTATTTAATTTAATTTTATTGTAATTGTTATCTTTTCATTCTTGTTTTTTTTTTTTTTTTTTTCCAGTCAGTTACTCATAAGACCACAAGATATAAACAGGACACTGTTGCTTGGAAAACTTTTGAGAGTAATTTTTTCACTGTTGCCCAAATCCAAAGCAAGTCACTGAATGGTCCTCACTTCCTAAGAACTTTCACCTCAGTCCATGTATATTTTCCCACATGTCATGTTACTGTTGATCCTTATATTTTTCCAACTAAAAGAGATCTGCCTGTCTGGTTTGGTTGTTGTTTGGAAGCTTTCTTGGGCTTTCTAATCATGCCTGATCTAAAACTTTCCATGGAAATTTTAGTGATAAAAAGTCAAGATTTATTTTATATCATTTCTTTTGCAGCAAATAAATTTTGCCCAAAACTGAGTTTCAATTGAAAATTTGGGAGAAACAGTTATCCAGTGAAATGTTAAATTTTCCTTTGCCATCTCCCCCATTTTCATACTAATTTCATCTTTGGCTGAGTTTTCTGTAATGACTCTTTCTTGCTAGACTTCTTATCTTTAACCTGGTTTCCTAAGGAAATGGGATTTATGTGGTTGTGCTATGTTTGCATATGTTACATACATGTGTCTATCAATCAATTCTTTATAATTTCAAAGTGACTGGCAGCTTGCCACTAAATATATAAAGACAGAGGTCTAAGTTTATGTTAAGATTTTATGTTTCATTGTAGTAGTCAGATAGAGAAGAGATTTTAGTCATGCATCTATGAAGGGAAAAGCTTCACTAGAAGTGATTTTGTATTCAATACCACAGAAAGCAGATGAGAAAGAATAGTAAATGCCCAGCTATGGGAAAATCTCCCAATGGAGTTCACACCCATCAGAGCACACATCACAGGACATAAAGCCACAGAAAACCAAGATTCATTAGTTCCGTTACTTTTTGTACTCTGTTTCCTATGAGGCTAGAAAACCTAGGAAATGATGAGACTGTTTATAAATGTGCAACATGTTTGATTAGAATTGGTTCATATTTTGTTACAAAGAAGTTATTTAGTGCTTTTGTTTAAGGTGATCTGCAGCTCTTAAGCTGCATCCCTCTTATTGGTACCCAGAGAACTAATTGACACACAAAGACTCAGAAAGCTTAAATCTATGTCAGCAGGCCTTCATTTCTCCTGTCACCTGTGCCACCTAAGATAAAACTAGTTCAGAGATCCCTGTATATGCCATTACACCTTCCAGTCACAGTTTTAGACATACTCTAAAATGCAAATTGTCTGGCATGAAAAAATATCATTTGTTTATCTATTTGCAGCTTTTACATGAAGTGAAGTTTATGGAGTATTCTGTAGTACCACAGAACTTCAACAGCCTCTGCAAATAATTTGCATTAGACCAGAAATTATTGATATTAAAGTCAGAGAACTGCTACAGATATTAGCCGTTGTCCTGCAGAGTTCAACAGATTGGGTATGCCATGCTTCAAAAAGCTTTTCTAATGAGGAACCTTGAAGTGGCCATGACAAGTGGTGGCAAATTCGAGACAAAGGCTTTGATAAACTCCAAGTGGTGTGGAAGCAGCCTTAGAGATTAATAACACAGCGATTTTCTCTAAGTCAGCAATGAGCCAGCCCACCTCCTCACAGTAGGCGGTACCAGGAGGTTTGGAATGCCACCCATAGGACAAGAGGTCAAACTGAACTTCCGACCAGTGTGATCATTGAAAAATTTGTGGCTGCTTTTGCAAGAGTTAACGCAAGTTAACTGAAGTCAGATTCCAGCTTGGGTAATTCCATTCTACCTCTCTAAAATTCCCCGTTTATTTCAAACAGATGCAATATTTTTTCACTTCCTCCATTAAAGACTGCCAAGTAGTTTTCAATGTTTTGTTGAGTACTTGCTGTGTTTTACCCCAAAGGTAGCTACAACACCCAGTGAATGACCCTGCACAGAGCTTTGGTGCATTCATATTTGTGGGGAAAATTTTGTTCTGTCTATTCATATGCAGAACTGCTAAACATTATCATACTACGGTTTGTAGCAAGCAGACAACAAAAGCTAGCACTAAGAAGATTTTGTCCCATGGACAGATCAGTAGAGTATGAGGCAGACCTGACCTCTAGTTTTAGCTCTTCTATTTATCTCAAGTAGCAACTTGGTCATGGTCCTTCACTTTCTAGTAAGGCCAAAAAGCACCTTGATTTTACTTTAGAATAAGTTGGCTTGGACCCTTAATTTCTGTGCCTCAGTACTCATTAGTAACAGTGGAATAGCAATGCTCATTAATGTATCCTTAATATTTACTATAATGGATGTTTTATGGTCACTTTCAAAGGCAGTTGTATGCCTATTTCCCATTTCTTCTGACACATATAAATTGACGAATGAACAAATTGATCAATTTATAACATACACAGTGCTAGACAACTCATAGCGCTTAATGGCAGTAAAAGGAAACACAGAAGTAAAGCCAGAAACACTAATTAAAAGCATGTTCAGTGAGACAGAACTGTAGCTTGGTCTTAACGAGTGTGCGGTAGAGATAATGTAAAAGCAATTACTTTAGCAGAGGCAATTTACTGAAAAATTGTTTCTACTGAGCACCAACTTACTCAGTTCATGGGCTTGCTGCCAGGAAACAGAGCCAATTAGTGCCACTTACTATGGGGACACTGAGATGTGGCCATCTGCCTGCTGAGACTCACCCCATATCTTTTCACCATGTCACACAGTTCTTCCGTGTCAGTATGAATACTCTTTCCAACCTATTCTCAGCGTTATGCATTGATATGGCATATGTTATCCTGAACGATAACCCTGCACATTACTAATGTAATAAACTAATCTAGAATTTATATCTCTCTTTTTAACCATGATGTGTGACATGCCTACACTAGTGTGTGAGACATACTGGTGTAAATCTAGCATTGCTCCACTAATTTCTGAATTTTCACCGGTATAACTGAGGCAAGAATCTGACCCTTTGATCATGATGCTCATCTAGGACTGAAGTTCAGATTACCCTACAGTATACCAACAAACTTGGAAGGTAACTGAAAAATGTAAATGAAGGGTGTACTAAGGTTTCCTTATCAAGGACAACTTAGAACTAGCAGTGACATAAAAATCAAGTGGAAGAAAAGATAATCCTCTGTGCTTTGTCTGCCATTCATAGGATTTCTAAATTCAAGTAACAATCACAAAGTTTTTATAAAAAAAGTAAATGTGTAGCCTTTTGGTTGCAATTCAAGTTCTAATAAAACTGTTTATTGAACTCCTTGACCCCTTCCTGGAATCTGCTTGAGCTTCCCAGAACTTTGTGTCATGTGGTTCTCGGTCATTAATAACTAAGTATGACACAGCAGTTTAGACGCACAGCAGCCTTTTCTCCCTTCAAGCAGGCGCCAGGACAGAGCACAGAGAACACAAACAGCTCAGCTCAGGCTTCAGGATCCAGTCCCAGAGCGGTGCTGCCGTGATGCAGCAGCAAGCAAAAAGGGCAAAGGCAGGAAGTGATTCATCTGAGTACAGTACAACGTGCGGGACATGATCAAAAAGATCCCAACCTTCAGCTGGGACAAGTACAGTACTGGGCAAACAGCTCTAGGCTCCATCCTGGACACTAGATCCACTTCCCTCTCTGTTTACACTGAAATCCTCCTCCACCAGCCAGCTGTGCATTAAAAGCAGCGTCTGGTGCTAAAGAGGGTCAGTGAATTAAAAGACCTCTGCATACATGGCTGATCTATTCTGTCCACCCACTCATTTACGTTTATATAGCCCTTCTGGCTTTTGCCTGGAAATCTTTGGCTTTCAAACTAGACATGGCTCCAGCAGCTTTCGGCCAGCTTTTGGACTGCTTTACTGTTCCTTGAATCTGTTTAGCCCTTTCCCTGCCAGTTCCCAACCCCTCAGCCCCTGTTCCGCCCCAGCCCCATGGCTAATTAATCAACTCTGCCTATGACAACTGGACTGCAGCTAAGAAATTCTGAGTGTCAGTTTCCAAAGGGCAGAGCTGTTGTGTCTGTTGCAGCAAGATACATTCCAGGTACATTCTGCCTCACCAATTATATGCTTAAAAGAAAAAAAAAAAATGCAGGGATATTGCTGTATGGAGAAGCTAATCACATTCTAGTGTGAGATGCTGCGCTTCAGCTACAGTGGAATGAATGAAACTCATTGTGAATTGATTCAAAAGTCACATCTTTGCCAAATTTGGATTTAGTTACACATACGCATTTCCTATAAACCAAAGAAAAAACTTGTATGGACCTATGGGGAAAATGAGTTTAATTTTGATTGAGTTCCTTGCACTGTCAATCACCGTATTTCACTGGAGTGGCTCAAAACTTGCTGTAGGAGCTTGGGTGGTGAGGGAGAGGGAGGAGAGAAAATTGAAATCTCAAATTAGGTGGGAAGTAATACATAAAATCAAATTATGATGGGGTTTTTTTTCTTCCTATTTGTGTCCTAAGCTGCCTCTGCATACTTTTTCCTGTCTCTCTCCATTGTATTTATCATAGAACATTTACAATGCATATTTGCAAACACCACAGCTCTGCATGCTTAATTCAGTTAAAGTTCATTTGTTAAGGAAACAGAGATGGCTCTGAGTCCCTGGTATAAACTCTCCAGCACCTGAGGTCCATTATTACCTTCTACTCCAAGCATCAGGTGTGCTTTGACCCACCTTCTTAAACACAAACACAGTGCAGGTATGTAATTTTCAACAAAAAAGACTCTACAGAAAGAAAAACACTTCCCTGCAAACCCAGTTCTCCCTCTGGGAAGAGAATGAGAGAATGAACAGCATATCGCAGTTCTGATTTATGTTGCTTTATGCTGGGCTGGAAGGTGTTCAGAAAATATGGTGATGGGACTGGTACTGACACTACTCTAGAAAGGACCCAGCATTCATTTCGGAGAAATAAAGGGCTCATCTAGACAATGAGATATTTAATATTTTAGTATATCCAACTAAGTCAATTCAAAACAAGTCAAAGGCTCACTGTCTTATCTGCTCTACTGTTAACTGGTGTTAGCTAACACATTCCACATCCTGGTCTAGACAAAGCCTAGAAGCAAGGAAAGCAAATGAATGACAGATGGAGTGAGGACTGTACCAGAGAGAAAAAATGAAGGGAGACACTGTGAGAAAAGAAGCACAGACAAAAAGGAAGACAATGAAATGGAAAAAAATAACACTATCTTTATAATGAACAGGACCAGCTGAGCTTTCGAGGGGTGCTCATTTTCCTAATCCATAACACATGCTTCTTCTTAACTCCAGTTATGTGTTTGTTTATTTGTTGTGTGTTTTTGTAAAATGAATCACCCTTAGAAAAAAACCCATGGATTTAAATTACAGAGGGCAAAAATCTTATTGTACGTCAACTACTTTGGCAAACCCCATAGGTAGTTCAAGAGGAAAAGCTACTTGGGAATTTTCCGATGAAAAGTTTCTCTGTTGTTTTTTTTTAAAGGAAAATTACATTATGTTGAACCTGAAATTTTTCATGGGAACATGGCACTGGAACTGTCATATTTTGTATAAATATTAAATATGCATTGAACTTCGCCTCCCACATCCCACACAAGTACTTTTGACCATTGTGGCTCAAAATTATCTCTTTATTTAGGTCCAGTGATCTGCTGAATTTTTAATCAAAATAGAATAGCACAAAAGGAGAGCCCTAAAGCAACTGCTGGTCTGCTGATTAATATCCTCACGTTAGACTTGGGGCATAAGATCTACTTCTGGGTTTGACTTAAAAATCTCTCACATCCCAGCTAATTGTCCTAGCTGCTGGGCTATTGCTTTTTTGGGGGTAATGCTGGCATGTTCTTCAAGGACAATTTGGGAAGGTGAACATTTTAACTGAGTGTAGAGAAGGTGTTTTGAGAGCTTGAAAATTTTAACTAGACTGAAAAACTGCTTCCCCAGCTGCTTCGACGTGCAGAGGTTCAAACTCCCATTTGACGCACACGTCCTTCATAGGCAGTAACTTGTTTTGTGTGGGTTTCTGTTTGCCAGGTTTGATGTGTATATGCTGCGTGCAAGCATTTGTCTGTGGATCCAGTATGTGGAATGCGTGGCCAGGTATTTGGGGCTTGTGCTGTATGTAATGCATATTTCTTGCAGTGTGAGTTATATGCTTCATGTTCCTTTGTACATAGATGGTTTTAGTGGATATATATCACTTGTGATAGCACCTTGACATAAACTGAAGTCATATTTAGCTAATCATGATTTGGATTGATTAGCTGTGCTAGGCTTCTTCCTTATTTTTTGTGGGCTCTCATGAATTTGGCACACAGAACTCAGAAGTAAGGATTAAAAACATACAACTAATTGGAATGAGTTTAAGTGGTAAGCAGTGACAGCTTGTTTGACAGAACGTCACTTTTGGCACTTCCTAATGAACGGAAATTAGTAAATATGAAGTACTTGTACATAAGGGCACCAAAACATCTTTCATATTTCTAGATATCTATCATAAACAGAAAACACATCTGGAGAAAATCTTCACATTTTATTTTGCCTCTTAAACATTACATGTAAAAATAAGTACAAACACATCCTTCTGTCCAGTGTCCTTGCCCTGATGATGTGAAACAAGCAATAAAACAGTAAGTATGAGGTATAACCATTATTTCTCTGTTCTGAACCCTACTGAATGGAAGAGTGAGACTTCCACCTCTGCTTACCAAAGAAGAGTTCTGTCCAAATGCTCCAGGACCTCTCCATCCAGAAACAACAGTCTCCCAAAGTTTACTTGGCGTCACACAAACCTATGTGGAAATTGAAAATAAAACTTGATGAAACAAATACTAACTGGTAGATAACAACGGTAATATTAAGACTGAAATTAAAATCAGTAAAGACACTTTTCCCCACATTCTTGGAGGAAAAAGGTGTCAGGTATGTATTCTGTTTGGAATATGAATGGTGATGGAATAGATCAGCAATGCCCAGCCTCTTGGTGATGGTGGTTCCTACTGAAAGCTCTTGAGGACAGTAAGCTTTGGTCCTTCATGACCAGGTGGCCAGACACGTTTTCAAGTGACTGAAACAGAATCACTTCCTTGTTACATTAGTGCGTGAATGTTCGGTCACAATATGAGACATATTCTGGTCACATAACATAACCAGAGCATTACTGTTACATTATCAGATATGAGGGACATATGCATTTTGGTCATACAACAGAGACATCTCCCATCATTTGCTAGAGACAAGGTAGCAGAGAACAGGCTGAAGACCACTCGGGTTATGCATGGGGCTCATGGTCTTCTCCCTGACCATGTGTGTCCTCAGGAGAAAAGGCAGCAGGAAGTAGGCAGCAGGGCACAGGAAGCACTCAGGAAATCTCACTGAACAGTTAAAAGCTCCATGTGAATGAAGCCTTGAGCCTGTTTTGCTTCAAACAATGTTCCATTCAAAGTATGACTCAACTTTTGGGGCCTGATCCAAAGCCCCAAAAGACAATGAGAGTTTTTCCATTGACTCGAGCAGCGTTTGGATGAGGACCTTGATCCTGAAAGCCCAATTCACATGACAAGGGCTACACAAAAAATTATCAAATCCAGAAATCCTTGTTGAGATTGTACCCAATCCTTTCCTAGGTAAGTATTCCAAATTAAAGCAATGAAGCCAATTTAGTCAAATTGTCTGCTCACTATCCTGCACTTCACATAACATTTGATGATCACAGCGATTTATAAAGATAAATCCTTGGTCCTACACTTCCGCACAAGTGTTCATATTTGCAGAGCTGATAAACTGTTTTTCTTCCCTCTTGACTTTATTTTGTCTAGGAGTATTATCAGAATGTCACTCATGATCCATTTAGTACAGACTTCAGTAGATGCTACACAGTTCATGTAAAGTCTAAGGTCCAGTTATACTTCAAAGTGTTGTCTTCATTACAGAAAGCTAAGGTGTTCAAACTGTAATGCAGGTAAAATAAGTAGGACTTACTTTTAGTAGCTAATGCTTTCATGTGCTGTTTGGCGGGGGCAGTTATTTTTTAGTAGAAAAGGAAACTTATTGAGCCACCTTGGAAGATATACCTCATTATGTTTGGATAAGATGTCTTTAAACCCCAGTATTCAACCATAAAAGAACAGAAAGACCAAATAATGCAATATTTGGGCTTTGCAACTTCCTCCACATAGTCTGTATTTTTGAAGCAAATGCCATCTGAAATTATTTTATAAATTCCTATACATTACTCTGTGCATAAACATACTGTTCATCTGTAATTCTTTGACTGGGCAGTTGTCACTGTTGTGACACCTTGCTTACAAACATACATCTGGAGAGCACAGTGTGTATCAAAATCTGTTGGATGCTACTAATCATAGACTCAACTCAGCATGTTTGTTTTGTGCTTGACAAAGCTTTTCATACAAATACTGTTAGCCCTTTTCTTCAGTGCATGCTATATGGTATATAAATAATATTTGATTGTCCTGGTGGAGTTACAACACAAAAAATGCAAACTCATATGGTTTGTATTAACTTTACAAGGGAAACACAGTATATGGGGAAAAATGTTGTTGGTTTTTTTTTTGCTTGTATAACCATGTCTACACCCTGGCTGCTGCACAGGACTATTTTGGTTAACACAGAGAATGCTATGCTGTTGATAAAAATGGGATCCAATGTGACAAAGAGCACAAGCAATACAGTAAGGAGTGCAAATGAGGGGAATGGAGATACAACAGCTCCTTTAGCTCCACATTCAACCTTGCAGAAAATCTACTTTGGTGATTTCTGTCAAAGCTTTACCTTGTAAAGCTACGCCGCCTCATTTTTAAGCACAGCCAAAACCTCAGATTGCCTCACAGAACTGAGTGCTCCAGGATCCATAAACGTCATTTCCCAGGATAATCCTTGACTTTTGTTTGAGTCTGTTATTTCCCACTTAATACCCACAGCTTTTTAATTGGTTATTATTATTTCTTATTATATTTGAAAATTTTAAGAGTCTCTTAAGAAGGAAAAAACAGGCATATAATTAAAGAAAAATGTAGAGAATAATCCAAATCCAGTGTGACTTTACAGATGCGACAGACATTGATTCTTGCCCTTGGGGAGGGAGACAGGAAGCCGTGGTAGGCCAGAGCCCTCAGCCATCATTTGACTGTAAAATATTCCCTTAGGACTAGCTTTGTAAAATACAGTCACACAATAACCATCAGCAGCTCCTGCACGCAAGCTCTGTGACGCAGACTGTACTGTTGCTGTGTTTAAGTTAGGATGATCTTTTATATTATTTTGATGCCAGTGTAGTACAATGGATGTTTATTTACTTGATTTAAAGACAACCATTGACCTGCCACATGACTTTAGGCAAGTTACTTCTCTGTGCTGTTTTTTATCTTCACATAGCCTTTCAGACCTTTAGTTCCTCTTCTACTCATAAATAAAAGTATGAACAGTGATGACAAGAAAAGGAAGAGATGCAATATGAGTACTGTACATGGAGACTGAAGATAGTAATACAACACAATCAGTTTTCAAACAGCATCTACACCCAGACTTGATACAAAGTCAGACTAATTTTATATGTATGGTTTCTTTTGCACCCCGTTTTGAATGTTTAGCTCTTTTGATTGGTTTGCTAGGTCAGTTCATACACTGTCATTCCAAGTAGTAAGTACAAGACCAAAGCTTAGCTTTCAGTTAGATTATCATTAAAAATAAACAGAGGTTAACAGAATACTCCTACTATTGACTTTGGTAGGTAATGAGTTCATATAAAGATGGTATTACTACATCCTAATTGGTACAAAATCTCCCATGCTGTACTAAAGACTTAAATACAGCTTATCATCATTAGACTTAAGGATGTGCACAGACAGTTCCTTGAATGCCAGATCTCCTAGTCAGTGAGCTATACACAACGACGGCCAGACATATCTGTAAAATATCCTGATAATACTGTTGATTAAAATCCGAGCTAGCTTTCAAAATACAGCTTTGAGAATCAAATGTCACTTATCATGAAGGGAGGATCTGTAAAAACAGAAATGAAAAGATAAGGAGGAGAGCACAAAGGGTCTCCCAGTGACTCCCTGTGCTGGAATGACCCTATGCTGAGCAATCCAAGAGGGCTGACTTGATTATAAAAAGGGTGGTAAACAGGAAAAGATCATGGAGGGAAAAAATAAACTTATAAGGGCTCAAATAAGACTGATACGAAATCCCATGCACTAGTTGCTGTTAATAGTTAGTGTCTGTGTGACACATTCACACCATAGCAGGGTGGGTGGGGCTGTTTTTTGATCATTGCCTGATTGACGTTAATGACATTCTTCCAATGGCTGTGGCTTTCCTCATACCACACCCAGGAGGGGTCAGAGGCACATTCCTCCAGAGTATTAATGTGAAAAAAACCATATTTTTAGTCAAGTTGTTAAATGATGCCAGGTGTTTGCTCTGGTTGCCTTAACCAGTCTAGCAGTCAAAGCTCAGCCTGCGCTTCCCAGCAATGTGTAACTCAGCTCTTGAGATTACACCAGCTATCTGTTTTTAATCCAAGTCCAGCTACTAAATTGATTATACTCATCCCTATGATAGTGCCTCCTGTGCAGTGGAAGACAGCAACATCTGTGAAAGTGGATACAAGCCCAGCATAGTATTGTGAATTGCTGTGTTTATTTGTGTTGCCTAGAAGCCCCGTTTACAGATCAGAAGCCTGTGTGAAAGACATAAAACAAAAGCACTGCACTTTCCATGGAAGGGTTATTTACCTCTGTTGTGTTTGTTATGTCTGCCATGAAAAGCCTTACTTCTGCCAGTGACAAAAAGCACCAGAAATGGAAATGGGGATAGGTCCTCTGCCTTAAATACAGCAGCGTAAGATCTGAAGGAATCACCCAGTCCAGATTATCAAAGCATTCTGCAAAGTTGAAACTTTCTAACAAGCTAAACTCTGAGCTTCTGAGCCCAATTCCCAAGACCACTGAAAACCTCCAAGGAAAAGGAAAAAAGAACCATAACCTCTTAAGAAAGAAGTCCATACAAATGCATTGCTTGCTTTGAAAGTGAAAGTCGATGTTTTCAGATTATGTGTACCTAAATAAGAGGTCACACTGCCACGCTGAACACTCAGCAGATCCCAGGAAAGTTAATGGCAACTGTTAAAGCTCAGAATTCCTGAACATCAAAATCTTTTTGTGTTAGGCCCCTAATTTTAGGAATTTGAGTTTATAAATAATTGATTTATGCCACACCTAAATTTAATAATTAGCAAAATCAATGTGCTGAAGACTTCCAGAGACAGTTTCATAACAGCTCTGTAGCATGTCTGTGAAACCTGCATGCCATGACATTCACGCTAGCTGTGTTACTGTAACCGTGGCAAGGCTGGTGTTTGCATGTTCTGTCCTGTTCTCTTTTCCACCCTTACAATCTCTCCTCAGGATCAGTAACAACCCAATGGAAGCAGAACGCATACTAGTCGGGATTATTCCAATGCCTCCAAACGTGTGGCGCAGCAGAGGGCTGCACGCATGGAGGAGGAGAAGGAGGGATGCCTTTCTCTTTTCTCCTTTGCACACACAGAGGTGATGGCTTAGCCCACACCTGATCAGGACACGACAGGCTGGCAGCTGATCAGGCATTGCACATGGGCTGAACTGATGTTCCTCACACCTAGCAAAGAAAAACTATGGGCACGTTTACTTCGAGACACAGTAAGAACCAAGTTCCATCTATACAGATCCCTCCACAGACTGCATGCCACTGTCATGTAGACCTCAAGTTTGAGCTCATTTCACATTGACAGGTACATCATTACGCATAAACACAACTAGGAGTCTTTCAGGTATAGAAATTCCTTCAAAGTCTGACAACCTGGCTAAGGGTGTGAGTGTAGATCTATTTACAGCAAGCTAAATATTTGTGTAAACATGTAGAGGAAAAGAAGGCAAATCTTTAAATTAATTAGAAGACACTGAAAAAGTGAGATTAAATCATGAAAGCCTTTCATATAGATATTCTGGATTAATTTCCTAGATAATATTTTCTAAACCAGAAGCCTAAATCAGTCTTTTAACAGTCTGTCTACTTCCAAATTTTGCAAGAGCAATTTTTTATTTTTTTCCATTTCTTTGGTGACCCAGTCACACACATGCATTTTCTCAGGATTACAACAGTGATTCCTTCATGATGATGGTTCTATTCTGCACTTTATATTAAGGCTGAACATTGAGGCTCAGAATGTTAATCATAGAAGAAGAATAACAGAATAATCAGTGGTTGCTTACACAGCAGTGAAGTTACAGAGCAGATGCTGAGGACAAATACCAGACACGAACAGACTTCAGAAGAGCAGAGTCCTGAAATACTTAAACACAATATATTTCCCTTAACATAGTTCTTTGAGGTCACAATCTTTTCTAAACCAAAATGTCTTCCATACAAAACACGCTCGACATCTATGTCAGGCCTTTCCAGACGAAAATGGGGATGGGGCACAAGCCTCTACTGGGCAGCAGGGTTCTCACTGTAACCAGCCAACTTCACCATGTGACTAAAAACGCAACTTCTGCGCAAATTATTCCAATTAGCAGCTGTATGCATTTTCAGCTATATCATATTAGTTGATCATGTTCAATCTATTGAACTACACTCAAAAAGTAGCAGTGGAATTTTGTGTTCATGCAGATATTAAGGTGGAAAAAAACCAGGTTTTATTATTATTTCTATACTAGCAGGATCTGCAGCTAAAGAAAAGACTGGGGACCGTAAAATGACATTTCATGCACGTTGGCAGTACTAAAGAATTTCAGGCAGCTTTACTTAGTGTGTAAAAGGACTTGACAGCAGAAAAGCAGAATAGCGAAGGGATGATTATCCACAGATTACAGCTAGGCAAGATGAAGCACAAAGAGTTAAGTATGCAGGATAGTCTGTCTTTAAATGGCCTATGATTTTTTATTTGTGCTAAGAGTGATCTGGGTATCAGAAGAACTTCTTACAGAGCAGAACTAGAGCATGGGCTTGTCATGTCTTCCAGTCGTTTTTGTTGTATGGGCAGGAAAGACGCAGCACACTGAGTGAGTAACTCGGGAAGTCTGTGACTAGGTGGGTTTCCAGCTCTTCTGACATACTCTAGAATATCTGAAGAGTATTTTCTCTTTGGGGTCCAGTCACATGGACCGCTCGCTATTACAGCAATGTGCTACATAAGACTGGAAACAGAAACAGTTCACATCCAATCTATATTTCCTAAGCATGGCTTCTCCTGCACACGAAAAATCTTTCATCTAATATCTTTGGTGGAGTCACTTACAAGCTACATTGATGACAGGAGATTTGGGGAGTTTGTGAACTGCCTCTTCTCATTGCTTTGCAAATCTGAGTCAGTCACACAAATAAGAGAGAGACAGGAAAAAATAGAAAGGGAGAAGTGGTTAAGGCATTCCTCTGTGACGCAAAAAGCAGTGATGTCAGAATTCGAGACCACAGACACCTCTGCCAAAATGAATGGGATTCCAGCAGGCTCCAGCTGGTCTCATGGTTTGTGCATTCTGCGTTGTTTCCTGGATACCAGCAATTCCCAGCTGTAAACTGAACAACCATTAACCCCTTCCCTGTTGTGGGTTTCCAGGCAGTCACTCACAGGGAAGTTTTTCCCTTGCTGGTGAAATATTCCAATATTTCATAATCAGGCATCTTGTATGAATCAATAGCTAGTTTAAAAATAAACCCTTGACCCTAACTGTCTGGGAGAGCCATCAGAACAATGAAAAAGAGAAGCTTTATACAAAGCAACATTTCTTATATGATCCTTCAACTTCTTCCCTGTGCCCTTGAGTTTCATTCCCCATGTTCCTGTGACTTATTACCTTTTTCACTTTTCTAGGATATCATTTTTCCTTTCCTATATTTTTTTCTTCTTTTTTCCCCCCTCCTTCAAGCTCTTTTATTTTTTTTTTTCTTCCTATCTCTGGAATGAGAAAATGAGGCATGGCTTTAGCTCTGAACTTACACTGGGAATAGATCTGAAATCCTGGACCTGACATACAACTCCCAGAAATTTTTGTAAGGGAAAGCATCCAAATTCTTAATCTAGTGGCTGATTCCCTCCTGGCACAAACTGAAAACCTAATTTTGGATCTCAAACCCCCGAACTTCCCGAAAGTAAAATTCTAGGCATGGATTTTTTTGGCTGAACTAGCCCTCCCACTGCTGGGAGTGAACAAGAGTCTGAACTCAGGCCAGGCCAAAATAATCAAACATCTGATTTATTAATCACTATCAATCAAATTGCATTTAAACTGCATGGGAAGGTCCCGCTGCTCTTCTCTCTGGGTACTGACTGAAAGAATAGACAACCAACAAAAACATATCACAGACTGAGACATCAAAACAAATCTCATCAACTGAGTACTAATCTTCAGAGCAGAAAGTGTGAGTTACTTTGAAAACTGCTATGCATTCAAGCAGTGAAAAGACAAATACATACAACATCAACAAAAGTTGGGTTCTTTTTATTTCCCTTCTAAGTTTTGAGTTTTTATGGTTCATGCATTCAAAATTTTCTCTACTAACATGAAAATTGATAATTCCTATATGGCTGGAAGAGTTCAACTTTTAGAAAAATAATAAAATAAGACATATGGAAATGTTCATCCTGCAACCTAATCTTCCTTGGCATGTGGTTAAGCCACAGTACCAGTGGTCAGATCCCCATTTGCAAAACAGGCTTCAGCCCCCAGCAGTGTATCACAGGACAATTTTTGTGGAAGGCAAGCACAAAGACAACCACTCTGGCAATGCTGGAGAGAGTGGTTCTGCCACTGCTCCCTGTCTTTCATAAGCCTACCAGAGTCCAGCTCACGGTAAGGCTGCAATATAGTTAGACAGATTCACGTTTTTCTGTTCCAACTTGTAAAACACTATGCACTAACCTATTTCATAAGACAAGAGTCAGTAGGCCTTATTCTGTAGAACATTTTATTTCTTCCTGCACTGCTACATAGATGTATTATTTACCACAAGCTCAAGCAGTGGGGAAGTTAAGTCTTCTTTAGAAATAATAAAGGTGAATTTTCCTTCAGCAAGAGAGTGATACAAGAAAAAAGGTCAGTAAACTTAGCAAAATTAAGAATGAAAAAGAATATGATTTCTGACTGTAAATACATCAAGAGGAAAATAGAAAGGGAAGGAAAATTACAGCTTGAGCTAAATATTATTGCTGTTGTAAGGGCCAATAGGCATGAACTGACTACTAGTAAACTAAGGCTGAAAATTAGAATGTTCCCAACCAATTCAACAATCTGATTCTAGGGCTGTCAAACATGGGAGCAGCGGAGACCAAAACCCTAGCTTAAGGATAAAACTATCAAGGCAACAAAAACAATTGTATAACATGATACTTCTGAGAAGGCACTTGAGTTGGCAAACCAAGCAGTCCTTTGTAGGCCTGTATTTCTGAAAGTTTCCCTTTTCTTTTTAGCTGCTTTAGCATAGCAGACAAGCATTTCACTTTCATTTCATTTCATTCATATGTTTTCATTTCTGAGACCAAAGAGGAAGAGGAAAGGTTGGGTTGCAGTCCAGGGGCTATGACATGAAATGCTCAGCCAGTTTGGCTTTTATTCCCACCTCCTCAGTCTCATCATCACTAGCTTCTTGCATGATCCTTGATCATTTTGTTTCCACCCATTTTGACTCAGTTTATACCAGGTCAGAGCTAAAAATAGATACATATGTTTATTATTTCAACTGTAGTAGTGCTGCAGAGCCAAACACTGCATTTCATATGGGATACAATGCCCATCCTCCCTCCTTATTACTAGGCATATATAATAAGCAAATATTGGGAGTAAGCATAAGTCAAAAGGACTTGATCCTGATCAATGTGATGAAGCTCCCTTATTAGCTTCAAAAAGATCCTTGGGATCTTTGAATCCCAGAAAAGTGACACCATTAACTACATTGGTTACATTATCTCTGCAGGGCCTAAAGATGCACACATATGGCACTAATAGTAATTAACTAATATTTAATGCAAAACTATGATAATGCAAACAGTATAAAAATCTGAATTGTAGAATTATAGAATAATTTAGGTTAGAAGAGACCTCAGGAGGTCACCTAGTCCAACCCCCTCGCTTGCAGCAGGCCAGTTTGAATCAAACTGAATAGAAATGATCTCCAACAAGGCAGTCATGCCAGAATAGGCTTTTTCAGTTCTACGATTGCCAAAGAAAGTACAGTTCTGCGTGGTCTCAGTGACTCCTGAGCCAAAGTTTCTGTGATATTCACTGTGATGTTCACACATACCCCTGGGTTTCCCAGCTTGGTAAAAATTAATTTCATTTGAGTCTTGCTCTTAAAATCATTGCTTGTCCTATGATAACTATCAATGTGGAACCCCAAAGGAAGATGCTGCAAAATGGCCAGTCAGATTAATAGTATCAAGCTGCGTTAAAGAGCAGCCAGCCCAGCACACCATTATTAGTCACAGCAGAGATTAAACAAACCTGCTTGGCCTCTTTCCCCTCTGCTTTGTACTGATGTTCACAGATAAACCTATGCGGGGAGAAGCTGGGAAGTACTGAATGTCCTGTGGGAGCTCTTATCAAGACCAGGGAGTGAACAGCGAATAACCACTCAGCAAGTCACCTTCTAAGTGTAAAAAGCAGCCTGTTGTTTTAAAGTATGTTAGTCATCAACAAATTGGCTGGACTGTTCATTCCCTTAGTTCCCCCTCTCCAGTCTCCCTCTGCTGGGATTAGCTATCTGATTTTCCTTTTGCTTTTTTATAGATAAGAATAAAAATCTTTCGCCTGTTTTTAGAATCTAAGTCCGCTTGTTTGGAAGGCTAACATATGTTTGCTTTAACATATGTTTGTTATAATATATGTTTGTTCTTCCTCCTGTGAACTGTAAACTCTTGGGACAGGGACTTTTTCTCAGCCAGTATTTGTGTAGCACCAGCACAACCATCTTCATCAGAGCCTCCTCTGTTCCTGGCACACAAACAATAACTCCAAGCTACACTGTATTTGCTTCTGTGATTCTTCACCATTGGAAATAGACTCAACTCCTGGCAGCTAGAACCTGATCAGAAAAGACCACCATCAAGGTCAACCCAGGGTGTCTCAGGAGACGTGGGACAAAGTTCTCCTGACTGTGCCCGTCTCTCTACATTCTCACGTGTGCACAAAGATGCAGATAAATTTCCCAATATAACACACAGTGACATTTTTTTTCACATGTCTGTTATTTACAAACAATGGTGCAAACAATCTACACAGGATTGATTGATTGAGGCCTCTCTTAAAATATGGATTCAAAAATATAAACATCAATTTCTGGTGTATGGCCAAGCTGACCACAAACAGCAAAACAGACCCTACCCCACTGCACTGCCATTACTCCAATAACAGTGATTCCAGTATCAGCTTTGCTGTTCCCAATTGATTCTGGCTTCAACTCCACAGCAGTAACACTTTCTAGGCTTCCTTTTTCTTTACAATTCCCTTCCCTTCTTATCATCTTCCAGTGCAAGGAAGAAGAAACAAAAGACTTATTTTTTTCTGTATTCTATCAGGATGCCAGGATATCCTATATTGTTAGCAATTACTATTATTAATCATCTGTAATTTAGAAGTACAGGTGGTTTGTTTAGTACAAAACATGGAGTTGGTTGGGACAGTAGGAGGTAGATACTTAGCAAACATCTCTACTCATAGTTCTTATCACGGTTCATTCTTCAGAGTAGCTTCTTATCAACACTGCAATCACTGGGTTGGTTTTTTCTTTAGTTTGCCAATTTGGTTATAGCGTTTGACTCCCAACTTGATTTCAGGATCAACTCCTTTTAGGGAAAATGCCACCACTGCCCTCTCCTGTCCTTTCCTTGTCTTCTGTTTTCATTCCTTCTTTTCCCAATTTTTCATTAACTCTGGACTTACAATCTTCTTATGGATATGACACAGAAGAATGCCTATGAAATGTTTTGTGCCTTCTTCTTTGTTATATTTAGAAGCCGTCAAAACACGAATTGTCTCTTTTCTGCATTTGTACAGCACACAGCACAAGAGGTCTTGCCACTGACTACCAGCATAATGTAACAGCCACTCCTGTGGCTATAGCACAATCTGCATAGCTTTCCAGCTCTCACTTCTCACTACTGTTAAAATAAGTTCAATGATATAAAATCGGCAGCATTAGGCTGTTATTTTTCTGGCATTTCATACCAATATCTACTGAAAACCTCATTACTAGATTGTGGAAGAACTTTGGGCAAGCCTGTGTACTTTATGGAGCAAGAAGAGCATTCTAAGAGTGAAGACAAGTTTTGGGTAGCACACTTTCTCCCACTGATCCTTGAAGATCTGGGTCTGTGCTGAATACTGATGGTTTTGCTGATAAATTTAACAAGTTATGAAATCTACAATAGACAACGATAGCACAAAAATCTGAAAAATCATAAGCTAAATATGCTATGAAATCAGAAGTCAATAAGCACGCAAGAATATAGGCAGTGATTGTAAACACAACTAAGTACACCAACAGCTTATTCTGATTGCTTGTATGGACCAAGAGCCTTAGCTACACAAAATCTGAGAATCACATTAAAACTAGGCACAGAGCTGTACACATGCACCACAGAGCATGTGCTATGCCTGCCCAGTGACTGCTCTGGTGAAGGATAACCCTAAAAGTATAGAAGTCTCAGAGTCAAAACTTTGTTGAAGAAAGAAGTTGTTACACAGATACAGACTATTGGGGATAATCAGGAAAATATTAATCAGACACAATATGACCAAAGTCTCATTTTGTCCTGCATAAAAAGGAGACGCAGCATTTTAGTCTAGCCGTCTCCAAAATAGTTGAGAAATAGCAGATTCCACATTCCACTACTATGACATTGACTGATAAAACAAAAGATACGGATGTGAAGAATGTATGTACAGATATGTTCCTTCTGGCTCTGAAAAGCCGGACAAAATCATGCAAATGTTACTTCATGCTAGGACCAGCTGAAGGTCAGGACATACTTTAAACATTACACACTTTAAGAAGTCATTTCACCTGAAACGTACAAATGCAATTAAACAATAAGCTATTTATGTTTCTTCCCAATTTCATAAGCAGGAGTTACTAAAGAAGAAAAAATGTCAAGAGACCATTTATGATCACATTAACACCAAAGGTCAATATGCAGGCAGACAGGAGAAGGCAGCTACATTCTTAACTATGTTTCTGGGAATGCAAAGGTTTCAGAGCACTACAGACAACATCTGGACATGAAGCCCAGACATCTGGGCACAGTATTCATCACTACCATACTGGTTTAGTTCCTGTGGTTCAGTTCCTATCAGTGTTACTTATTGGCTAGAAATAGCTGGGAGTAGCAGAGAAAAGGTCAGTCCAATGCACTTGAAGGACACTACCTCTGCTTTGTCAGGTACCTGGATCCCAAGTCTTTCTTCATTTGGAGTAGTAGGCACTTGTAATATATGTCCAATTCCAGGTACGAGGGGGCCATATATCACTTAGTAGTTAATAATGACTCCAGGGGTAGCAGCAGTGAGGACAAGGACAAAAGCACAGGGAAATACCAGATCTGAGTCCCTGAGGCTACGAAATATGTAAAAATACTTTCCCATGTAACAATAATAAGATGATACTACATGATGCAGCTGGACATCAACCTATACTCTTTTTTATGGACTCAAAATAGGATTTTAAGTCAGAGAACAAGGAATGGAAATTTTTCCTTTTTCCTTAGAGAGACCTTGTCATCCAGGTTTGGTCACACCATAACAACATGAAAGTACATGTCAAAGGCAATGTAAAATTTCGTGACATTTTAAAGAAAAAACACAATTTGAAATGGGGCCACTGTGTGCATAGGCTCAGCTGAAGACAGAGCCATATGATACAATCCTAAAAGTCACCTGCTCTTAGCACATTCTTTTTACATCACATATATGCAAAGTGAAGGGAACAGAATGGTGATTTTGTATATAAATCTTGGTGACTTGTCTCCCTCATATCTGACATTTGTATCCTGTAACATGTCTGTCACATCTCAGATCTTGCCCTCTGTGTATGGCAATTTAGCTGTTTGCATAACAAGATAAAAACCTATAGTTTGGGGAAAAAATAACATTTTAAATACAGAATCAGCCACACTGATTCTCCCCCGCTTAATTCTTGTAGTGAGACAGACAATGGAGTCACTAGTTCACCACAAACACCACTAAGACATCACAAGTTAGACAAACTCATGTCCCATCAAGGGTCCATGTAACAAAATCAAATTCTTCTTCAGCTACAGAAGGTGACCAGCTTCACAGGATATACTGAAACTCCCAGCTATCCCAGCACATCAGCCTCCAGACCAACAGAAGTTTCTCTGAAGTAGATTTATAGGTCCAAAGGCTGAAAGGGCCAGAAGGGAATATTATGGTCCTCTAATCTGACCTGCATACAGAGGCTGTAATTCTTCTTAAGCCTAAACTAACACATGCATTCTTGAAAGATATCTAATTTCATTGTAAAACCTGGTGAAAACACTGCTGTCCCTGATAAACAACTACAACGTCTAATTACCTTCACTGCTAGCAAGTTGTGTATTATTTATTTTAAAGATACTCTTTTTTTTAACTTCTGCTTCTAGCATGAAATCTTGTCATGTCTTTGCACAACTGAAATGCCCTAACTATTGCATGTCTTCCATTGCAAATATTGCAGGGTGGTCAAATAATTTCTAAAATCCTTCCTTTGAGATGAATTTAGCTTCCAAAATTTGTTTACCAGCTACTGGATTGTTTTTGTCTTTTCAGTCCCCCTTTGGGAATTTTGCATCCTGCTTTGAGTAAGTGGACATCAGAACAAGACATTGTGTTTAAATAACAGCATTATTAACACAGAATCATTTTCATTTTTCTGGAGATCTAATGGCTTTGTAAGCCATGAACAACTGTGTAACTTAAGGTGACAGCCTGGCTCTTCAGCCACTCCTGTTTCCTGACCCTGTGTGTTGAAATTATGTTGTTTTGGGGAGTTGGTTTTTTTTCTTTTTTCTTTCTCAGACTTTTTTTTTTGGTGTGCTATGAAAAGAAGCTCTTCATGAAAAGTTAGAGGAGAACAATCTCCCTTGGCTCCTCTCCAGATCCTGGAGGTAAAAGCATGACAAGCAGCGTTATAAGTGAGAGCAAATAAAACTGACAAATAATCTTTGCCAGATTTTTCCCAATTAGAGCCTATCAATCTTTACAATGACGACCATTATTCGTCCATAAACAAAGACCAATTATACCTCACTAGGAAAAAGGAGGGGCAGGTGCTTCTACATTCATAGTAAAGCACTAGTAAGATGGAAGCGCTTTGTTTTTAACTGTCTTAACTCTTTGTATGCTGCAGCTGTGTTGCAATAATGACATCTTAACTCTGGATAACTGACCAGAGAGGCACTGATGAACTTTGATGATACCCATCACCCAGAAGCACAGTATCTCAAATCATTTCTAGTGCAGCATTTTCCAGAAGAGTTTCTGGCACCATATACAGTCAATATCCGTGCAAAGAACAACTGAAAACATAATTGGGGTGGTTAGAAAGTTCTGTTGCTACAGTCACCACCAAGTTCTTCATCACACAGTTGACTCATCACTGCCTTCAGGGTAGATGTACCCTCAGAGACGTACTCTCTACCCTCCCGAATGTAATAACTCCGGATGCCATGGGAAAATCAGGGAAATTGACTTCAGAAAGTGGCCAGGCTCCTGGCTACCCCTAAAAATCTTTTTCTATTATCAAAGACAGACCATTGGACTGGCCCAGGAGGGTATTTCCTATGCTCAAATGTTATTATTCAAAGGTTATTTATTTAACACAATGTATCCAGAGAGTTTTGTATCATAGTTGTCATATTTTATGTGTAATATTTATTTCAGTGAAGGTAGCTCCATTTTGAAATGATTTTTCATTAAGATACATAGTTACAAAACTTTTTGTGACTCTCTTCTTTTCTGTCATTGTATGTGATTCACCACTCTACTAGTAGAGGCCATCAGTCAATTGGTCTATGTTTTTTATTATGAGTCTTATTTTAGAAACTTGGCTGCCCTTAATCCATTTGGATTAGATTTGATTACAGAACTAGTACAGTGGATAACTATAATCTGTCACATAAAACCACCATTCACCCTCATATGGTGGTGTTGTATTTTATTTCAGCTTATTGAAAAATTACAGTGAATTTTTCTCACTTTGTGTTTTCTATGTGTCACATTGTAAAAGGAAACATTACATTGCATGTGCTATTAAAATAATTTCTCCTTTATATTCAGAAAGTTACTTCACTGTGAGTGGGAAGTGTTCAGTGTTTCTAAGGCACGAGGCCACAGGTTGATATTATATACATCAAAATAAAAATTTCCTGAGTTACTATGGGATTACAGCAGATTCGCGTGATAGCCCTCTACATCTGGAACCACACATCTGGGAGACAAAATTAAAAACAGAAGTTAAGCAAGTTGTAGCTTCCCAACTATGTAGCTAGAATTTCCAAAGTGACAGGATGTTGTGGTATCTCCATGAAAGCTGTCCTCACCTTGCTGATGAATTACAGTTCCTGTAATTCTTGGCCACATGGCATCATGTGATCCCATGATGTCCAATAGTTTCACTAAGAGAACCACAGTACGATAACCCAGCTTGGCTTCTGGTGACTACAAAAAAGCTTGCTAATCACTGGTTTAGAATGTGCATGTCAAAACATGCACTACATACAGCATTTGTGTGACTAGGTTTCTCCTTTTTAAGAAACTAAACATAGATTTAAATGCACTTTACTGAGGCAAAGTAAAAGTGTCCTGGATCAAAAATGGCAATAAAATTGCAAACATATAGTTGTTGCCACCAATACCGTTGGATTTCTGTTCCTACTGGGCTAGTAAAAGAAATAGTAAACAGGAAGTGGTGAGATGCAGGCAGCTCGTATGCTGCTCATAGCCTCGTGGCAAGAGTTTACACACATTATCAGAGACTACAGGACTCAGCATTCTTTTTCTTCCTTTTTTTTTTTTTTTAATGATAAAAAACAGAAGAGGAAAGTGATCAATTGTGTATTTGATTGTTTACTTACCTTAGCAATGGTCTCATAGCCTGGCTTACCTAGTACAGAATCTGACCGCTCAAGACAGTTTGTGATAAAAAATTGAGTTACTTAAGAACTGCTACTCTAACCAACACACTGCTCTATCTAAGAAGGGTGTTACACTTCATTACATGTCATCAGGGCTCTGGGCTCTGTAAAAGGATTGGAGCAGCCTAGATTGCCTTTGTCCAGGAAACTGCAGGGAGGGATGTCTGTACTGAAAATGGAATGGAACATCTCAATAGTTTCATAATTGTGACAGTCTACTTAGGAGCTTAAGCACTTTTACAACAGGACTTTGAAATCTGGGCCACAGAGAGATGCCAGGTTAGAGTTAACTACAGTATCCCAGCTCTTAAAATTTCAAGCTTCTCAGATTTCATATTTTTTTGTATAAACAATACTGGTTTAGGAAGAAGCAATGTAATCCAGCAGATCGCATACCAGTGTGGAGGTTGGGAGAGATGTAGATTTATGCCTACTTCTACCACTGAGCACAACTGAACAAGTCTCTTGCCTCTGTATCCCTGCTCCCTCTCCTAGTATTTTGGTAATAAAGAGACGATTGACTCTTACTCAGTTTTGAACAATGATGAACCTCCTAAGGACAGGTCCTGCCTGAGTCAGCTGGGCACTCAGTGGCATCAGAGGACAAATTAATAAGTTTAATGCTATAGAGGTTTTGCTTTTCTTTGTTGCTGCTAGCTCAGCAGAAGCAGCTGCTCTCCCCAGAGCAATAGGCAATGTACAAGTTGAGTTTATCCAAAACAAACAACATTTTGTAATATAACATGCATAAGCTTCACTTTCTCTTGCCTAATAAAGCAAGCTCAAACTTCATGAGGTTTCCCACTCTCACCAAAACAAGGTGTTTACACTGTGAATGTTTTCATTTTGTACAGGATAACAGCAAGACAGTTAGCAAAGTATTAGACTGAAGTGCTCTATTCCCCTTCATGACATGACACGTACACTGTAGAGTGACACAAAAAGCCCATGAATAATTCCTACAGACTTCCATATGAAAATAGAATTTATAAAGAATCTTCTCCTCCCCCCAGCAATTAAGGCAAGACTAAGGCATTATTCAGAGAGGAAGCATACCCATAAAATAGTCAAAGGATATTGGGTTTAATCCTGCTTATGCCATAAACACTCAGTGTGACTTCAGAGAAATCATTTAAATCTAATTTTTATTCAGCCTGTTATGGACTTCTGTGACAGCCAGCATCTGTTTGATTTGTCCTTAGTTTGTGTGTTATTTTCCTTTAAAAAATCAGTGACTGGGGCTGAAGAAATCCTGTGGAGGGAGTGAGAAATTGCTTCTGCCCTTGAGGAGCGATTGAGACTGGTCTGGGACAGAAGCTTCCAGACCAGAAGAAACAACATGACAGACAAATGGGAGCGAGACAGTCACAGCAAGGAGCTATGAGCCTGCGGCTCAATAATGAGACTACTGAGAGAGGTGATTGAGCAAGCACCCAGGGCTCAGAGGTGATGGGAAGGGACCAGAGGAGCCACTGCCCACCCAGTGGGCAGAGGAACTTGTTTATAAGTTCTTTTTATTTCTATTCTGTCTTAGCTGATTATTTGGAGTTTTCTTCATTTAAAAGGTTAAGTATTTTACTTTATATTCTAACACAACTAGTTTGTTTTTTTATTATTATTTCTTTTGTTCTAGCTAGTCTGGGTCACTAGGTAAAAAGTTCAACAAAAGTTGCCACAATTTACAGAGTATCTCTAAGGATTCATTAGCATCATTTCAGTGATGTTTGAGTTCTGCAGAGGGAAGAGCCTGACTTCTCTGGCCTCTGCCTCTTTCTGTCAGGAGTACAAACTCTAAATACTGTTCTTTATGAGAAATATTAGTTTGTATCATGATCAGAGTCTTAGTTTTGATTTCTTTTCTCTGCAACAGTTGATTATTGGTGCTGGTTTCAGTTACTAAGACAACATGAAAAAGTTGCAACAAATTTCTGACAGAACTGAGTCAAAGCTAGGATGAGGGTCTGAGCAGGCTTTTTAAAGCCTTCTGTCATTGCTCTTTTTGTTATTGCTCTTTTTTTCCTTGCTTTTGAAGCTGACCAATAGACTTCCCCTAAAATGGCTTGGAGCATCCAGGTATGACTGTCTCTTTTTCCTCAGTGACAGAAGGCACCATGTTGAAAGCCCTACCATAATTTTACACTCTAGCCACACAAAAAAATAAAGCATTTGAAGACCAGTTCTTCAGCTGATGTTAACAAGTATTTCTCCACGAATTTCAAGTAAATATGCATATTTAAGCTATCTGTGATTCTACAAGTAAAATTCCAATTTAAATGCCCGTAGGAAGTAAAATCTTAATCTAGTCATTTTAGGTGAAAGAATATAGGCTAGAAGGAAAACGCTTTTCCGAATGCATAAAATCAGACATGCTCACTAAAGTAATTTGCAGCATATGATGGTGAACCGCAAAACAGTGACACGAGTTTACACACAAAGATGTAACCTGAAGCATAAGATAGTTTGCAATAACAAAGAGTTGATATCGTGCCTATGTCAATATTCTTAGAGGTGTTGGTCCAGCAAACAGGAGAAACAAACTGAAAGGAGATGCTGACAGCAGAGAGCATCAAAGTAGAGTTATTCAAAGGAAAAGGACAATTTGACAACTTTTTATGACTGATGCCAATGCCAAAAGAGTCATCACATATGAAATATTCAAAACAAAGAAAGGCCATATCTTGGCTATTCAAGGATAGTACATTATATGGAAAGAGCTCTGTTTGTTAGGACTAATAGTCAACCTCTGTTACTAGATACTTCATTTCACTGAATTGCTTCTTTTTCTTTCCCCTGCTAGAATATCACTCTAGCTACTAAAATCTTTCTTATCCCAAAATTCAAGCATGAAACAAACATGATTTCACTACAAAATAAAAATCACATTGTGAGAAAAGACATTTTTTACATTCACTTGCTTAAAATATTCAAAGAAACACATTTTGTTTTCCTAAGAGTTCATGAAAAGAAAATCTAAACGGATTTCACCATGGACAAAGATAATTTCTAATTAGAAGTAACTCAAAAGTTTAGGGTAGCATGTAAGTGTTTATCATGTACTTAAATCTCACTGAAGTGAAATATATATAGCTGCATTCTTAAAATTAAGCACATGATGTAGTGTTGTCTTGAGCAGCTAAGTACACACTCTGGTACTTTCCTGAATCAGGGCCACAGTCTGTGGGGTTTTCTCTTTCATTAGCTGATTCATAAAAAGGCATGTACACATGAACCTTCCCCGTTGACATATCTGTCAGCAGTTATGAAAACCAGTGTGTAACACTTCAGAACACCTGGACAAATAATCTTTCATAGTAAAATTCTTCATCTGTTTTCGCTTTATACACCACATATGATTATTTATTTTCTTTGGCACTGCCCTGATTAAAGTGGAATCTTGCTATAAACTAGGAGAATCACAATTCATTAGGTTAATTTTTTACTGAGAACTTTTGTTGGTCCAGAACTGAACTTGCTTCATTGTTAAGTTCTTCCAGAACACAGAATGCTTTGGCTTGTGTCCTTTTAAATCGCCATAGGAAGCTATATGCCATGGGTACTATACAATGCAGGAATTACCAAGACCTAAAGGTAAGGTAGAAATCTGGACAAATACAACACTACCATCACGATTAGTCACTGCAGCTTTATTGCTTTGTCAAGATCCTGGTACAAATCAAGTGACAGATAGACTTAAAGAATTAATTTGGCTCCCTAATATCATCTAATAAAAGACAGAAGGAGGAGCGAAGCTAGAAGCACAATGTGTATCATAAGATTTATTAATTACAGAAGGATAGGAAAAAGTTTTGTGGAAGGTAAGTAGGCTGCAAACTTCCGAGGCTACATCTCTCTTCCACTACTTCTGTAATAGCTCAGCTGCAGTCATTTGTGAGTGTATGTGTGTGTGTGTTGTGACAGAGAGTGTGTGTCTGTATTGGGCACAGAGAACAAGGCTAACTTGAGTGCCCCCAGGGCCAGTGCCTAGCCAAACCCACCAGAAGGGGACCTTACTAGCAGAGGCAACCAGGTGAGATGGCAGCAGTGGTCTAACACTGTCTGACCTGAATATTATATGAGTGAAAATGGGTAGAAGGAAAGATGAGAGTAGCAGTGTACCTCCGATAGCACTGAAGGAGGCAGGATTAAAAAGTAACCTCTCTTACACAAAGAACTGTCCTGTAGGAAAGATACCTGGGGTCTTTGGAGCTGGTAAAGAGACTTTTCCTGTTGGGTAGGCAGGAGAGAAGTTGTGCTGTGCTTTTGTCATCTCTTTCCCACTTTCTTTCCCACTTTCCTAACTACAGCCCAAGCATAGCAGACAAGCAGACATACACAGCAGGGTGGGCTGCAGACAGACTCCAGGCGCTGAGGAGTAGCAGCGTCTGTGCAGGGGGATGGAACTAAATACTATGAGATGATTCAGCTCTCATTTGGCAACTTCTGTGTTAGATCACATGTTCAAGCTCCCTGATGTCTCTATGGGTTATTCCTTATATAATTTCTGGAACACTTTTTCTTAACTAGTTCTACATTATTAGATATATAGAGATCTACCACAACGTTCTTACAGTAGTTAATCCTTACTTTCCATTCTGTCCCTATTAAGATCTTTATCTTTGTACTCATCTGATAGTAATTCCATGGTTAAGATACTTAACCTTATATTAAGTATCATACAAAATTAAATTAGTGTTTTATCTCCACTCCTTTAACTGGTTTTGCTTTAATTCTATTTAATTCAGTTTAAGAGAACTTACTGTTTCATTACCTGGATTGCAAGTACCTGAGTAGTTTACTTGCACATCCTTCATCTGCAACTATCAAACTCTCAACTATCTCCACTTCCTCCTTCATGTTTAATCTACTCACATGTGACTGCCTGCCACTTCTGAAGTTACTAGCCCAATTTTAATGAGAACAGGACCTGTATTTTAACTAACCACACAAGTCATCCTTTATGTAGTGCCAGAGACATCATACAGATCACACTGGGACTGTAATTTTTACTGCTGTATTTCCCTTTAATATAGAAATATCTATATCTGTTTCCTTTTCAGTTTTAAATTCCACTGTATCTTGTTCTATCCTCACTGACTGAGGCTAATCAAGCCTTGTATCTTAATAATATTCTTGATCTTGAATCACTCCTTATTCAGTGCAAATTCTAAAGTTACCACTTCCTACACACTTATAATAAGACCAGGCCATGTTCGCTTCAGTAACGGGTATAGATTTTGTACTGTTGTATATATGTATATAATAGCCTTTTTCCTGCTTGCCTGAGCAAGTACGTGAAGCATCTGAAGAGCTGAATGGAAATAACTACTACACTAGCTGTTACGTATCCCTTAGAGAATGTTCGCCAAAAAATCATGGTAGCTGAATAGACACTGGACATCTCCCAGTCTGGGCCATGTGCCATGTCAGTTATTAAATCATATATGTTGAACCATCATTCAGGAAAAATGACGTAAGGCACAAAAATGCCACACGGCAATAAAGATTACGTTAATGCTTTAGTGTTTGGTGGGGGTGAGAACTGCAAGTGACGTATTAATATACTATGTTGGAAAATCCTGGTTTTCAGCAGAAAAAGATTGCAAAATCCTAAATTTGGTATTGACTCAGATTGTCAGCCAACTACAGCAGAGGAAGTCAGCATCCTTTAACCGATTAATTGATGCTGTGCTTTGTGGCAGACTGGATTGCTGTATTTTCTGTTGGTGCTTAAGCAGTAATTTAGGCTATCATCTTCACACAGCTGTCAGCTGTGCCCTGAGGATGAACTGTTTACTACTGTCATTCTGTGTTCACAATACAAGCCCTATACAATATGGTCTAAGCTAAAACCTAAATTTCTTCAATTTTACAAGGGAATTTTCTCACAAAGAGCTTGAATGCTTGGTTATCTGACTCTATGTGTGATGATACACTGAACTAACAGTGGAACAAATTCTTAACTGAGGCAGATGGATAGCTAAGGTACTTACTATTTCTAAATAAATAAAACCGTAGAAATTCAGAAGACCTCTGGAGGTTATGTTGCCCAATCTCCTTCTCAAAGCAGGACTATCATCAGTGCTAGATCAGTTTGGCTGTGGTTTTGTCCAAGTCTTGAAAACCTCCAAGGATGGAAATATCACAGCCTCTGAGTAATCTGTTCCTGAGTACCCTCTTTGTGAAAAAGTTTTTCCCATGTCCAGTTTGAACCTCCCAAGCTACAATTTGTGATCATTTCCCCTGCCTATATGGTCTGCAACTATAGAAGACTTTGGGTCTGTCACTTTCACAATTCCCTTTCGAATTGTTTTAAGCTGCTGTGAGATCCCCCTCCCCATCCTCCTCTTTGCCAGGTTCAGGTTTATAGACAGTGAATAGCTTTGCAGGCAAGCACAGGGATGCCATCTTAGTGTCTTTTCCGTCCTTTGTACAAACAATCAGTATAATTCAAAATCTGAACACAATGATGAAATAAAGCATGTGTTTTGTGGGATTAACATGTGAGCAGCATGACATATTGCCCCTAGGTACACATCTGGTCTGCATTGTAAAGCATGATCAGCAGTTATAATCTAATCAGGCCTAACTCGGGCTTAGAGTAACAGGAGGACACTTTCATTTGATAAAATTATGTGTGGGAAATTTCAACTTTGACAACACAGCATTTTCTAATCCTATCTAGCCTCTGACCTAGGGACACAGTGTACCCTTTTCACATTACACATTCAGCCTACGGTCTTGCAGTCAGACACAGCCAAAAATGGTAGGTTGAGTCTGAGGTTGTCAGTGGTTTGTGTTATAGAGGCATCTCAATTTCAACATGTTCTACCTCTAACAGCTTGAAATACAACATCCTGAGCAAGCTAGAAAACCTTGAACAGAAGCTAGACCCACTACAATTTCAAAGTCAAGCAAAAGTACTCCCCACCGCACACGGAAGACCCCCAGTCAGATATAATGGTCCTGTGAAAGTGGTATGAATAAGGACCAGCTCTTATTGTGCAACTTCAAGTTAGTGAACGAAACCACACCATGGGCTGTTATTTCTGTCTGTCAATCTGAAGTATTTGGTAAACTGGATAGAGCACGAGAGATTAGGAAGGCCATGAAAGCATTTCCTTTTTGCAGCTAAACTTACTGAAAAGCATTTCTGTATTCTTCATAAAAAAGTGCGTGCACAGTTCTTACAGGCAGGTTACTAAAAATCCCCCAACACCACACTTGCTTGATTTCCTACTTACTCCTTTTATTCATCAAATTTTCACACTGAATGCTGACAAAGAACTATCAAAGACCACAGAAAAGGAAAAGATAAATCTTAACGTCTGTAGCCCATTCACACAGCATAGAAGGAACATCCCTTTTAACTGCACAAGGGGGCTGTGTTAGATGCTATCTAACAGTCATTCTATTTTATGCACACAGGTTAATAATGAAACTAACTCAAAGTTTACATTATGCTTACAAGGAAAGGCTATTGTGTTATTAGCTCATCTGATGTACTAACGTCCTGCTAAAATTTTTTTCAGGTGCTTTTTTAAAGACTGAACACTGTATATATTATGTATGTATTTTATATATATTATAAAATACTAGCAGGTTAAAAATTGCAGAGAGCTTCTTCACCAGCTGCCACAGTTGCTTGAAAATTGCTCAGTTTTCCAAAAAAAAGTATCATTTTTCCTGCAGAACATAATGCAGTAATCTCCTCCTCTAGCTTTCTATGGAATCGCTATACACCTCTTAATTCTATAAAGTTCTCTTTTCAGCATAGCATGCATTAGAGTGGGACTGCTAGAACAGCCAGGGCTGGGTTCTGGCCATAGATCCTACCTTTGTCTTGCACATTGGTATGAAGATAGCATTAAAAATTCTAGCTCTTCAAATCTGCAAATAATTTTGTAACATGAGAAGTAAAATCAAAGTGGAACTTCCAAAGAAATGACCTCAGGAGAATTCAGCTGCATCCTTCCACGTCTTCACAAGCATCTTATCATGGAATTCATTACATTCCAGGTTTTTACACCAGAAGTGACCTGAATGGATATTTAGAATATTTGAATCTTTATTCAGCAGCAGCACTATTAAATGCAGTAGCATCAAAAATCTGGCAGTCTCTGGATAGAAATAAGAAGTTTACTGTAATTTCAAATGCACAGACAAAGCGGCTGTTAATGGTAGATATAAATTTCTCCACAGAAGCGTACTTCATGGCTTGCTTTCTGGTTAGAGACTTCTTGGATCCCTTATTCTTTTATTTAAGATGGAAGCAAAAATCAAAACCTTTGTGATTAACTGCAGAATAAGCATTGGATAAAATTAAAACAAGTACTGTTTATTCTTTTCTCTTTTCTCAAACACCTTTAAATGTGGGCTTGATCCCCTTTCAGAAAAGGGAATGTTGAGACTGTCTGACAGGTGCTTTAACCTGTTACTCCTTATTGCCTGTCTACTTTGTCTGAGAGAGCCACCTACACACATCCTCCCTGCCAGCAGGTGCATTAAAAAGGTGTGTCTCTGAGTCTCAGCCATTGCTGTAATTCAGTACAAGCTTTACAGATGAAAATACCATCAGAGCAATGAAACAGCCAGTGCTGTCAGCACACCAATTAAGCTGTCAGTATTCTGATATCTACTGTTTTCTGCATAATCATTAACTGTTTAGTTTCTTTCTTGCATAAAACCTAAATTTTACTGTGAATGGTAAAAACACTATAGGAAACTTTACTAGCCCAGATAAAATAATTTTAATTTCAAGTGACATTGCTTTCCCCTGACTACAGTCTATTGTTATGCAGGTCACATTTCACTTCTAATATGGTATTCCATTTCCTCTGCAGTTTAACAGACAAGGATTCTTTAGGCTCCTCCATACCAAACTGCTTTCTGGTTTAGATTAGGGGAATAACAAACCAGGAGAAAACAAATAGAACTATATAAGGGGAGGGAATAAATTTAATATACATTTAACATGCTATCGTCATAAATGAAGGTTACAGTCTTGCATCATGATCAATTTCACTAGGTGCTCTACAAACAGAAAAAGAAAAGATTTTCTGTCTCAAAAGGGTTTATGACATAAACCAGAGCGTCCAGCGTATGGTCTCTGTATGGCCCACACAGATAATTCATCTTTGGGAGAAGCTGTGGGTGGGAATTTCTCTGGCAGTGGCAGCCTCTTCCTAGCCACATAATTTTCCAGGTGCTTTCAGTCCTCAGCTGGAGATCAGTGCACTCACTAAAAGCACAGTAAATTTGGCACTTCAAACATACCTCCTACTTAGTAAGTCTCCTGACCACAGGGAATGTCATATGATAGAAAAGCCATGGGACAGAGTCTGGCTCTGCCACCAGATTAAGTACAGAGATCCTGAACCAGAAATCCCTGAGCTTTACCTCTCCAGTGAGCTAAAGTAAGAACTACGGCTAGAAGTATAGTGGCATACAAGGGAACACTCTGATCATGGTGAGGAAAATGAAAGCAAAGGTGCAACCATCTGTTGCTAGGAAGTCTGAAAATGAAACAGTCATTTTAGCTTTACATAAGAAAACCCCTAAATCTCAGAGTTGGGTTGAGGTTTTTTCCTAAATATTTGGACCTAAATGTCCATTTAGAGGTGAAACCTCAATTCTGCAATTTGAAGTGATACATACACAGCCAAAATGTGGGAGAAACAGGCTGTGTAAGGAGAATAAAAGAACAGGAAGAGAGAACTAAAGCATCCTATGCAACTGCATAATTATCATGACATCATGGAAAGGGCTAGCTGTTCAGCCTTCTTGGAGAAGAGGAATGGTGCAAGTCACATTCAAAGTAATGACTGGCAAAACATTCTGTTTGGTATCAAGTAAAGTAGTAGGTATGTGCACTTCTATTTTATACATCCCAGCAGAGAAGTGGAATGAACGGATTGTACAGTGCAGAGGAAGATAAACACACGGAAGGAAACACTCCCCTCAACTCTCTCCCTCTCTGTCAACTAAAAGGTTCCATGAAATGCTTCAGTCAGCATGTCTTAAAGATAAATACACATTTTAAGCTAGAGTCTGATCCAGCAAGATTTATACGAGCAACTATTCATTATTACACTTCTGTGACAGATCAGGAGAATGCCTTTCATTCTGGAAATATTTTACATCATAAGGTGAAAGCACCAAAGTAGATCCTGAGCTAGAGTAAGAAAACATTGCTTCAGTAAAGTTAATATAGCTATACCACTTGATTAGTGGAAAATCTGGCCACAGCAAAACTACAACTGAATAATAAGATTATTTTTCCAGAAGAGCTATGAGAGGACTGAGATCATTGTCTTTTTCTAATAGATACAATTAAAGATCTATTTGCAAAATGAAAATCACAAGCTGATGAGCTAGTCTGTGGGAGTAGAAAAGACTTTATGATCTTTGACCTTCACTTTCTCTGCTTTCACTTCAAGAAGTGCTGCTGCTATCTTAAAAGGTATATATATATGTAACATTTTATATGTGTAAGTCAGTCAAATGCTAAGGAAAACTATACAGGCTTAGCTTCAGTGCATGAAAGCAATATATCTTTAAAAGGACTAAAAGAAGATTACCGAGTTCCCTGTTATTGTAATTCTGTACTGTAAATGTTGCTGAAATATTTCAAGAATATAACTTTTTTGCTTCTATATTGCTGGAAACTAAAGATGTGAAAGATAATTGTGCATCTTGTGCGTATTCATGTGAAGGGCTCTATGCAGAAAAGAGAATGCTGATAATCCTGGGGTTCTAGCCAGACTCATCAATCCTGGAAAGTGACCTTTCTCTAATTGTTCCACAGGAAAACTGCTGAAAAATATTTTCTAGACAAAAGGCTCTATTTTTGTCTTTATCCAGGTCCAAATAGTATGTCACACCAGTGCAGGCTTTTAGCTTTTAGTGAGAAATATTCCACATATTTCATAAATTTAAGTGACAAAGCACTGTACCCATTACAGGATCAGGCTCTCAGTGCTAGAGAAATTAAGCTGCTACTATCCAGCCTTGCCCTTTGTGCAATTCGTTTAAAGATCATTGTCCAAGTACTTTTTGGGCCATTACTATAATGGGTGAGAAATTCATTAGAGAGCAAATCCTTATATGCAGTTGCTGAATTCGGGGTTTAGCTGTAACTAATTGTAATCAGCTGAACAAGACAAAACCAGTATATAATGCAAAACAGAGCCTGGCAGTGAGGTAACAGGCAATAGCATGAAGCAAGTTTAAAAATAGTGTGAAACCGAAAACCTCCTGCTAGACAAAATGAGTTTAAAAAGGGTTAAACAGCAAAGGAAATGTTGATAAGACTCAAAGCAAACCTGGGGGTGGGGAAAAACTGCTCAGATTTTTGCTGCAGATTTTGCTTCAAAGTGTTACTCACAAATCTCCTGTCAAGGACTGTTAAAAGCATTCTTAGAAAGCACCAAATGCAACAGCTAAAAAGTAAAGGACTAACAATGTAATTGGGATCTATGATTCGCTTTCACCTGAATTACTTGCCCTCAAGTGACATTCTGAAGAAAGCCACTGTTTTCTGTGCCGTATGCTACATAAAACATGATTCTCTGCTTGCAAACCTAGCTGGTTCTCTACATGGAGAGAAATATTTCCAGAGGTTCTGCCATTGTCTTGTGCCAGTTCTATCCATGTGCCAACTGGCTGAGTTCCTCGTGCCTCCTTCAAACTCTTCCCTACAACACATGCTCTGCCCTCCAACTTCATGTGAGTTGTTACATCTCACCTTTTAAGAAATGTCATTGTTCAGATGTTTGTTTAAGCACTGGCGTGTCAAAAAAGCAGAGATTAGCATGCAGTCTGTCATAAAATCATTCCCATGGTAACATAGTGTTTCATCTTAGAAGTATGATGCTCTTCAAACCAGCCCCTTTGTCCCTGTTTCTGTTACTGGTATTGATTCAGGATGTGTTTCTACTCTTACCACTCCCTCCATCCTGTTATATATGGTCCAGCTGGTCCTCTCCTGCTGATTGTTCATATGGTCTTTACAAAAAGGTTTGCTGATGGTAGAATACCTTTCAGTATTCTCTCTGGTCACACATATCTGGCCTTTCTGTCTGCTACTATTTAGCAGACTGCTCCTCATGAGAAACATATTTGGTTCTCTGACAATCAGCCTTTTTGTCTCAGTGCCTCCCGCCACTCCCAGTGCTCCTGTATTGTGAGAAAGAAATTCCTTCGTGTCTGCTCTACTTTCATCATTAATCTCTGGGTTGTTGACTCAGCCTTATATTTCTCTTATTGAACATGGAGATCTGTTTCTAAATTCAGACTTTCCCTCTAGCTGTTTTCCTCCCTTAGAAACTCCTTTCTTCTCAAATGCTGGCAAGAACTCCCAATAACTATTCTCTCTGATTTCATGCTGAGAATTTTCTAATGTTGTATTGCACAGTCAAAGGCAATAGATGAGTATGTCAACAACCATCAACTTCAGGCGATAACATCTTTTTATTTTCACAGGTTTCTTATCAACACACGGTACTTGTCCACTGACCTCAGAACTGCTTTACTGTAAACCCCAGCAGTCGGTCAAATCTCTTCAGTCTGGTTTATGTTTATTGTGCTGCTGGGATTGCATTGCAGCTGGTTCTGTAATTTAGCTTGAATCACACTGGTCATTGATTAAAGAACATAGCTGCAAACATAGGAATCATACCACTAGCACCTTCTTTAGTATTGTGTATTCACTGGCAAGACCTCAGATTTGGTGAAACTATTTTGCAGATAGCTGCTTCTTCATGGGAAATTCCTGAATTCTAGGCCATTATGCCTGCTGCTTTATTTTAGGTGAGGCTGCTGTGGCACTGGGACGTAATATGACATAATATGATGATTTCCCCACACATTTTGCATTGCTGCAGATGAAACACACATTAACAGTTCCACCTTCTGGGCTATTTTCTATGGCACACATGCTAGACCAAAATGGATGTGATAGGATGAAGCCTTTAAAAGGTCCTGTACTTCAGAAAGAGTGGAACATACAAGACACCAAAATGTAAGTGTGTTACAGTAGGAGGCCAAATCCCAATTCCAGTAAGATTCACTGAGACCGCATCTTACAGATGAAGTTGGAATGTCTGTACCTAATTGTCTAATGATTTGGGTGTGATCATACACCAAGATAAACAGCAGAACAGGAGTCTGAAGATTGTGAACTTTGGGAAACAGCGGGGCTGAAACTTGGGTATATAACTAAATTTAATGTCGCTATTGGGGAACAGCTACAGAAGGCTGGAAATTGGAATGTGGCTGAAAACTCCTTAATTATTAAGCCTCCATTCTGGCTTTGTCCAATGAAAAAGGGATCAGCCCTAGTGATTAAAATTAAACAAACTATGATCACAATTAAATTTAAATAAGATGTCTTGTGCCACAGTCACAAGCATCAATTTATCCTTGTTTGAAGCAATACTTGATAAACAATTGGAGCATTTGGGGGCGAGGTGCGAGGAAGAGGAAAAGCAAAAAACAAGACCAAAAAGCCAAAACTGAAGAGGCTTTTTGCAACAGTAATTTATAGGCAGAAATTCTAATTAAAGAGAGCCATAGAAAGCCTCAAGGAAAAGCTAAGGCAAATCCAACAGGTCATAACAGAATGAGAAAAAATTCATAGAATGCAGCGTGTCTGGTCTGTCTTTTGATTACATTTGCTGTTCTTGTTGTTTGCATCAGCTTATTTTTAATTGCTGGTTGCTGTGTTACTGTGGCTTCAATGTTATTTCCCACAAACCAGGACTTCACCTAAAAGACTTTAGCCAGGCGAAGCAGAAGGTATTCTATTATAGAAGACAGGAAAGGAATTATACAATTTTAGGGATATGTTCTTTCAGTAATTAAAAACAAATTAAGTATAATTTGGGTGTATGGAAATGACATGTTAAATTACATAAATATAAACTGTATGAACCCACAGGTATAATAAGAAAGCCATAGCAGAGATCAGGGCTTTAGAGTGTTGGGAACTGTGTGTGTATAGATATCTGTAGATATGCATATATACAGATATGCATATATACATATACCATACATATTTAAGTACATATCTGATGACACTTCAGAAAACTATGCTACTTTTTGTCCTTCTATATTGTCTTAAATGCTGCTCCAAGTTAGAACAGTGCAAAGAGTAGAGCATATTGAAATATAAGTAACTGAGAAAAGAATATTGCTCTGAATCTCTGTTGCTTGTGATGGCTTTTAATACTATCCTAGAGACAGTAAAGCAAAAATTTGTACATTGTATCAGTATGTCTACCTATATTCTCTCCATTATTACAGGTGAATTTTCAGGATTGACAGGAATTATTGCAGCAATTGTCAAAAAGGTAAAAACAAGACTCAGATTGCAGGCAATTACAAGAATGATACAAAAGTCAGGAAATCAGTTTTGTTCAGCTTGCATGTTTGATCGATCTACCTTTTGATTTTTAAAATCCACCCCTCACTCTTCCAAGTTTTGCATCACATTCCATATTGTCAGCCCCCCGAGAAATACAGAGAAAGACAATATTATTCTGCAGGTGCTTATTCACACTTCTGTCTACTTCTCAGTCTCCAAATCAATCCTATATCCACATTTTCCCAGCATAACGTTCTGCTGTATCCCATCACGTGGTCCTCTTTGTCTTGTTTGTTTCCATTAGTCCTCTCCACAGCAGGTGTTGCAACGAAAATCAACACAAAAAGTGATCCTAGAAAATCTCAGAAGTAGGGAAGGGGAGAAGTGAAATTGCCCTAGATTCTGTTTTCCCATTCTCTTTTCATTAGAAGGTTCCCTAATGGATCAAAAAGATCTCAGTCTGCCTGGCCAACCCAATAAGCTGAGTGTTTACCCCCAGGTATGTCTGATATACTCCACAAGGCACAAGCTTCTAACATGACAAGTTCTGACTAGGTCCAGTCAAATCCTGCCACTCACAAAACAAGAAAGTAAATCATGAACATTTACAGCAGAGCTGTCATTCTCTGTACTGGAACTCTGTGGATCATAAACTGCATTGCTGCAATCTCAAACTATCATTTATATTCCAGATATTGAACATAAAGAGCAACTTCAGAAATGTCAATATCATAGCTTCTATCAGTGTAAATAAGTAATGCTTACAAGAATAAAAATTAAATAAACAATGTTAAAAATAATTTGCAACACATTCTGTGCTGACTAACAAAGAAACCCATATTTAATTCACTAAGGAATGCAACCAGATGAAGAATGAAGACATAGTATACATATGACTTGAAGCTGATGGAAACAAATTAGTCAAATGAATACTCGCCAGTAGAATTCGCCCAGCTCTCGGCAAGATAACTCATGATTTTGTTCTCAGTTTGGCAATATTTTAGTGTATTTCTACTAAACATGATGCTCCAGAAATGTCCAGTCAGTTCTTGGACATAAGTTACTTTTACAATTCAGATCCAGACATGGAAACAATCCTGCACAAGACCTGTTCAATATGTGACATACACAGCAGGAGCACATTTGCTTCTGCCAAGGTGATGCATATTTTGCCTATCTGCAGCCATTCTCACAAACCATATTAAACTCCTTTGTAAGCCACATGTCTAGTGAGCAACAGGTTGGCCTCTTCTGTCATATAAATATAGAAACAGAAACGCTTATTTTTCCTTTAAAAAATTCTAGTCTCCATGGATTAAGGGTAATACTTAAGTCAATCTTAAAACTCCAGTTACAGAAGGTAAAGAACAAAAATCCATTTTGTTACCATTAAAATACTTTAAGGTTTTGAATCCAATCAAAATATAATGAGCTGGGCCATTCCAACTGGAGAAGGGGCTAGCTCACTGTATTTAATCCCTACACTTGGCTATACTGCTCATGGTGCAAGAACAAGTCTTGACACACATCTCTCAGCTCCCCCGGCTGTTTTGCTCTCCATGCTACCAGCAGGTCCAGGCATGGGTTGTTTTTTTGTGTACAAAGGGTGGTATTGATGGAAACAAACAGTTGAGGCTTGTGGGACAAGTTCTTCAGGTGGCTTATGGGAAGGTGCTTGGGATTTTCCCTGTTCCTCTTCCTCCTTATTGTTAGAGTTGACTCCCTCTATCCTCAGCAGAATTTACGTTAGATTCAATCCATACCAGAAATGCTAATACTATGCCTACGGGAATTTGGAGGTGGCTTGTGAGACTTACTATTAGATCTTTATCAAAACATATCTGATTCAGCAATTTAAAGTCAGATGCTAACTGAATAGGGTTTTCTTTTTCACTTTGTTAGGATTTCTCTCATTGTATTTCTTTCACCTGTAATTTCCTCTGATATAATTCATCCTCCCTTTAATGAAACTTCTTGCATTATGCATTATTTGCACCTTTTAATTGTTTTGCTATAAATTCCAACCTGAAGTTTTATTAGGTTACATTCACATGACTCAAAGACAGAAAGGGATATCCCTATTCTAGTCTGACCTCTTATATATCATGGGTCATGCAATATTACCACAGTAGCCATTTTAATGAGGCCAGTAATATTGTTTGGCTACACCAAGTCTTTCAGAAGGGTATCCAGTATTCCTCAGAACACAAGTCATGGAGAATCTTCCTCTGTGTTTGATAGTTTGTTCCAATGGTTTTCATTGTGACTGCTAAAAATACGTCTTTCTAATACCTGAATGTCTGATTTCATCTTTTACTCAATTTTTGCAAAGCTTTACTTTGCATCTTAATTATTCTACTACTTATTCTTTTTTTCCCTCCAAATTATATATGGTAAATCATTCACTCCTTGGTTGTCTTTGTTTTTTGATCCAAGAACAATTTCTGTAGCTGTTCTCTAAAATCTTCTAACATCATCAACGACTTTTCAAAATACGGACACTAGAACTAATGGTACATTCCATTCCCAGAGACAATTCTTTTGTACCATGTTTGGAATCTAGGGGAATAATATACCACAAAGCAATAGAGTTAGGTGTACACCCACCAGCCGTCTTTTTAATATCAGCCTTTGTACTGAATATCACAAGTAGCATGGAGCAGTAGGATAATCCACATGTCATCACATCTGTTCCAGTTGATTACACACCATATGCAGTTTGCCTGAATGTCCCCCACGGCTGTAGTTACAGCTCTTGCATAAAATGTTGCCCATACTTAAACATAGACAAGTTCAGGAAGCAGTGGGAACAGAAATTTTACTGGTAATGACCTTGGAAAAATCGGTAAATGCTTAAGGTGTGTGGAGGAACATCTCTGACACAGAGAGATCAGCTATTCGACCCCATAAATTAGGTGACATTTGATATGTCAGTAGAAGCATCTTTTAAAAATATAGCCCTTAGAGAATACATAGACTTAAACATGTCATACTTATTTTGTAACTGCTACATAATCGTATAAGGTCTTCCATATCACCTGAATCGCAATAATTTTCAGTTTTTAAATTATTCTTAATCATACAAATACAGTTCTTTGGTGATAATGTTTATTCACTGAGAGTTACTTTGCAGTTTTAGTATGACATCATATATTCCAGTCCTAAGAGACAATAGACCATGCCTTTTTCTTTTCTTTTTTTAATGTGGATAGGAGATGTCTAAGGTCAGGTCCTCTAAGGAGAGTTTGGCCTTTAATGTTTTTTGTTTCAGATTCTGATTCCAATTATAGTTGCAGTTCCGCCCAACTTGAGTATTATTTTGTAAAATGAAGTTATGGGCTAAATTAATTTCTGGTTTGAATCACTGGACATGTATTGGGATAAATTTGGCTCAGTGAAATAATGATGGCAAAGAAGCTGAACTACATGATTTACTACGCTAAATACAAAAGCTGGATCTAACTGTTTCTCTCAATACTTTTCTAGAAATGTGAAAGTAATCCTTTTTTTTAGAAATGTGAAAGTAAGGAAACAAACAAGAGGACCTGTCTGGTAGAAGAAATAAAGCTCTATCAGAGATGTCACATGCTGAATGCTGGCTGATTTTCATATTCCTCATATCTGTTTTTTCTCTTTGAAAAACATGTAGAACATTGTTGTCTCTACCTTGATCCACAGCAGATTATGTTAAGTTCTCCATATTTCTAATTAGCAATATAAATAATTAAGCAACAGTACATGACAAGAAAATTACATTTCGAGCTACTGATGACATGCCTTTGGTAGTGTTGGCAGAAGCATATTATTGTGAAATGGAATTTAAAGTTGAAAAAACCCAGTGAGAAGAACTGGAGAGAGTACACTATGTTCAATGCCAGGTAATGCTGCTGCAAGTGTGAATTTCCTGACAGCCAGTCACAAAGTCTCTGCTCACATCAAGCAGGAGCATGCTGCTGCGTAATACCGTAGAACCTGCTGAGCCCGCAACCTACTGCATGCAAACTGCATTCATATAATAAGAATGAGCAGTCAGGGACAAATCCTGCGCACATTCAGCCCCTTCTGTAGGAAGCAAGACATGATCATTCATGTGACTATCACAGTTCTACTGGAAGTAAGGTGGGTATTAAAACCCCACAGGTGACAGAACAATTCATGATGATTTTGTAGTAGTAAAGTTTCAGAGAAGTGTTTGGAGAATTTAGGAATTATTCCAGCTCACTAGCAGTGAGTACAGGCAGGTAAGAGCCATAGAATGCTACGAAAGTCTTAAGAAGGAAGCAATGTTTGCATGATGGCTGATGATCTATAGGACCAGAAGGGCTGTCAATGCCACTTAGTCCAATTCCTGGCTGCGGGAGGCAGCCATGCCATGTAACCCTCTTCATATACTTACCAAACTCCATCTTAAAATCACTGAAGCCCTCTGCTTTCCATATTTTTATGAGGAGTAGTTTCTATTTTCATCTGGCCGATAATTATATGCTTTCTTCAATTTCAAGTCTAAATTTATTTCTATCCAAACTATATAAATTGTACCTAAGCCAGTTTTTCTTTTCCCTTTTCTAGTGTTTGTTCCCTGAAGCATTTACAGAAAACAACAGTCATCTGTCCCAACCTCAATTTTTCTAGACAAAAGACTTTTTTTGGACACTTTTTGTAATTCAGGTGCTCTATTCCCCAGCTTATCCTTTCTTTCCACTTCATGGGCAACCAGAAGCATAGAAGGCATTCAACACGTGGTTTTGTTAATCCACTTCACAAGAGTTTTAATATATCATTATGTTGACTGAAAATACTTTTCCCAGCACATCACAGAACTATGCTGTTTTCATAGTCAGAAATTGTCAAATAGATGTATATCCCAAACCAGAACCCTGATTTTTTGAACTAGGAAACTAGTTGTTGACCTGATTTTATCCTATGAATGTGAATCAATTCATTGCTACTCAATACAAAATATCTTACTACAATTATTCTTTAATATAGATTAAGTCTAAAATAGAATCCCTATTGATTCAAGAACTACTTGGGAAAAGTAAATTTGTTACGAATTCCAAGAACAACTGGGTTGTAATTTTATTTGCAGCACTTCCTCTTTGATCTACACCTGAGAAATGAATGTCTCCAATTACAATAAAATACAAAAATCCACAATGCAAAATTCACTTTCCCCACCATATTTATCTGATCCTTTTATTTGCTTCCCCTGCATTAGTTTTGGCTATCTCAAATTGTGATTTGAATCTTTAGAGCCATGCCACGTCTTCTCTGTGTTCCTTTCCTGCAGCTTTTATGTAATGCTACTTCATTTTGGATTCCATGCTTTTTTGGGGTGATAAGCAAGGTGACACTAGAGAGGTTACATATTACTCCTTTGTTGCCTGCTCAGACCCTTAGAATGAATTCCTGTTTAGATTGTGATCACAGACTCAGCTGAATGAAGACTAATGGATATGGGGCAGATGAGAGAGAGAGACTTTTTAAGTAAATACTGCATCAGTTTCTTATCACTATGTTACCGTTATACTATATCCAAGGATAACAGGATATACTGGCTGCACTATGGGTCACTATGAGGATTGTTGACGATTACCACTCAGACATACTGCTTGCTCCAGAGAGCTCAAAATCTAGAAGAGTGGATGAAATCTGAGAGACATGCAGAGCAAGTATTTGTTTCAAAAAGTTCTATTCTGTTTTAAGCCACAAGGCCACATTGTAAATAAACAGTCAGGACAAGCCAAGGCCATCATTACATGAATAAAACTATAGAACTGGGTATATCTACTCATGACCTTACATAAGACCACCCCCACCACCCCCCCCAAAAAAAAAAGGCAAAAGCATTTTAACAAACGAGAGCAAGCACTGCATCTACTAGTCAGCAGGGCAGTGGACAATTATCCACTCTATGGTGGTCCTGCTTTTAATCAACAGAAGTCTTATGAATGCTGGCTACAATGTTATTCCACTCCCAAAACTGTCATGTATGTTGATTCTCTAACTGTGGTCAGCAAATGGTACAACCCTTTCCTGCCTTCTAGGACCATAAGGGATGATTCAGCAAAGGAGGGTGTCTGCAAGATGCTACATTGCATTTTGTGCTTTCCTCCACCATGAAAATGTCTCTCTGAGGCTTTCAAAAGAGCAGGAAAAGCTTAATTAATCTATTCTCTGCACTGGTCTGAAAAGCAGGCCAGACAGATTAGTCAAGGGTCTACCACAGATCTGAAGAATGCTCTGTGTCAGGGTTCCCACTAAGGAAAAGCAGCCTCATGGTCATCTGTACACCAGCTATGCCCCAAAACCATGGCAAACAGCATCAACATGAATATCGAAAAACAATGCCATGATTTATGTCATTCAGTATTGTCATATGGCACATTCACATGGCACATACAGTATCACATCATGCTATCAGACTGTTTCAGTAGTTTTTGGTGAAAAAGGAAAGGATATTATTTCCTGATCTTAAGTGTATGAACAGCTCAGGAAATGCAGTCCTGTCTAAAGCCGAGTATTTCATAAGCAAGCACCTCTGACACAAACACCTTCACATATCCAGTACTTTCCAACTTTGGACTTTTGTCTATTCCAAATAATCTCTTCCACTTAATGTGCAAAAATGTCTTCGTCTCACAGGGATACAAGTAAAGCAGCAAACACTTCAGGAGAACAGAGCTCTTCCTTTGTCTTGATTATCAGTTTCAAGGCAGAAAAAAATAGCCCAGGAATGAGATTAATGTGGAGGAAACGAGTTCATACAACCCGTTGTAAACCCCTGGTTGCACTCGAGAATTCTGGTTGCTCTCAAGTGAGGAGGGACTCAGAAAACATTGTAGTGTTTGTCGTTTTGGAAGGACAGAGCCAGACACTGCTGTCATGCAGACTACACAGATAGCCTCAGCCACTCGTGGCAAGTTCTAGCTCTAGAATCACTGGAAGCTAGTCTTAGAAAAAAGTTTAAAAAAATCAAGTGTTTGGATGGGACTGCTTTCCCATTTACTGTCATATTGAGAGAGGTTGCAAAGAGACAAGCTCATTCCAGCTGCTGAGGTGCTTGACATTCAGTCTGACTATTTACCATTACTACACCACAGGACTCTCAGGCAAATGTTTCTCTTTGCTTTGCCTCCGCCCTTCCCACCCCCAACAAATTTCCTCTTTTTCACAGAGAACACAGTATCACAGGTTTCCAAGAGTTAATGATTTACATTAAATAAACAAGACCTAAAAAAGGCCATGCACATGTCAGATTGTTGCATGATTTGGAGAATGAGAGATCAGCTTGAATGTTTTGGGCTTTTGCCATCAACTGTGACCTTAGACAGATGTCACATCTAGTTGTCAGATTACAGCAATGTTGTATGATACACAGCCTTCTGGGACAAACTACAATTCTTGACGTTTTCTGTGGCATACTGCTAAACTTAGTAGCCCTTGCTGAGTTTAAGGAGTGGCCTAGGGACTTCATTTTATATTATTACGTCCAACTGATTACTAAATCTCATTTCCTGAACCAAATAAAAATGAATGTTTCATTTTCAAATCATTATCATAAGTGTCATGGTTTTTAAACAAGTTTCACTTAGCTTTTACTCCGATCATCCTGATTAAACTAATGTTAAGGACCTTTGCAACTGGCCTGAAGGTAAGTATAAGGAGAATCTGAATCTAAGCCTCAGATCACATGCTTCAGTGATGTTTCACTAGAGCTCAGGTATATATTCTTCATTAATGCTCTCTATCAACATGTACATTGAAACTAATATTAACAAAACTGATTCAGCTGTGATTCTGCATGTGTACAATGACTAGAATTTTTTTTCTCAATTTTATTTGGGGTTTCTGTGATATGATGATAATACAAATAATACAGAATAGATATATACATAAAGAAAATTGTAACTTTCCATAGTTTCTACTTCATTCCACTCTTCAAAGGTACGACGTTTGTCAAATAGCTTCAGAAAAGTTACAGTCTATTTGAGTGTTTTTTTAATCTGAATCTGCTGTAAGGTTCAGGCAAAACAGGTATAATGAATCCATGGTTTGCTTTGGTAATATTGACTGCTTGTCAGCACACAAAACTCACAAGCCAGCAAATGTCATTTATTTACCTAAGAGGTGGCCTCCAGAGGGTGACATCATCACGTTGTGCACACTCACGTAGCTAGATCATAGTGAAACTATGTCTTTGTGGTTGTCTTTGGTAGAAGCTGACTCCTAGTATCACAAGCCTACGTTGCCCCTCTCTAGTACAAGGTTTCTGTGTTGATACTGATGATTTCAGCTTTTACCCCATGTAAACATTTGGCTTCTGAACAGATGTGGCCTTAAGATTTACAATTTTACATCAAAACAATGCAAATTTGAAAGGTTTCTCTATTGGTTTTACAGGGCTTCACCATTTTGTTTTAATTCTTTTCAGATTTTCATAATGAATCCTCAATCCCAGTATATGAAAACAGACAGATAAACAGCTGGAAGTCAGTATTAGCTGTCACAAATTAAATAAACAGAAATATTTGTAAACACACATAAGCAGTCTTGAAAAGCCAGCTCAGATTGTCTGTATATCTCATATACCAGTCTATTTCAGATAATGAAATAAACACTTTTAAAAAAGTTAGTTAGCCAATCTACCAACAATAACAAACCAAACAAACAAAACTCCACACATAGAGGGCAAAAGACAGCTAAAAGGTTTTAATTTGGCAGGAATAGCCATCTATTTATGTTGCTTGCCTTCCCATCCCCAAATTGTTTCTAGATGGTTTTCCTTGAAAAATTGTTTTATAAGTCAAATATATTAATGTTAAATGACATTATGAGCTTCTAGCTGGTTGTGAAGTACTTGCAAATAAGCTTTTGCTATTGAGTCTCCAAAACCAAGTATACTCATCTCTGAACACTACTGAATTCATTTATATTTTATTCATTTAACATCTAAAAAATTTATATTTTCCCAAAACAGGCATCCCAGCTTGCTGTGCTAGCTTTGTGCATGTGCTGGCTTTGTTACTGTGTGTAATGCATGCAGCATTCCCTGGATCTGCTCAATTTCTAAAGAAGAGAAAGTCCACATTCAGCAAGACATTTTTGATCGCTATCATTTTTATCACTAATCATTGGATCAAGAATAACCATGAAAACAGACTAACTATTGGGAAGACTCATTTCCTGCGATAACTTATCACAGAGTCTGTAAATGTGGTATACACTGCAGATATACTATTGTTGTCTTCTAAGACTGAAACAGCTGTGTATCACTCAAATCTGAAAGGTTATGCACATTACAGGATGAAAGGTTCATTCAGGATGCAGAAATAAACCATCAATTCAGTGTAGTTGCCAAGTGAATCAGATGACTAAAGCTTGATTCATTGTGCATTTGATATGGATTAACACACACAAACAGAAAACGAGAGTTTGTCTTCCTTGACAGCTGTACCTGCCTTTATTTTTCAGTCTTGCTGTAGCACTTGAAAAAGGTGCTAGCCAGATCAGAGCCTTCTACTCATTCTTGGCACAGGACAAGAGGTAATACATTACATCAATCTGCGCAGCTAGACTGCACTTAGAGGAACCTCTTCTAGATATTTCTAAGCATATCAGCAGGTAAAAAGGGCATCCTGCAGTTACTTAACCCGATCTACTACATAAAATAAGTTATCATATTTCTTTGTGTTAATTCCGCCATCAGTAACTGCAATTGAGGTTGAATATATCTCTTTTAGAACAAATATTTATAGAACTATGTAGGTTAAAAAACCTAATCAAATGCTTAGAAATTCTTTTGAACTGTTAAAAATGTTTCTTATTGCTCACTGAATGTCTAACTTCAGATCCCAGTATTGATTCATATTGTGTATCATATCTTACAGTGAAGGGCCCTAAATCAGATCTGATCTGGGTTTGGATATGTGAAATAATAAAGCTCTTTGAATTTCTCCTTTAGGACACTTTAGTCCTTTTCTTAGCTCTTTCTGAATTCTCTGATTTTTTAAAATATAGAGCTTGAATAAAAATGCTGATATTATAATACGGACACCTTTAGCCTCTAGGAAGAGAAATTAAACCAACTGTCTCATTCCTGTAGGCTACAAAATAGCTGTTCAATGAAGACTACCATTTAGATAATGACTGCCAGTTGCATTAGAACTGATAAGCTACATTAAAAAAAAAATTGTCTAGTCCATTGCCAAGACTACTGAGCCAGTTTTTCTCCAGTAGACATTTTAAATTTATTCTGTGACAATCTTTTCCTTCCTAAAACTCACTTTGGAAAATTCTTATTTATGAACTGAAACAACTGAAATTAGAATAGACAAGTTTGCAAGCTGACCATAAGGCTGTCTTTAATTAAGAAAATGGTTGAACTCCAAATCCAGGGCATACTCTTTGCATCTGAGAGAGACGAGAGAAACAATTTTAAAGCCACATGCCTCTTACGACAGTTAAACATTTCACTAGAAAGAGCATTCTAGTGTTTCCTTCCTTTGTTCTAATTTCAAACCAGAGCAACACTAAAAAACCCCACCTGATACGCAGGTCCTCCACTGAGGTCATTATGAGAACATGTACCTAGTTTCTGACTTGAAAGGATGTCACATGTACTCCCTAGTGAACAGGAAACTGCGTGAATGCTTCCTGTGGTTTTGAGTTTCAGATCACACTATTGGCAATATAGCAAAGACATGTTGTCTTTACATTATTCGGGGTTTTTTCCAGTCAATGTCCTATTTTCTGTAACAGGGCACCTAAACAGCTTTATAGAATATCTGCACTGCAGTCAGAGACGCAATGACAACATGAGTTAGCAATAGCAATGGGAAAGTAGAGGCATGAAATTCAATACAACTAGTCATTTGCATACATCCACCAAGTTCCCAATGTGCTTAGACAATCTTTTGTAAAGTTTATGCTGCCATTCCATCATTGCTATTGTTTAAAAGTAGCTTAACCATGCCTGTACATGTTGCATTCATGCCTCTGATTTAGTGTAGACATACCCTCAGGGCTTGTTTGAATTAGGATCTCAGTCATGATTATAGCTGAGTAAAGTCCAAGCACCTAGTGTAGACGTGACCTAAAATCGTGCTGTGCTGGCTTAAATTGCTGCAGTTATCCTGATACAACTCTACCCGCTTGTAAAATTTGGATCCAGTAACAGAGCATATTGGACTTAGTGACAGCTAAAGCCAATTGCAGTGCGGACTGACCAGAGACTAAGGTTAAGCCAGCCAAATATGAGTGGTTACAGTGGGAGTTTATTTTGAGTAAGAACCACTGTCTCGATGCTGACAAACTGACTGCCTGGATGCTTTTGCAAGAAATAACTGCAGGCAATATATTTGGCACCAGATTACGACTCTACATTTTCTGATTTTCAGAATAAAATTTCAGAAGTACATAATCATCACATCCTTCCCTCTTTGCTCATAATTCAGTGAAAAAACACTCCCTAGTCCTGCCATGTACAGCTCATTAACTTTGTAATTTTTGATGCCTTCATGAGCCATGGCATATGTTCAGATTTCCTGCAACACATAAAGCAACTCTTCCTCCAGAGTGGCAGCCTCCAACAGAGAAGAAAATGAAGAGTATGAGGGTCTGGCAATGCTCCACATTAAGATTGCATACAAATCGATGACGAATGGACACTATTCAGAACTTGATCTGTAGACAGCAAACTTAGAATATATACTCTGTTTGAATAGGGGTGAGAATTTTTGGCAAGTAACTAAGAAAAAGTCAAACCAGTTTAAAAGAAGAAAGAAAATACAAGAAACCACCAGATAAGCACAGAGGTACTACGTTCCTATCTTTTTGAGTCACAGTCTAAAATTTTCATGGGGCTGAGAACTGTACCCTTCTCTATCCTTATTTCTTTACACTAAGACCCCACTCCTATATTATCCTTTATTGCTACCTACCTAAATTCCACATTCCTACCTCTCCAATTCCATACTCCCTATGCCTGAAGACAATTCCCTTCCCACAAAGAGAGCAGGTGCCGATCCTTGAATATTAACCAGCTTTCTTGTGCCCCTCTTCCCTCCAGGACTTTATCCCATGGTACCCTACCAAGCAGATCCCTGAGGAGCCCAAAGCCTGCTGTCCTTAAGGAAAGGGTAGTGAGCTTGCTGTGTGCCCTCCTTACTGCCCTAAGGACCTTGAACTCCACCATTTCACGGTCACTGCAGCCAAGGCTGCCCTGGAGCTTCACTTTCCCCCCCAGCCCCTCCTTGTTGGTGAGAACAAGGTCCAGCATAGCACCTCTCCTCGTTGGCTCCTCTATCACTTGGAGAAGGACGTTATCAATGCATTCCAGGAACCTCCTGGGTTGCTTATGCCCTGCTATGTTGTCCCTCCAACAGATATTGGGGTGGCTGAAGTCCCCCATGAGGACCAGGGCTTGTGAATGTGAGGCTGCTCCTATCTGTCTATAGAGGTTCTCATCTGTTCGGTCTCCTTGGTTGGGTGGCCTGTAGCAGACTCCCACTGTAATGTCACCTGTCCCTGCCCTCCCTTTAATCCTGACCTATAAGTGCTTGGCCATCTCTTCATCCATCCCCCGGCAGAGCTCCATGTACTCCAGCTGGTCATTGACCCCCTCCTTGTCTCCCCTGCCTCTCCTTCCTGAAGAGCCTGTATCTTTCCATTCCAACACTCCACTCATAAGAGCCATCCCACCACGTCTCTGTGATGCCAATAAGATCACAGCCCTGCAGGCATACACACACCTCTAACTCCTCATTTATTCCCCATGCTATGTGCGTTTGTGTAGAGGCATTTAAGTTGGGCCTCTGATGAAGCTGACTTATGGGCTGGAGTGCCTGGGATTCCTTTGTGCTGCACTCCAGGTGCTCTCCTGCTGACCTGTGATCCTTCTCCAAGCTCTGACACTAGCATCAAAATGGTAGGAGTGGGATAGACTGAGGTTCCCCTCACCTGGCAACTTTAGTTTAAAGCCCTCTTCACTAGCTTGGCAAGACTATGACCGAAGATGCTCTTCCCCTTCTCTTACAATGGTCCTGTAACCATTTGTTGATTTGCCAGATTCAACTGGCCCTTTCAAACCCCTTCCCGTTGACTGGGAGGAATGATGGATGAACAAACTACATGTGCTTTGCAGGCATGCGCTTTGTGCTATCTGCACAATGCAAGCATCTTTTCAACTGTGCAGTGAACAGCAGTGATAAACTGATTTAGCTTTTAAAAACTGGGGTGGGGGGGTGGGGGGTGTATTTTATTTAAGCTGGATCACTTTCTCTGATCTGATTCAAAATCCAACATCATGTGCATCGGTGATGGCACGAGTGATAAAGTGATCTACACTGTGCAGGGACAAGGGGAAGACTGGGGCTGAAGACAAATATACAAGACTGCTAGCAAAGACTTATGAAAATGACCTCATGAAACCACATCCTTACTGTATTCACGGTCAGAAAATGTAGGATAAGTCCATGTTTTATGCTAACTGCCCTAGCTCAGTCCATGGTTAGAACTTCGGCAATAATACTCCTTAAGAATTCACCACCCCTTCCTGTCTTGCTCCCAGCTGCTTATTTCTATCTTTGTGCTGCCCCCTGTCCTGTGCTGGAACAGCTGCTTGTGGTATGGATGGATCAGAGAAGAAACGGGCAATGAAGCAGTTACTGATCAGGGGCACCATTCCCTGAAGTGATTCCTGCAGTGGTTGGGACATCAGAAGCGGGGGAACAAGTGACCAGGGCAGGGAAAAGGAATAGGAGACAGTACTTTCTGAAGCTAACAGTGCTGCCAAAATGTTGTTAATGATCACTGTATCTCAAGAGTAACAAGACAGCAAAAAGCAACTGAGGACAAGTTTTCAGGAGCAGCTGACAATCATTGTCATTACAGAAAGAACTCCATACAACAGACAGTATAGTTGATTTTCTGGCACAGACTTCTTGATCCTCCTTACAGGTGGCAGAGCAATAAAAGTACCGCCAGAAGTAGAATGAAGCATAAACTGGCTTCCCAGAATAAAACACTGTTTAATGTGCAATCCTTATGCAAAGGTCTCCAACTGACTACTCCGAGTTACATCCAGGACTGTTCTGGATTCTGAGTTTCAGGGAATTGAAATGGAGGTTAATTCTCCCCTACCTGCCAGTTGCAAACTCAGCATAACTGAGGATATAGGCCCTTGACCTCTCTCTGATTTAGTCCCAGAACACTGCCATTGCCAGCCAATGACCCTGAGCTATGTATTTAGGAGAAGAGCTGGAGCACTCTGTAGAACATTCCTATGAATCACATAACCCCAAAAGAATGTGGTTTTACAATCTTTTTTACCAGTGGGGGAAGAATTTACTGGCACAAAAACTTGAATCCAGATGTTTTCATCAGGCACAATTTTGTTTTTCTTTGCATTCAGTCATGACATTGAATACTGCCTACAGTTGCATTAAATTAATAAAGTTACAAACAGGCAGCATTCCTTACACATTTTCATTTACTTTGCAACATGCATTTACTTAGTTCCAGCAACACAACAATTCACTCTGGAACCATTTCAGCTTAACAGTTTATAAAGACTGAAATTTAGCTAATGGTATATTTACAGCAAAGTAATTTTTCCCGCATTTTCCCTTTATGTCAGCCCTGCTGGTGACCACATACAGAGGCATATAGATGTGCCTACACATACAAGATTTATAAACTGAATGGCCATTCCAAACTCAATAAAAAATGAATTCTTGTTCCAAAATCAAGCAGCTTGCCAGACTTAAGCAGATCTGACATACCATAAAAACTGACAGTCAGTGGGATTACCCCTATAAAGTTAAACACACACACTGTGGCCTGCAAGTTCAGTCCTGAGAGAATAAACTTCAAATTCAATTTCCAAATGGATCTGGACTAGCACCATTCAGTAGAAAATCTTCTCAGGAACCCTTACTGAATAGGCATAAAATGACCAACTGAAAAGACATTTAATGACCAAAACAAATTAATTCATAAGTGCTGGGAAAAAATACATGCAAGTATTTCATTGTTTTGGTTCAGCTAATAAAAAGTCAGGAAAAATTTGTTGGGATCTAAATATGATTTTTCATTTGTTTTTCTCATAGGACAGCAAAAAATTGTGCTTCATTTCAAGTGCTTTTAAGAAAAGTAAACACAATGAAGACAGCCAACTGCACAAAGCTGCCTAACCTCCTGAAGAAAGCAGAGTTTACCCTTCCAAAACTGTACCTTAACCACAAGGTCATATCGTGTGTTGGCACTGCCTTAAGACTTTATGTTGCAGTTTTCCTGTTCTGTGTGAAACATTAAACAGGCACTTAGAGATCAACTGAAAAATGATTTTTTATTTAAGAGCATGAAGATTAATGGGAGTTGGATACGCCATTCATTTATCAAGCTCTCACTATGTCTATATTGGCAAGTCATGTGGCGTAACAGAAGCAAGTCAGTTGAGTGGGACCAGAAAACACTGGCGGGACAGAAACGATTGGTATGGAGGACCCAGCAGTCACACTGCATGTCTGTCAGGAGTTTACCTGGGGCCAACTCTAGTGTCTTCTCATGAACAGAATTCTCATTTACAGTTTGCGTTGCCCACTATACTACTGAAGTAAATCTTCAGTTCTGTTTCATCTGAAAGAAACCCAGCATATGCACTGTAAGACCAGCCCATAACACCAGCCAGACTGCAAATGGCAACAGTTGGGAGATTCACTTCAAAACCAGACTCCTCACCTTGTCCACAATATCAATGTACATGCATCCTTTTAATTTTCCAGCATAGAGAATAATTATGCAACATCAAGAACTTAAGCTACCCAAGATCTGGAAGTAAGGCAACTGACCATATATTACATATGGGAACAAAGAAACTTTGGAAGTCACACAGATCTGCACAACAGAATTAATTAAAATAAAAATTTATATGAATTGTGGCTGTTGCTTTTCATATATTCTTGCCAATATTTATTTTCTGTGAAAAGGTGTTTTTTTACCATTGGGTACTCATCCACAGATTAACTGCACCTTCCTGGACATTTCAGATAAATTGTCAGGCAGCAAGATAATAGTTGGAAGATAAGCAGGATAACTGGAACAGATGGTAATGTAAGCCAATAAAGTGATGAGATAAAGAATAAATTAAAAACAATCTTAATTTTTGAAAGCTGATAACTTGTCCATCTTTCATTTGAATTACTCAGCTGGACTCTGAATGTATGATCCCAATTTTACATAAATTCTGAAGAAGGAAGTTACAGAGCAGGTAATTGCTGCACCAGTATTTGGTAGCATTCTGTAGAAGATATAACAGGTATAAATGCAGTATTGTTGTACAGTGATGTAAATCTACATTCTTTTCTCAAAGATCCTGAGAACATATAAATTGTTCTGATGGCTTCCTCAAACAAGTTGCGACTAGTCTTCCATGAAACAGAAAAAATAGGCCTTAATAAATCTCGTGTTTATGCAGAAAATAACTTCCCTATTATTCAAGCTGTACCCTAGCTGATTTCAGAACTGGTCTGTGCTTGAGCTAAATGCACTGAGTGCTAATAAAAACCATCTTGGATTAGAAATAGGACTCTTTATTCAGCGTTCCAAGTGGAAACATTCAGATGACTGAACAGTTCATTTAGTGCTTTGATTTTATTCAGAAACATTGTTTCCATTGCATGCATTTATGAACTTGCAAAAAAAATCCATCCCAGGATTGTACAATAATGTTTTCATTGCTGTTTCATCCATGCCAGCAAAAATTATCCCATAAATTCAAATATCCACAATATATAGTACAAATGGAAGCTTTGTCATTTGGTACGTGCTCAGTTGCATCACGGCCTACTTTCCACCACATTAGGATGCCTAATGTATTTGCGATAGTGGGCAGGGAGAGGTAAGACAATTTTCCTGAATTTAGTGTAAAACTAAACTTGAATTTTGCACAAATGCAGTTTTTGAGCGCTATTTTTTCTTCTTTTTTGACATTTATTGTAGCATCACTTCTGCTTGCAGATGTTGAACACTTCTGTAGACGATCTTAACATTTTATGGTAATTTTCCAAGCGATCGATAAGGCCTATTTCTATTCTCATTTATATTGGTGTAAATTAGGGTGGCTTCAAAGTAGCTATTGAAGTTATACATGTAGAAATCCAGTATAAGTGAATGGAAAATAAGTCCTCGCATTTTTTAACTGCTTGTAAACCAAGGAATTTTTAATATATATAGTTTAGAGTGGAAATCTTTGTCTCAAGTAACAGAAGCACTGATTTACTTCCACCATGACAGAAAGCAATACAGAAATGGTGCTTTTTTCGCATGGAATTTTATCAGTCAGAATGACTTTGTTATTCATGCAAATTAAAACTACTGTACTCTGGTGAGTTTGGAATCCGAAGCCATCCTAGTTCATGGCTTAATGTCATAGGGTAAGACGGCAAAGCATACACTAAAAGAGATAGTGCTCTGTACTCTAGTCATCCAATAGTCAGAGTTAATCTGCTTATATAGTAAAGTAAAAGAAGTTTTGCAGAGGATAGTATAGGCCATCTTCTTTTTCAAATGACTGTAACGTTGACTGGGCTTCTAATTCTGTGTGTCCAGGATAGATTCCCTCTATAGTATAAATTACACATCCAGTAAGGATTTCAAATGTGAACCAAAGTATGACTTAAGAAAATGGAGAAAGCAGTTGCCTAAACATCAGGTTTGGCTTCGTCTTGAATTTAGATGATCAATGCAGGCAGGGCACAAACAGCCTGGGGAAAATCAGGACTAGTTGAATCCATGCACATAAAGGAGTACAGACTCAGTTTCCTCCACCATCTTTCTAGAGAAGACAGGGACAAGGGAAATTCAAGGCTTAACAATCCCTGTGTGCAGCCTACAGAATCAATTGTACAGAATGAGTCATGACATGAGGGCAGAAAACTGCATTTCCAGCAGGACGTGAGAAAAGGTGACAGAATTCTGCATTTTTCCAAAATGTATCGCACTGGTTACCTCCCTTGTATAGCCAAACTTTCCCTCTTTGAACAAAAATCCTGCTCTTAGACTGGCAACAATCAGCTACACTGGAACTGATTCTCCTTAATCTGAGTTACATTTTGCTAATAATTCCTGGTCTTCAACTACTACTATTCCTAAAGGCAATAATGCAATCACGCAATGTAGATGCAATGCTATGGCCATGAATACAGGCCCAGAATAATAATTATCAATTTCACTGTGTTAATCTGACTTACGGTTTCTTCTTCATTAGATTCTCTAGACCAGTTTAGCACAGAATACTACAATCGATAATGTCTCCCAGGTCACAACTGTAATAAATACTTCCATCAATTCTATATCATTAGGAAAAGAACACATTTTTGGCCTGTAAAGATTTTTTCATAGGGTAATGCATCTCCCTTTTCCTCTTCCAAATTGTCTGAAAAAACTTCCTCATTTACTACTTCAGGAATTTTGGAGGAAAACATCTCCCACATCACAGCAGGTTAATGTTTTAGCTAAGCATGTATCAAGATTCTCTATGACTTTTGTGTATGGCTGGCAGATCCAGCACCCTCATATGTATATAGAAAAACTTAACCACAAATTTTCCATCATGTTTGAGTTCATATAGTTGTCAACTATTATAAGGTAGAAAAGCCAGAGATGGCGTTCTGCTCCTCAGGCTAAGGGGAAGGTGGGAACCCGCATACATGTGAAAGAACCCTTACAGTGGAAGCATGTATTTTAGTGCCCTGAAATACCATTTCTGTTTATTGTTATTTCTTTATTTCAACATGCCACACAGCAAGCAGTCACAGCAAATTCAATTATGCAAAAACCTCCAAAGAAATATTACCATCAGAGACCAAACCTGAAAAGGAAGCATTGCTGAAAACTGCTCAAATGGCTCTTTAGCAGATGTGCTGTCAAGTCACATAGTGACTCAGTCGCTATGCTGCCATCAAAACATATTATGCTACTTCACAGGTTGTTGTTTGCAAACTCAGAAATATCGTGGCCGGAAAGACTGGGAAATGGAGGCTCAGCCTCACAACAACATTCATGAGGAATACACATCAGAGTCAGCTTCAGATTTTGTAAGCCACTAATTCTTAGTACTCTTCCTAAGCTCCAATATAGGCCGATGTGGTTCACCAATGCATACAAACCATTATCAAATGAATCACATTGGCATATGCGCTGGTTGGTACATATCATGGGTATTTAGGTTGTGGAAAGACATTGTAACTATATTTCTGAGGAGTGAGGCTTTGAAGTTGATATTCCTTTTAAAATAAATCTCAACTTGGTCCAAAAGAAGAGATAATTTCAGCTGACAGGAAAGAGATAATTTATTATCCCTGAGATATCTTTAAAGAAAATTTGATCATCTAATCAAAAAAAAGTGCTGGCCAGATAAGACTTAGCCCTTAATGTGAAATCACCAGAAGGAGGTAGAGGAAAACATAAAGATAACTGCTGAACACTGTCAGTGAAGTCCCAAAATGATAGCAGGAAAATTAATAAACTCTCCTCACCTTCACCAGCTGGGTCACAGAAAGTGCAGCAGTCCCTTATACCTTGAAAAAAAGCACACTAATTGGTACTGAACACTTGGTATAGGCAACAATGGATGCAAGCTGAGGGAAACTTAATGTTTTTCACTAAGTGACTAACAGGTGCCACAAACTGAAATAAATAACTTATTGCTTACCTAAGTTATCCTATGTTCTGAGATCGCAGCACATATAAATAGTTATTCATTACTTCTTTATGTAATTTTTTAGAAGAAATATATAGAGTATAGCAGTAACACAAACATCAGAAAATCAGAGTTAACATCTCAATACCACTCTACAACCTTACAAAATTATCTGTTAAGAAAAATGCTGTTATCCAAACTGTCACACAAATTAACATTAAAATGCAAAATAGTGGGGATCGTTCACTTCAACACAATGTTGTTCTCAGAAGAAAGTAGTGAATCATGTCTTTACAAAGCAACTTCATTTGCTTCTAGAGTTAGAAAAAAAACTTTCAACATACAGTATTAGAACATACTAGTTCCTCCTCTGTTTTCTTTGAAGAAGAAATTTATCTTTAACATATTCTGTGGTGAAAGTACATTAATATGATCAATATTCTTGAAACTACATTGTGGCTTTCAACCATCCATTTATACAAGATCAAGTAGACAGCCAAAGTACTCTGATGATAGAATATTCTGAGAAAAGCAGGTTTAGCTAAAATGCCTTAGGGAATGAGCTACACACTGCTCCTTCTACAGGCTGTTGAAAGACGCAAACTACATTCCCCAGAATCTCTGTCACTAGATGTTGGCAGGCTGCCCACCCAGTCCAGCCGGCCCTCCTATTTTGCGATTGTGCAGTGAAACCCACATGCCTGCTGTTGGCCACAATAGAAATATGTAAAAATACTTTTTCTTCCACAGTTCAGGCATGTTCCTGCCCTTTTCATAGGTGTGAGGCAAGCCCCAGAGTTGCAGCAAGATTTCAAAATGCCACCAGTGGTCTAGTTCAGACTCCCTATTGAAATCTTAGCACTCCAAAGCAACTAAAAGTATCTCACAGCTTAGGCAGGAATATTCTGAATAGTTAAAGTTATGACGGCTCACGTTATCATGCATATCTATAACTACTACTGCTCTCACCACTGTCAAACAGCTCAGCATTTTCAGCATTATATTGACTTCCTAAAGCTTTGAGTTACACAGTGCAGTGAACCAACTCATCCTGTTTCAAGCAAGAGTTTGAACAAGTTTACCAATAAAGGTCCCTTGAACCAGTATCTCTATTGGTCTCTTAAATAAACACAAGATTGACATCTTGAAGTCAGGACAAAAACAAATGTTCATGTCTCAATAAAAACAAATATTCATGTGTCAATATATCAAAACAAAATTGGGTGGAAAATAGGCATGAAGCCTTATTTCAGTAAAACCTGAACAGACTAAAAACACGTGGTCTAAAATACTGCCAGCTCCCATCTGTTCTGAGATGGAGCTGCATTTTTAACTATATCAAGGCTAGCTAGGTTGCAAGTCCTATAAATATTACACAGATTACCATAATTATAGATGTTGGTATTTGAACACTGTCAGTGGATGAGCTTACCCTTTGCACCAAACCTCAGAGAACCCAGCTGCTCTTCACTGCATTGAAAACCTTTACTATGCTTTTTTAAATCACCCTGTACTTGGGGCTCAATCAAATCTTCCCAACATAGCACTATGTTCATTATCATCCTACTTCTTAAGCATTCCCTCCCTCTCAACCCCCACCCTTTTTTATCTTCCCACAAGGTACACACCTGTATAACTCTTAAGATAGAAAAGCAAAGTAAACAACCTCAGAGCATCGTGACTGAACTCTCAGGGTACAGTATGTACAGCACTTGCCAGATCTGACAGTTGACAGTACTTATTTTGGACACATTTGCTGATAAGGATGAATGAGTTTGTACATTTCCTCAAAACTCCACGTTCCATTAATAAGCACCTGAGAGGAACGACTGGTCTAGCAATAATCCTGACACCCCATTCCAGTCCTCAACTTCTCAAAGTACATATTCTAGACAAGCATCTAGTTATCCCATCAAGATCACATGAATGCTTTGCTTGGCTATCTTTGGCGCATTTTCTGCCTTGACACAGAGTTAAGCTTTTCATTTTACAGCAGCATCTGTCATCAGAAGGAGTTGAGAGGTTGTAACGCATTTCAGGCATATGGTTTAAGCCTATAAAGGTCTCATGTATATATGAAATTATTTCACATTTTCAGCCACTTCAGGGGCAGATATTTTGTTCCCATGCCATAATTTATATTAAAAGGTAGTAGTTTGAACTGCAATCCCTTCTTTTACATCCTCTATTTCTTCTTAGGTCTTCACAGTGCTATATCAAAGGAACTTTGATCTCAGAGGAATCAGAAACTCCCAAAAGTGAGATGTAAGCAGGGTTTGAAAAAGCTATTCAACAATATCAGTATCAAAAGTCTACATGTGAAACGCCCTTTTTTTCCATGTGATAATTTTCCGTTACAGTTCCTATCTGTGGATTATGCTACTCCATTGATGTGAAATCTGTATCACCGGAGATAAATTTGTATTAAAAAAATAAAATAACGGAAAAACTCCTAAGAAATGGAGAGAGCGTAGCAGGTAATAATAAAGTACACCATTGGGTGGCAGAGTCAAACAGACATGAGGTCTAGAAAATGACATATTTCTCTTTGATCTTCCTGTGTATCCAATGCAGACTCTGTAGAAACTAACATAAATGCCGAAAAGATATGCCAAAGACTGTTAAGAGAAGCATAACGCAGAACAGTTTATCCAAAATCACTCATGAATTCAGCCGTAGTCAGGAATAATCTTGAAATTTTTCACATCACAAGTTGGTGACATAAATACCACATCTGCTCAAGTTAGAAATCTAAATATTAATCTAAATTCTGAAATTCCTGGCTCTGGAGATTTTAAAATTCATTATGATACTCTTATTATTGGAATCCTGTGTGTAATAGCTAAGGAATGAATAGTATATAGTAATATAAACCTAAGCTGTCATCAAAGGGCCAGATTACCATGTAAATTTGTGTGTTCCATTTACATCCTCTGTTAATCAAAGCATGATACTAAGATGGGAGGGATCTGCTGTATTAAGATAAAGACTTTAAGAATTTAAAGGACATTTCTGCATCCAGGAGTTGGTAAATTTCTACCCTCTTTTCCACTAAAGGTAATGAATCAAATTCTGTTCCATTTTTACAAAAGCATTTTTATATGAGTAAGGACTCTACGTTGACTGAACAAGAAAGCCACACTTTGATCCATTAAATATACACTGTTACCCAAGTAACATTCCCACTGTAGGTACAACCTGCATGAGAACTGTGCAGAGTCCTCAAAATTTTGAGAAAATCTCTGTATCTAGAAGCCATTATTTCTTGTACAAATGGACTGGGTAAGACTCAGGCTTTCTGCATGCTCTGGCAACCAACTGGGCTCTTCAGAATGTGCTTGGCACGTTCTTACTGCTGTTCTCAAAACAACACACAACATATCATGTACCATGCCCAATTACTGAAGATGGCAGTCCTTCATAATACAGTTGAAATTTAACCAAATAGGTTAAATAGGTAGCAATGTCGCTATATATATTCAATAGGAAATGGTTTGCCTGAGCTTCCAAGTCTTGTCCTTTTTCAGGCAATACCTATGCAAAACTTATTCAAGAAGGTAAGCAAATCATTAAGACCACTTTTGTTCCTTTATTAATAGATGGAAAAATATTACTGCTGCCAATGCCTCTGTTTCCCAGGACAGCGTAGCAAAAAAGACTTTGTAATATATTATTACACACCTTTTTGTAGGATCACCGGTCAGACATTACACATACAGAGAGAAGTGGTAAAGCAAGTAGAAAACACCTGGAAAGAAGCCAAGCAAAACACAATCATCCCAACATTATTTTACACTACATGGACAAGAAAAAACCCGAAAGATCATTAACAGTGCTTTCCAAAAAAAGCATAATATACATCACCTTTTGCTCTGCTTATAAAAAGGTCAGTTCCACAGTTAAAATACCAAGACATTACATAAAATAATACATCATCAGAGACTGTGGGGCAAGGAAAGAAGAGAAACAAAATCATTTTCTTTGACTCTACAACACACTCTTTTTCCTGGGGCCATGGGAAGTCTCGTGCAACTTCCCTTCTTGGCTGAAGCTCAGGGCTTCCTCCACTGGAGCCCTCAGAGCATCTACCTGTTTAGAGAAGTTGAGCACAATTGCAGCTCTCAAATCATTATACAAATGACTATACCAGCAATGTACTTCTGGTATGAGGCACTTTGAGACTCTTGCTGAACTAGAAACCATTATTAAAAGTCAGCAAGAATATAACCCAGCATAATCTGAAATCTAACGCCTGCTCTGGTACAGAAGCATATATGTTTCAACACCAGCAACAGCCTCATATATCTGCTGATGTTACAATGGTTATTATAACACTGGTGTATTTTACAGATGACAAAATTAAGGTTGTATTGAAAAAATGTACCTGATTTTGGGTATGTTAACATTCTATTCGTTACAGGCACATAATGAAACATGGGAAATTCAACTTCAACATAAGAAAAAACTTTTACGGTGAGAGTGGTCTCGCAGTAGGAAAGGAGTTTGTGGAGTCACTATTGTTAGAAATATTCAAACTAGACACTATCTTGAGTAACTTGCTCTATCTTGGTCCTGCTTTGAGCTGGGAAGTTGGACTAGGTGACCTCCAGAGGTCCCCTCCAGCGACAAGTATTCCATGATTCTATGATTCTTTCATGAAAAATCCCAAACTTCTAAGCAAATTATGCTAATTTTACAGCAATGTAAAATGTGCAAATGTGCAGAAGATTGGGAAACCAAAAACATTAAGCAAATACATATGCGTTTTCACTGTAAGTATACGCATGATGAAAGTAAAAGATTTCTGTTTGTGTAGATTGTGGGTTTTCACGTACATATGCCTTCAACCAAACCTGGCTTTTCCAGACACACATTTTTGTTTTGGACACATTTTTGTAATTAGGTAACTTCTTGCATTGTCCTTGTCCACTTAAATCCTGCTAATCCTCAGGGTCCCTTCAAATGTATTCAGTCTTTACCCAAGAAGGACATTTTTCTAACGTAAATTTTTAAACCAATACATGTTTTAATACATCCAAAAAGCTACATACAAACACATACCTGTTTACAATACAAAACTTAAACTAACCTATGAACTGACCTGACTTTCTGAACATTCCTTATACCTTATCTATATACACAAATCTGGCAAGTCAAAAGACTGTTTTTTCCATCCTTATTTAAAAGAATCAGGGCAGTCCTTGATGAAGAAAATTCATCTAATAAACAAGCATTTCTTTTTCAGTGTTCAGTTTTCTCAGGGCAAATCTCAATATGCAGAGTTTACCTTTGAGTTCAGCAGCAGAAGGAGGAGGTGGAAGACATACAGGCCTCAAAGACAGGAATTGTTCCTTATCTCATTTATCATCTCATTATCCATGAAATTTACATTTTTCAGTAGAGCTTGTTAAAGCAGGACAGAATGAATAATTGAATGCTTCAGCTTTTCATAGGACCTGCCCATTTAATTTTTGTACACTTTGTTTGAGCACATAAGTATGTGAGGTTCATCTGGTGATAAGAAATGAATGTTATGCTGAATGATCAAGGAAGGAAAGAATTCTAGTTTGGACGAGAGAGGTGAAACAAGGACACAGTGACAGAATCCAGGGTGGAGAAACTAAATTGCTTCTGATTTTGCACTGCTTGGACTCTAACTGGGTCCTCGCAGAACATGGAGTCACTGGGATCTAGCTCATTTGACTGTACTGTTGTAGAATTCCAGCGTCCCAGAGAGACTCTAAGAAATTATATCTAACCCTGATGTGAAGGTGTCTAAAGATAAGATTCTGACAAAAGGCACATATAGAATAATATATCAAACAGAACAAAGCAAGAGTTCTGTCTCCTGTACGTTAAGGCCCCCTTACATCATTTCATTTCTGTAGAACCTTGCCTTGAAATAGTATAAATGAATTGTTTCCCTTTATGCTGTGTTGACACATGAAAGGAAATCTTCCTGGACAATGTTGTTGTAGGTAATTCAGCCATCTTTGAAATTAGTGGTTAGTGAAGTTCTATAACTTTCCCTCCAGGAGTTTTCTGTAATGGTGATTAGCTTACCTGTTGCTTTACTTAAGATTCCACTTGCTCATAAATTACAACACAGTACATTCACCAAGCAGTCATCAATGAACACTAACATAAGACACTCAATCTTTTGAAAATGCCAGCCTTAACTTCCATGGGGATTTTGATACTTTTAGAAGAGATACATTTGAAAAACAGAAATAATGATACATATTCGCACTTGTAAAGACTTCGGCAAACTGAACACAAGCAGCACAAGGATAAATAATATCATTATTATCTTTTACAAATATAAATTATGAGACAATGCAGAGTTAACAAAGAAATCTCAATCAGCTATCTCTCTTAACACATGTTGCAAACACTTGCGTTTGTTCTTTTCCCAGCTCTGCATTCCCTGAAGGACATTATAATTTATTTTCTCAAGCCGTATTTGGTATTTAGTGCCTGCAGAAGCTTGTGAAAAAAAGATCTGTTTGTTACATGAAAATGAAAACATGTTGTGGTTTCACCTCAACTTCTTTCCTTCTCCCCCACTTCTAAAGAGAAGAGACAATCTTAAGAAGCAGGAAAAGTAAACAAATAAGATATACAAAAATATGCAAACACAAACACAAACAAAAACCAAAGTTAGGAAAAAAATGGAACTTCTGCCTGGTGTAAAGTATGTAAAAAGTGGTGATTCATTCAAGGGCATAATTTTGGCATTTTTCTTTAGCTTCAAGTAAATAAATAAGACAAAGAAAAGTCTTTTCATTTGATTGTTTTACAGTGCCTGGGGCTATGTACATTGGACACTGTTTGCAACTGTTTTCATTTAGGGATGAGTGAAATGGTTCAATTAAAACATGAGCAGTTCTGAACCTTTGCTGTAAATAAAACAGAATATTTCTGGGGACGCTCAAGGAAGTCCAGTTAATTGTCATTATTTACCTCTTTGTACTTATGTGTTGTGACACTGTCTGGATTCAAAAGTGCCACCATATAAGCCAGTCCTATTATATTGTGCTTAATTCTGCTGATCAAAACAGTTTGAATTGGTTGGGCTAGCAGCATGGAAATTTTGGGGAACTAACCCAAATAAAATGTGAAGTTTTGAGGTCCACCCATTACAAAGTTCCCCCACCCACTACTGTGCCCTTTATTCTGTGGGAAAAAGGAGCTGTTGCAATTTCTAAGGAAAAGAGCACTGGAACATTAAAGCCTCAGGCTAGGTCTACACTACAGACCTCTGGAGGCATATATTGTGTAGGTGAGAGGTGTGAAGAGGTGCATGAGATGTTCTCGGAGAAACCCATGATATAGAAATAAATCAGTAAAACAGCACTTCACTGATATGACATGTTTAAGGACAGGTACATTATATTACGTTTCACTGCACTGCTTTAGTACAAAGTACCAGTTGTCACAATTACGCTAGAAGCACCTTTGGCCCTATGGCTGATTAGTATTTCTTCCCCCGTAACGGCCTCTTATCAGAGGCATAAGTGTCATCGTACTGCTTTGCAGCCAGATATCTCAGTGAGCGACAATCAGTGGAACATTCTCCTCTGTTCTGTAATCCATCTGTGATAGCTGTTTCCCACATCGTGATACAAGTTCATTGCATCCCTGTCCACTCACAGTCAGCTGCAAAAAACAATCCTCAAAACTACAATGTCAAAACTCTTAGAAAATTAAAAACATGCTAACAGAGCTAACAGACAGAACTGACTGCAAGCCCTCCTGTGGATCCCAGCTTCACCAACTCAACAAGTTCTTCTGGTTCTACTGAATTTGACCTGAGAGATTGGCTGCTGACTGGCTGACACCCCAAGTGCTGTTAAGGGCACAATGTATCCATAGTCATCCCAGCCAGATTTGTCACAGATCATACTAACTGGCATTTTTTCACTGACAATATCCTCAGAGAGGATATACTGAACAATTTTGCTTTGTTTGCTGCTGTCTTCTTCAGAAAAGGATGGAAGCCACTGCCACTGCTCACATTTTACCTATTTCATATACTGAGGTACGCATTGTCCTGGACTGTTTGCTACTCTAGTTTTTTGTCTGTATCCAATTCTGTACTAAACTTTGCTTATTTGAGAGGCTAAAAGGCTACTTCTCTTCCAACTGTATCAAAGAAAATGTCTCAGATTACATAATACTGTATGTGATGAGATCATTCACCTCTGAAAGAGCTCTCAGGCTCAGATATTTATGGTATACCATTTATAGTACATACAATTACAGCCAATAAAGCTGGAGGTTAACTGGTGATGGCTAAGTTATATGCAAGACTCACCATCAAATAATCATACTGAGTCAAGAAAGAAAAACAATTCATGCCAGTGCTACTTATTAATTTTCAAAACAAGACGCAGAAGAAAATGGTATCACCATCTGCTCGAGGGACTGGGTGTCATTATTGTTCTCTTCATTATTATGTTTTTATTTTCCAAATTAGGGGAAAAAAAAGTGGATCACAAAATATCTTCTTCCTCCATTGTCCAAACCAGACTAATCAGACGGATACTGTAGAGCATGATCACAGCTTTTAGAGGCTTGTATTTAAACCCAGACTTTCTCACCTCAATGGTGCAAATGCTTATGTATGTACTTAATTCTAATACTGTGAATAGTCCCACTGATTTCAAAAGTATAGCCAAAGTAATAACAGTAAGCACATACATAAATACTTGCAGCATTAGGCCTAAATTACTGAATTTAGTCACTTATGCAGAACAATGACTTTTATGTATCTTTGGATTCATCTGGCAATTGTCACTTTACACACTACTCAGGGAGTCATGCTTTCCCTAAGATACACGAGTCCTTTCAAAGAAAGAAGTAAATACATCCAAGAATCCAGGTATTTTTCTACAACAGGGTATTGTGCATCTTTTGGATGCCAAAATAGTAATAACTGTTATAACTGTTCCCTACCAAGTAAAAGACTTAAAAGTAGGCCTTTATATTCGTGTCCCTTCCAACTTGAACCATTTTATGATTCTATGATTCTATGCAAGAGTAACAGCAATTAGCAAAATTAATTTTAAATGTCTTTTTTTTTTAATCTGGATTACAGTCTTAATTATGAAACAGTAAAACATTTATTACCATAATACTCTATGAGTGTGCAGATTTGTTAATTTAGAGATTGGCATGCTTAGTACTGTTCTTTACTGTACCTTACAAAAGAGCCCTATTAGTCCTTAATTCAACAGCTACTGGCTTTATACATCAGAAGGCCTGTCACTGACCCCAGCTGGTATTCCATGCCATTGTTCCCTCCTTGGCAGCTCTTGGGCCACTGGTCTTTCGCATCATTCATCAGTGTATCTTCCATATGTGTATTGGTTTATTCCTTATAAATTCAAGAGCACGCACTGTTCTGTTAAATCAGTGCATTAGCTAAATTTTGTGGTTGCTCTAAACATTCCATTTACCCTTTCCATACAACAGGCTGTTGAAGAATTCCGTGTAATTAAATTGAAGGTGAGCATGTACAGTATTGTAATAGAAAGGTTATTCCTACCATGTTAATTGGGTCATTATAAAGGACACAGAAACTGATTGCAATAACTAAAACTTCATACAATAGATGATAGGCTCTGAAAGACGCTAACTGAAGTTACATGTTCTATTTCAATAGAGATGCAAGATGACTGAAAGTCTCTAAATAAAAAGTGTTTCATGTATTCTAGGACTCTGACTGAGCCTTCGCTAACAAAGTTTCCATAGTCCAACTGACCTGACAAATGTTTTCTTCATATCTGATTCCATAACCTAATTATAAATTTGAAAATACAGTCTATTTTGTTGCTGGTTCTTTATCTTGGTACTCACTATAACAAATATATTACCCCATTTCATTAGTGTTTCTTTATGCCATATGCAGAGTGGGTACATTTTTTTAAGTATCCAAATAGTTTGAAGTTAAGTTTTATTTCTCTTAGACAAGATTTTCTTTTTTCATAATTTTAACCGTGATACTGGTTTGCTTCCTTTTTTCTGAACTAAGTAGAAGGGAAATTTAGTGTGTTTTTTTCTACAATGCTACATAAACTCTCCTAAGTGGAGAATACGCTGTTAGCAGCACCAACACAGTCAGAGAACTGCGGTACCTATGAAGAGGGAACTGACCCTGGCTTAGCTTAGACAAGAGGCAGCTTGGGAGGACCTTCCAATAGCTATGACGAGATAATGCAGAATCCAGAGCAAGGGTCTTTACTGTGGGACATAGTGGTAGGACGCGGGGGGTGAAAATTGAAACAGGAGCTTCTGACTGGATATAGAGAAAAACATTTACACTGACAGGGTAATTAAACACTGGAACAAGCTGTTCAGAGAGGTTATGGGATCTCCATTCCTGGAAGTTTTCAAGACCCAGCTGAACAAAGATGTAAGCAAACTAGTCTAAATTCAATGCTGGTTCTGCTTTGAGTGGGATCTGGACTAGATTTCCCCAGGGCCCTTCCAACCTAAATAATTCTATGACTCGATGACTGTCTGCATGATAGAGGGCGGGGCTAAGACCTCAGAGACAAAATAAAATTCCTTCATCTCTCTCTCTACAGTAGCTCGTACTGCTTTAGAACTACACTAAACCAGAATTTGCATATGCTGCTACCAAGTAACAAGGGGATTACTGTGATGTAGGTTTAGCCAGACTTCATTCTTTGTGACTCACTGATACAATATCGATCATCTACCACTGAATACATTATAAATGAGAAAAGAAACACTACAAAGTTACGTTATTCTTCCTTCCTGGAAGGACTCAAACTCAGGAAATCATGAAAATGAACTGGCAGTAAACTGAACATTAGCTTTCAGTTGAGAGAGACATTTTACAAGAGGTTTTTCATAAAAATCAGAACAAAAACCCAGGGCCAAAATTTTATCAGCACTTTGGGATTACTGAATTTACAGTGGTAAATTCTGATGTTAATTGTAGTTTTGATCCCTCAGCTTTGAAAATGTACAGATAAAAGAAGTGTACTGTCATGCAGAGTTAAGGATATATTATTTTTGGAAGAAATGCATGCTATGTGAACTCACAGAAATCTTTATAATTTGGAATTTGTCCTCCCTTTCAGTTTCTGAACACTAGATAGTAACTATTCCAGGCACAGGGTTCTTTCACTTACTGTATTTAGAATTTAGCAGCCACTACGCATTGAATCACATCTTTGTTCCTTCATGTTTCTAGTGATTATCACCAATTCTGAACTTGAAATTTATCACAATATTTTTCCTGAGTTGCTGTAAATATTATGAACCCTCGCCTAAGTTCCTTCTGGTTCTATCAAGAAACACTTATAAATTTATATTAGCCAGATGACTGAATATTACATGAAGATTCCTGGCTCTGAAAGAGGCAACTACAATGTGAATTGAAAAATCCATTCATTCATTCACTCCTTCCCAGCAGCATTCCTTGGCCTGGAGCCAGATACCATTTGACGTCACGGCTCTAACCAGGAACATAATGTGCTGGCACTGGGACAAAAGTTTTACTATGGAAAAAAACAGCAACAAGTAGAAACTTATCACAGTAGCTGGGGAGAGTGTGTTAAGAGAAGGGGATTGGAAGCAAATCAGCAGAAAATTAAATGAACTATGACAAGCCTAATATTTTGCTTTTGTTTGTCTTCACAGCACCTTCTTAAGTTAATTCTCAAAAGTACTAATCTTACTAACACAAATAGCATACACAGCGAAAAGATGTCCTCAAATACTTATTACTTCCCATTCTACAATTTTGTTGCACTTGCTGAAGTATTACAAAACGCCCATGCTTTCACATTTTTTACTTTAGATGATTTGAAACAAAGTAATCCAAAGATTTTTTTGGCCTGCAATAGCTAGTTTTGTATAAAAAAAAATCACAGTTCTGTTTATTTGAGTTAAATATTAAACAGGTCTTTAAGTAGAGACTGGAAAAGTTTGCAGTGTTAATATGCAAAATCCAGAAAGCAGGTTAAAGACAGAAAAACAATCTTTCCAGTCTCTTCATAGCCACAATTAAGGTGCTGGGGGAAAAAAAAAAAAGGCCAACAAGTTTCCAAAATACTGCTTAGCACAGAAAAGAAAAAAAAAAAAAAGATAATAAAATACAGAAAAGACTAGGAAACCTTTGTATAGCAACAACTGAAACTAGCATTGATGATATGAATTTAGAATGCCAGACTGACAACCCCAAAACCACACCTGGCGGGGAACTGTAAATGTTTCCCAGTGTGGCACTCCTGGGCCTTGAGGGTCTGCAGAGAGAGTTCAGACCCAAGTTCATACTGCAGCCTGAAAGAAGGTGTTCTACTTCAAAGTTCCTTTTTAAGAGCTGCAATCCCTGTGGGTGGTGCACTGGAGTGAGATGCCTGTCATTTACACTGTTTCTGAATTGTCACTGACAAGCAGCCAGATTTTTGGGAAGTACCTTCACCTCTCTATAATTCAGATTTTAACTAAAAATGGGATTAAAGTTGCTGGCTTCCCTTACAAAGCACTTCAAGAGCTACTGCTAAAAATTCTATACAAGAACTAAAATTACTATTAGGGCATGTTGTAGTGCTAGATTGTTTTCATAACATGGAGCTAAAGAGAAACTAGACTAAGGCTGAACAAGCCTCACAAATCTCATACATCACACTGAGTAATGGTCACATTGAAATTTCTGTCTCTACTAGATTTAAACCTGTGACCTACAGATAAGACTCAGATTCTGATCAGATCCTGTCATGTGACATTGTCTTTTTTCTAAAGTCCAACAAAGATGCCAGCAATTGGTGGCAAGACTGAGGATCTGTGCAGCTGAGTGTGTCCCTCATGGAAAATACCTCCCATTGGGCTCTCCTTATTGATGCTGGGTAGAGAAATTTCAGGGATAAGATTGGTTGAAGAGTAGAGAGCACAATCAGAGATCTGATTTAGTGTATATTAAAAACTTGTGAAACTAAATTGTACCAATAATCAAACTGGCCAATGGAACTGTCCTGCTTTGAGGTAAAACAGAACCAATTTTCTTTCCAGTAATTTTACTTTTCAGTTAAGCCTCTTCTAACTAACTGCACTCTGAAATTAACAGCATATTCTTCAGACAGTGTCTGCTTCCAGACTGATAAGGCCTGAGGATCACAGTTAATACCAAGGAATGGTATGCACAGAGGGTCTTGCTTATACTTACTGCTATATATAACCAAGGCCGGATAACTTTGTTATGTACCAAGTTGGAAGGTCAGAAGCGGAAAAGTGTAAAGGGGTCACATTTGCAGGGAGGAGCAGACAGGACAGGTGACCTAAAACTGACCAACAGGGTATTCCATCCCGTCTGCCTCATGGTCAGTATAAAAGCTGAGGGATCAAAGGGGTCAGCTTTTTTTCTTCAATGGCCGGCATCCTCTGTTCTGATACGTGCGTTCCAGAATCCAGGTCCGAAATCCAGTTCCCATCCATCGCTGAGTCCAGTCTGGGACTCTCCCAGTGCCTGCCGGTGATGTGACCATCACCCTGGGAGCTCAATACAGGTTGTGTATATTGTATATATTTCATTATTTTCTTATCAATATTATTGTCTTTTTATTATTAATATTCCATTAAAATAGTTTAGTCATAAAGACTAAAAGACATAAAGACTCATAAGTCTCTCTCATTTTCTGTCCTCTCCTTTGAAGGGAGATGCTCTCCCTTCTCTGAAGGAGAGGTTAAAGAGAGCATCTGTTGTTCATTTTGGTGGCCAGTCCAGCCCAAATCACAACAGAAACCTAGCAGAATTTTCATCCAGAGAGAATTATCAGACCCTGTTCCCCAGAGCTGTAGGTTTTCCATCATCACTGACTATGCTTTGATTCCCTCACAACATTTAATTCCATACATTACAAAGACACTTTCCAATCACTGCACATCATTAATTTTATTCTAAAAAAAATTAGTTTTGTTCATTTTAACCACATAGTTTATATGTGCAGATCTACTTTCTAAGTGTTTCTAAATTTATTGAGCAACTGACTTAAAATGTGCCTTTAGAGGGCTTTTTGTGTAGAATATTTGTGCAATTCAAAAGCAGGTATCTGATTCAGAAAATTCACTGCTGTAGAAGAGAACATTTAGAAACAGAACCCAAATGTGTTAAGTATGTGTGATGTAGACCACTATTAATTTACAATTTGTTTTAAGAAATTGCCCAGTGAATATTTAAAAAACCCACTGAAGTATTCTTACAAGCTCTACTGTTCTTCAGAATACTGACATTTCAAATTATATTGCTCTTAGTCCAAAACTTTGATACTCTGAACTTCTTGGACTCAGCATCCAAGTACTCAATTACTGTAAGTGGCATCCAGTGTCTAGTTTTTGGAATCCAAGCCTACTATGTCTAGTGCACTAAATCAGATTTTGGCTCAACCCAGCACCCTGTACCTGGAGAACTTTGAGGACATCAAGAATACAATGCGGGCTTGTACAATTTGTTAGAAACTTGAATGCTGATTATGAAAATCATTCTGAAATTCTAAAAAGCACCTTAGAAAACAATAAAATGGTGTTGATTTTAAATGAGTGTTCCAGAATCTTGCACAGAATCACACAGAATGGATAATTCACTGAGCAGTCCCCAAGACTGCTGAGCTGATAACGTGGAACTAGGGCCTCCACAAGAATTTTAATAGCACCAGTGTCTTAACTCCTCGATTCTCTTGAGAGTTCCAGTCACTGATACCCAAAGTTATGTCATTCCAGCCATTGACTCCTAGAAGTTTATAGGAGAAATTTCCTGAACTATCTATAAATCTTATGCTAATCTAACATGGAATTAATTTTGGAAAACACAGTTTTTATTCATCAGTTATTTAAAATTTAATCCTCAAGAAAATCTTCTGAAGATGTCCATCACCTTCCTGTTTGTTGGAGTTCTTGGGCTCCTCACAAAAAACGCTGAGTTTCATTTGCATTGGAACACCACCAGACAGGTCTCTACATTTCAGTGCCTCTTCAAGGACTATATTCCTGTTCAATTCAAAACAGGAAGGACATCTTGGGAAATGAGCTATGTACATCCTTCAGCAGTTTGAAGCTAAACTAGAATCATGCACAGTACATTGCATGTACATTCCAGAAGCCAATTTCTTTTGGCCTAGGTCATGACCATCAGATTCACGGCAGTAGTAAGTGGAGTGTTTAAATCCCTGTTCAGCTGAATATACCCAGTCATTAGAGACATGTGAAATGGAAAAAGTTCACAAACATCATGTTTTGTTGAAATCTGGAACTACTTAGGCTGAAAGTAGACAAACATAGACAATAGCATACCCACTCTGCATGGAAAAAAATGCTCTGCCCAAAGTGCAGATATCTGTTCCATGGAGAGTTTCAACTGGGGTGCCAGTGTCTAATAAATCTCTCATATATCTTAGTTTTCTCATTATCTCTGTAACCTGCTAATTAGCAGTAGCAATATAGGCATATTTAACTATGCCAACTGATAAAATTGAGTACTGCTAAAATACCATTCTGTCTGGTCATGGGACAGTCTCTATGATGTAGGTATAAGCTACACCTAGCCACATCCATAAATGGATTAATGAAAGTGAATTTTTGTCAAGTCATATTATCACTAAGAAATTTACTCTGGCTTCAGAAATGTTAGTCTGAGTTTAAAACCCACAAACCCACCTGGGCACTCTTTATGTACCAAAGTTTCAGTATGTGTTAGACTACCCTAGAGGCACTCTGGTGTTTCAGATTTGCACTTTCTCTGACCAGGCAAACAGATATCCACACTGTGGATCACCCACCAGGTTAACTCTTCCAGTTGCTCAACTGTTAAGCATCACAGTGTTTAGCACCTTTGGTGTTCTCCCCCAAGTTACCAAAGATCTGATCACATTGCCTGACGTGGAAAAAAATATTTCTCATCAATTTTACATTATTTCATAGAGACAAAATTAAAGGTAGTTGTGAAAGACAAGTTTCTAATCTTAGCATTTAAACCATAATTTTAACATTCTTTTTCCATCCCCTTTGTAAGTTGTTCTTACTGACTGCTCTTAGTTTAAGCAATAAAGACTGTATTTTCAAAGTAGACACAAATTTATCTCTGAATTTGTAATAGATATTATGCTAGCTTCACATCTCATTAAGCCACTTCTATTTGACCAAAGCTTCATTACTGAGCATTTACGATTGTTTGGGCAATAGTAACTGCCTTCAGCCTTACATATATGTACTTCTCCCATGGCTGGCTTTACATTGATATGAGCTGCTTCACAGAAGTGAAAAAATAAAATTAGTAATTCACAAAACTTATTCAATTCAACATTTTCCACAATCCTCTGGACTTTTAAGCTCTAATACAAAATTCTGGCCTCACCTCAGCTGGATTTTGTCTCAGAATCATCTGGATTTTCTCTAATCCCTAAAAAACTGATCTACTGCAAAAACAATTGGTTGGATGCTGCCTGTGAAATCATTAGTTTGACAAGTTCTATGATATTTTGAATAACTTATTTAATGGATTTTCTCTTCTTCGTTATTTACTTGGGATCAATGGCTTATGTGCAAACAAGCCCCAATCATCTTATTGTCCAAACACACATTTTTTGGTTTTGGGTGTACATGGCCCCACCTATTGTAACCAATGATATAGTGCCAGAATTTCAAGCCATTAGGTGGGTCATGCATCCCATGGCATTGTTCATCTGGCTAACACATGTAAGACAAATATGATATGTACACATCCCAAAGAAGGAAGAGTGAAACCAAGATGCATGGTAAGATTATACAAAGGCTAAAAGCCATTGTATTTAAATTACTATTTAAACTACTTGTGGCTGGACAGGAAAAAATATCTGAGAAAAATCCTGAAGTATCAACAGTTAGCTGCATTCCAGACTGGAACAAACTGAAGACCTTCCACATTTTTTTCCCAAGAGGAGAATATGACTACATAACCCATGTACAGGCAGCCAAACTTCAAACAGCCATTACTTTAAGGCACTTCTCTAAGACATAGGAGACAAAAGTTAAAGCACCTGTTGTGAGTGACAGCACTAACCACTGGACTTCTTGATTTTCCAAAATGGAAGCATCTCTCACATTCTCTTATTTGGACTAGAAACTCCATTTTGGATCTCGGAAGTTTTTCGGAAAAAGTATGACATGTCCACAAGTGTTTTCTAACAAAAGAGCATTTTTAAACAGAGAACAACATTTTTAGACAAAGAACATTTTGCTAAAAATTGTCAACCAGTACTCAATCACTCCTCTTACAAGCTTAGCTATATATTTCTATTTCAGGTAAGGAAAACAAAACCGTAAACCACAGATTTTTGTGATTAATTGAAATATTGAATGGTGGAATGTATTTCATAGATCTGCACGCTTCTTTGCTAAAAAATAGTCCAATTTTCTGTGAAGATACTGACTTTTCTAGCACTTAAAACTACACTCCAGCAGGATAGATTTTTCACCTCATAAAACTAGATGTTCTGATATTTGAAAATTCTTTGCTGGTGCAAAAATAATGCCCTTTATTCCATTTAGAAGTTCCTTGTAAAAAAAAAAAAAAAACCAAAACAAAACAAACTAAACCAACAAAAGCTAAAATGACCCTGAAACCAACAGTTACCCTAAAATTTTATTTCAAAAATGAATATTTGATCTGATTTTGCTGACTCTGACAGCCATGCACAGTCATACAAAGAAATTTCAAAAAGACTTTGGTTTGTTTGCTTTCCTTCTGGACTTCTTGGCAGTTTTATTAGAAGAAATGAATTACTGCTGTAAGGAAATAATTGTCAAAGTCGCCTAACCTATAATAAGAGCTCAGTTTCATTTTCCTCAAAGTCAGCAGCAAACTGCCCCAAATGGGAGCACACTATGGGGGCAAAGAATCAGTAAATTTGAATTTATTATCAAGAAGAGAGGTGGAAGTTCATACTCCTGACTTCTACACAATCAACTAGATAGCCAAATGGGAAGTTAGCTGTCCTTACTTAATCCACTGTCAACACAAAGTGGCAGTATCCTTGGAACACAATTCAATGCACCTAGCTCTAAATCGCCATCCTTTTCTGTTTACTGTACAGATAGTTAAAAGCTGAGTATGTATTTGGAATGTAAGAAGTGCCTACAATTGGGGAATATGAACGCTATTTGATTCCATGTAAAAGCACAGACTGATCAAAAAAATCCCCAGAACTATTTGCCTTTATTAGTTAACTAAGTACTAAAAAAACTCTATAATCAAAAAAGTGAGAATGTTTATAAACAATAATGTGAACAAAGACCTTCACAGAGAGTTTATACCAAATACTTGTATCTTAGAAACAATTTCTCATTGTATTGATAAAGTATTTCATGAGTTGGTTTTGATACTTGTCAATTTTCTTTTACGGTGGAAGAAATAAATATATTTGCAAGATTTTATGTACACACACACATATATTACAGAACTGACAGCCAAATCTTCACCACGTTTAAACCTGTATCAATGAAGTTCTATAAATTGGTCAAAACATAGTTTACAGATAATAACATTTCTGCACTTTATCATCTGATTTTCAACTTGTCAATAAACTAATTCTTTGCACAACAACTGGACATAGGTGCTATGTCAATCAAATGCTCATGATCTATAGGTGAGAAAGGATGATTTCATTTTTTATTTTGGTCAACAAGTGGCCAGCTAACACCCAACAGTGGCATTTGGTTCTTCCTCTGGGCAGCTTGTTTGCTTAATGCAATCCACATGAGCCCAAATTTCTGCAGCAAAGTACACATTCAGTGGACCTCATTAAGCTTTGTTTCCTCCTTCACCCTTTCATTCTCTTCCTTTGGGAAAAAGTTCTCTTCTTGCTGTTATTCTTTAATAGCCCAACTCTTATTAAATACTTAAATCAGGAGTAACACTACTGGAGTTGATTCAGTTACACAAGTGTACAAACCCAGTGAGAAAAAGACACAATTGAACCCCTTGTTTTTCTGCCCTGTCAGATGTGAACCAATATTGTTGTATATCACAACATTACAGCTGTTAATATGGAATATGCAACAAGAAAATACAGCAAATACTGCATAGCAGCTTAAGACAGTGAAGTCTTTAAATAAGATCTAACATGAACAACCACCAACAAACGATTTATTGATTATAACTCAGCACAGGACAGGCCTCAGTGGCAACTGCTTTCTATATTAAGCATTAGAAGGCAGCCCATGAGACATCTACTACAGAGATGAGGGTTTGGA
>NW_009661368.1:666161-681765 GCF_000708025.1 Charadrius vociferus
CCCTACGCGTAAAGCTTTGGAGAAAGAACTGGAATTGATCCAGCAAACATCTTGCAAAACATACAATACTATATACAAAGCCCACAAAATGTAAACCAGACACTCTCTGCAATGATACCAGAGATTTCCAGATGGCAGGTAGCAAAAATAATGTCTGTATACACATACCTTAAAACTATCATAGTTTTAGTTAATCCTGGATTGTTTAATGTGCATTTCAGATTTCAAAGGGATAATAACCTGTGCTCCTGTGGAGTTCCTGTCTCAGTTGTTAGAGTCCTGCAAATATAAAATAAACTTTGCAGCTGTGCGCAAATGACTACTGTCTCCCTTCATTTAAGTACCCATAAGTAGTTCAGAAGTGCACGTGGACTGCCGCTATGCCTCATCTTTTATACCCTCCTTAAAGGGTCCTGCCATTTAATTTCCTATTAAAGGTCTACTCCAATCTACAGGAATGCAATCAAGATAACTATAAAAATGACAAGACCCTATACCTCCAAAATTTAATACTAGGCCCTACCCTTAACCTTCACAGTGATTTAATCGGACGTGTTTTACTACAGAATTGGCACAGGCTAAAAATGGCTTCATGGTCAGTGACTCCACCTCGGCACACAGACAACTTATGAGACATAGTGATTCTTGACTGATCTGGGTGATGTGGCTACATCTTAACTGTGACATACTTTGTGCCTTTACAGCACCTGAACTAAGAAGAGATGCTACAGAGAGCTGTGAGAAATGTTCATTATCAAACGTTTAGGAATTTGATGTTTGTTGCATAAGAAATACTTACAAGAACTGTTTACAACTATTCAGATTTATATTTGTGCCAGATTTTGTGCCGTGTACTTCTGGGTTTTACTGAGCTAGTGTTCATCATCTGTAAAAGATCAGGGTCAGAGGAATCTGATTATAATTTTAACTGTTTGATCCTTTGGGTGGAGAAGAACAGATAAATCTTTCCATCTTGTTTCTTATTTATTGAATCCTATATTTAGCTGTGATGTTTAACAGCACTGTACAGTATCTTAACATGTAATAGAAGAAGATGGCAGATAAGGAAAAAATTAGGGTATATAGTCCGTATTACATTTTAAATAGACAAAGTAAATTTCAGAATTTTGACCTATTTTGCAAACATGCTAGTCACATTATTAAGTCTGAGTATACATCATACAGTCAAATATTTTGCTGAACCTGGTCTTGCACATGAAATTGAAATTAGTAGCAAACAAAAAGCTTTTGGAAGGAAAAGGAAAGAAAAGGACCTAGGGGTGTTGGTGGACAGCCAGCTGAATATGAGCCAGCAGTGTGCCCAGGTGGCCAAGAAGGCCAATGGCATCCTAGCCTGTATCAGGAATAGTGTGGTGAGCAGGACTAGGGAAGTGACCATCCCCCTGTACTCGGCACTGGTGAGGCCCCACCTTGAGTACTGTGTTCAGTTTTGGGCCCCAAATACATAAATCAAAGCGTGCATGGAATCTGATCAATATTACCGGACTACGCATCTAGATAACAAGGATTCTTTCCAAGACATCAAGACTGGACACTATTTTAAGGTCTTTTTACTTGTTTTACCATTTAGTTGCCAGCCAGATTCAGACTTTCAGTATACCACACAAGATCTGCAAAGGCATTCTACATAGTTACCCTGTGATTTTCAAAAGCATTAATACTTAGGACCCTGAATATTTGATTTCCAAACAACTTTCTGGTATGTTCACGTCACGTATCTTTCTAAGACTACGCGCTTGTGACAGAGCACTACCACCCCTATCAGAAACGGTATTGCTGAATCATGGCAGAGATGTGATGCAATCAGAAATGGGGCAGGAAGGCAGGGCTTATTGGAGTTTTGCTACACCTAAGTTACATTATTTAGAGCTGTCAAATAACACATCTGCAGGAGTGTGCTGCACCATGTTCCTGTGTCAGCCTGGCACCTCCACCATTCACATCAGCACCTGGTACTGAAGTGTCTTTTAAACTTCTTAGTTAATAGCTTTTGAAAACGCTATCCCAAGCTAGAGATGTGCACAACTTACTACACACAGTAGTGATAATTACACATGTAATTTGAGAACTTTTCCTACACTTGTGCCTGTTAAAAATGTTTATAAGTATTATAGTAAAATAGTCATTTGACAGAGACGAAAAATGAAACAACAAGGAATGCAGAATACATGCTTCTAGATTAAATATGCCTGTTTATATGATGAAAGTTTTACTTCTGTTACAATGCAAAGTTAAAAGAAGCCATCTTAATACAAGATCATTCAGACCTATCTGATATAAATTATCCTGTTGGAAACAGACACTCCGTGGATAAAGGTGGTTTGTGGTTTTTTTAAGAACCTTAAATACATATTAGTTTTGGTTGTCATGCAGACCTGCTCTCTGAGAGGTTACTGTGACCCATTCATATTGATCTACATGCAGATAGGAGTGAAATGTTGACATTTTGTAAGTGCTTTTATGTTTTCACAGAAAATATTTTTAATAGGAACCAGAATAAATTGGTTTGGTTAAATTTCCTCCTATTTTATCAGTTACAAAAGAGAGATTCACCCCTGCTGGAAGGGCTGTCTTTATAAATACGGAGAGCTTGTGATTTAATCCTTTAGCAGGAGCACTCTAAAATGATTCGTATCTGGTATGCTCTCTGCCTGATGCCACAGACAGAGAAAGTAACAGAGAAAGAACCTAAACACATAAGTTCAAAATATATATAAAGCTGTTCCTTCCTTATTCTGACTACACGTGCAGCTGGCACAACTGTGCTCACATTCCACATCTACAGCAGGTACTTAGTAATGTCCACACGTGCACATGACAGATAATACAGTAACATTCAGCATCCTAATGTGTTTGCAAACCAGTCTCATGGACATTTTACTTATGCATCTGGATGCCCAAAGTATCCGCTCCAAAATGTTTACAGTTTAAAAACAGCATATGAAAATAATTTTGGAATATCACTTATCATTACTGGTATATAAAAATATATGATCCTTCAAGATATACAGGCTAATCCTTCCATTCATTTTAGCATTGGAAAAAAACTCATTTGAAGATGCCTTCTTCAAGAATAGAGCTGCAAGCAGAACTAGAAGTAAAGACGTAGGTTTGTCACTAGGAAATAATATCTAATAATGAAGCTACTGAAGCACTGGAATAGAATGTCTGAGAATATTAGAACATCTTCATCCATTTAGGTCTATTTGGGTTCATCTGAATGCTTTCACTCCCTGCTCCAACACATTTTGTGCCCTTAGTGTTCTCCCCAACTCATTTCTCAGTGGTGCTCATATTACTGGGGAGAAAGGGATGAAAGATCAGTGCTGTAAGGTACTGAGCTGAGAATGGAAGATGTGTCTGGGAGAAGGCAATGAGAGGCAAAAGAGTGGAAATTCATTGATTAGCCCTACCTCTATCTCAAACTTCTTGATAAATCCTGCACTGTTTCCAGCAGCTCTGGCAATATATTATCCTCCGTTCCACTTCCAGTATATTCTGTAGAGCTCAGCTTGAGAAGCTCATGGACAAATATTTAGCAGAAATATCCCTGTAGCTGATCCCTAATTTTACCTCTCAAGATCTGTTCCAACCAAACTTTAATACTATTCCTCTTCCATTAAATACAAAGCCAAATTGTGGGTAGTCAGTTTGTATAGAATATATCGGAAAATTCACAAGCTGCAAGTTTTGCCTAGTTTTCATAGGATATGTGAAGAAGCAGAACGTGGGCAAGACACTGTCATAATTCTGCAACAAAAGTGACATATGGCTTACACTCCTAAATAAGAATGGAGGCAGATCTGTCCGCTGCTAGACAGACCATAGGCAGAAAGTATAGAAATGTTTTAATTTTGTAACAGTGCTTCAGTTTGTCTTTTATAAAATTGAAATAAAATTCAAATACCAGATTAGAATTTGTTCTTGAATCCCTGCTCTATCCATTGAAAATTTGTTCAGAAAATGCATTTCTCTATGCCAATCTATACAATGCACACAACAGGGAAGAAGTAGTAAAACAGGCACTTGCACCTTTGCCCTTTTTTTTTTTTTAAATCACAGAGCAGATTAAACATAACAAAAGGGACAGGGCTGCATCATAAAAGATGGTGCCAAACAATTTATACTCTGCACCAATATTACAGAGTTGCGAGGAATTACATCTCAAGGCACAATCCTTCTTGGAGCTTCCTTTGGAACAGGGCACTTCTGAAAGGCAGTGCTAATGGCTTTTATAAGCCATTACATTCAATAAATAAGGTATTAATAGGCTGAAAGAGAATTTCACAGATTAAATACTACCATTTCAATTTAAATACAGAGTTAAGTTAGCTTGATGGTTGGGCTGAGAATACTTGATTCAGGTGGAGAAGGTGGAGGCACAAAGTGGATAACTAATCTCTCAATTATCAGACAGATCTGAACGAAAGCAACATCAATGTACCTCTTCTCAGATGGCAAGACACGGGGGAAGTTCACAAAATCTTCGTGAAATACTAAGGATTTTGGTGTGTCTGGACCAGCATAACAGTGAGGGTTCCCAAGATTTCAGGCTCTTTGGAGTACTGCAGAGTCAGCAAAGTTTTTTCTTGGTGTTTTTCGTTTGTTTTGGGTTTTTTTTGTTTAGTATTTTAAAATATTAAAAGACAAAGACTTGAAAATTCAGCTTCTGTTTCATATGTTTCAGAAGGCATTTTTCAGGCTTTGTAGAATCAGATAACTAGCACATAGTAATGACAAAGCTGTTCTCTAATTAATACTATTGTTTCATCTACCTGTTGAGGTCAGATAGAATACTGGCCCCTGGATAAACACCTGCAGCTCTCCACCACCACAATTATGTATTGTGCAATTTCATTGTCATTTGAGAAAACAGTGTATACTTCCAAGAGGATTTCAGCAGAGTCAATGTAGGTTAAAACATTCCCTCCCCAATCCCACCACCCTGTCCATTCTCCACCCCAACACCTCCTCCTGCACACGCACAACTTCTCCCTTCTGTTTATTTTTGGTTTTAAACACTCTAAGCAAAAATTGACTTTGGCTGCTCTTCCTGAACTCTGAAGTGTTTGAGCAGATAAGATTCAGATAATATGTTAGAAGAAAGTTTCATAGGTCCCTTTTCTCCTGGCAGGTATTCGCCAAGGCCAACCATGCACTAAGGTTTATTTCCCCTGCAGCAGTATTTTTCTGGCTTGTCCACTTATCAAACAGGCCAGATTTAAAATTTTTACTATATCTGACTTGGAAAAAAAGCTTCAGCTGAGAGACACTTGTTTATATACAGTGCTTGGAAAAAACAATGTGTAAATCTACCTACTGTCATCCCAAACGTGGTGTTAGTTTCTCAAGCAGTTTTATTGAGCCCTTCTTGGACTAAGTGAAAAGGAGTTGATCTGAGCTCCTCTTCCTTTATTGGAAATAAATTAAGAGCATAAAACTCATACACTACAAAAGAAATAAGATAACGCCTCCAGAAATAACTGGTCTTTAGAGGACAGTGTGAAAATAGTCACACTTGTTTCAATGAAATACTGGTTAAAATGATGTACTCTTCTTTTCCTATCACTATTTTTTCCACTTAGAGGCTTACATGAAACTAGAAGGCTCTCATTCTACTCCTAGGTAAAAAGAATTTCAGGGCACTCTTTACTACAGCGATCTCACATATGTTTGGGGTTTTTTGTTTTTGGTGTAGGTTTTGTTTGGTTTGGTTTGTTGTTTTTTTTTTTTTTCAAAAATATTAAGCTCAACATTGAGTTGTACTCAGAACTGTTTATCTGTGCTTGTCAGGGCCCATACTAAGTCTGTGTGCCACCAGGAGATGGCATATGGAAGTAGGTCCAAACAGAATCATTTAAAATATGACCTTATCTTAATTTAAAACAGAGTTTACTGCGAATCACTGAAATTGTAGTTGTGTGTATCTCAAAATGAAGTCTTCAGTGGCAATACTGGCTATGGTATTGATACTTGTCTTATGTAATCTTCCTGCCCCAGCATCAAGGTATTCTGTTGTTCTAGAAAAACTGTTTACATAGCCATGTGGTTCACTATACTGGAGAACTGATCTTGCTTAAAACTAACCCAGAAGCAAACCTACTATTTTTTTTTAAAGTAGATATGTTCCCAGCTCCCTTTCCAAGTGCAGCTGCATAAATAGTTGGGCTGGCACAATTGCAGGGGTGGTATACCACAGAAACCAGCAGCAGGTGGCAAAGGAGGTGAGGCTAGGTCAATATTGCTGCCAAACAGCAGCAAAATGCCTTTGGATACACAGCCTCAAGTCTAGTCAGCAGTTCATGTATATAATTCACTTAGCTTCAGACTAAGCGTACTGGCAGCAAGGAACTAGGAACAGACTGCAAAACCCTACATGAAACTTAGGTAAATTTGCAACTGGCTGGCCTGCACTGAATGCCATGCTATGGTCATGGTGATACCAATGACATAACTGTCTCAATATTAAACTAATGGTGTATCTGTAATTCAAATTTAAGCTAATGCTTCCTTGCATATGTAAAAACAGCAGCCACAAATTCGAAGGAACTGCAGACGTTCCCTTCAACACTTGTGTCTTCAACTTGAAGTGAAAAATGCTTGCAAGACTGCAGATCTGCAGACTTAGCACTCACCCATTCTGTAGCCCTAGGATACACAGGTGAAGGTGATTCCAAAGTCAGATATGCTGTATCTGCTGTAAGGAAAAAGGATTATTTAAAGAAAGCATTGCTGAAAACATTCTCTCATTAATATAAAACATTGCATAAAGCATAAAACAGTAAGTGAAAGCCTTGGGGTAAAATACCCTGTAATCACAAAACATACCGCTAATATCTTTTATGGCAGCAGAGAGCACACAGTACCTGAGTCCCATATGACTAAATCAACTGCATTTTGAAATCTTTATTTAGACAACTAAGCAACCTGGCAAAATTTCAACACAGACTTCCTAAGATCTAATACTGCAAAACTAAAGCCAGCTCTGTAAGTGTAATTTTATTTTATTAACATCATGCTATCCATAAAAAAATCTTTTCAGTAACTATTTCCCTGTTAGTTGCCTCTTGACCTAAAATTCTTCTGAGTCAAATTATTCAGGGCTGTGATTACTATGAGCAGTAAGGCCTATAGTGCCATCCAATGGTAAGATGGTCTTTAGCAGCTATGTCTTCCTTACAAATTTCTACCTCTAGCTGCTTCTGCCACAGCACGACAGTAACCTTAAACACATTCTGCAAAACCCATGAAGGCTGAAAAATATCAGAAGCAGCAAAAAGTGCACGTGCACACACATATGTTGTACACTTCCTCCATAGGCACATTTTGTCACACCAAAACTTCAGTGTATAGATAATAGGTAGATATCCCTTCTTTCCTTTTCACACAGAATTCTGACAGATTATTTCTTAAAGCTAGTTTAGTGTGAACTGATGCACTTTACCAAAAAAAAGTTATTCTTGCTCTCTTTTAACAGAGGCAGTAAGCAGATTTTTTGGTACCCCAGTCCTGCTAACAGCATTCTGGTTATCCAGTCCCAGAAGAGTACTTCTGTTTCCTGATAGCTAGAGAGTAAGCCTGATAGCTAACATAGCAACTATGTCATGAAAAGTCTCCCATCTTGCCACTCCATATAACAGGTTTTGCATATTTGCATCTTTCTTCATCAAGTTGCTTTGAACCATGGAGAATGAAGAGAGGATGTGAAATGTATGTTTGAGTTTGGACAAGCAACTTCCTTTTTAATGAAGTAGAATAAGTAACAAGATCCAACCCTTTCTTTTGGACTCTCATTTTCTTTTCAAGTGCCAGGTTCTAATGGACAATTTACCAACTAAAACCTCTGAATTGAGGTATACTGAGATGGAAAAGCAATGTGCCTCAAGTTACACAGGTTGGAATTATTCCAACCTCTCTAAAGTGTAAAAGGGTTGTGTCCCGAGATCACAGAATGTTTTCAGATATCTAATCCTCCATTATTATAAGGATCTAAGATTATAAAGATCTAAGTAATGCTTTTAATCTCTTCTGTTTTTTTTCCTGCAATGCTTTGCAGATTTTGCAACTTTTAGTATTTTGTAAGGTAGATCATAAATTTCATATAGGCTGTTAGGAAATGTTTTGCTGCTCTGAATCTGTTTGGAGAGTGCAATTTGAGGACTAAATATATATTAAATGGTTGCACATATTTGTAGGGCACAGGTCTCTATGACCCAAATTTCAGCTTATATTCTTGACTGGAATATATTTAAGACCTTAAGTTCTATTGGATCAGGCATCCAAAAGCATAGAGGCTGTCAAGTCCCATTGAGCATTAGGATAAACAGGTATTGCCCCCTTTGGATTCAACTAAAATTATAAATCCACCCTCTTTACATTGCAAGCCAGGACTGGAAATGTCATGAAAACAGGCCTTCTCATAAAAATTCCAAACCAGACATTCCTATTACCTATTCTATTCTATCCCAATCACCACTAGGTTGTGGTATAAGATTTTTTGTAAAATTTGTATTGCCTCCTATCAAGAAGAAAATAGTTCAGAAGTCACTGAAAAAAATCTTTTAAAACAAGCCAAGCTATCCAAGGGTCAATTTTCCCAGCAGAAGAATTTTAGACTGAAATATTTTGCTGGTGGGAAAGTGCATCTTCACAAGGAGGAATGTGAAGGAACTGTGTAAAAAGCTATGTGATTCAACCTTTAATACCCCTCTACTGACACTCACAACAAAGTTTTCAAAAATAACAGTTTTAAGACCCTATACTGAAGGAAAATAAAACAGAACTTTAATTATTAGTTGATTAAATGGGTCAAGGATGGTCTTTTCATCCTGCTTTCATGCAGAGCCTAATTCAGAAAAGCACAGTCTATGCATGAGATCATCTATGCATAAGACCCTATAGCATTGCTGCAACAATAATTTTGTGCTAAATTTTATATTTCTCCTAAAATGAAGTGTGACGGTCATAGTTTCCATACAGAAGACCGCAATTGCTCTACTACTTGTTTTGTAGCAGAGAAATGAGTAGTTATGGCATGCACCAGTGCTTCAGCCTTCCACAAGTATATCTGCCCACAGCCACATCTACTCAGATTCTCAATTTCAGCCTTGTCCTTGGAGAATCAGAGGCACTGCAATGAGTAATACTGAACATTGATATAATCATCGTCACAGAAAACAGTTTATTTCAAAGAGGAAGACTTTTTTTTATTACATGAACAGCTCTGCTCCCACCCAATTGTCTAAAGTAATGCTTCCAAAAGGAGACACGAACCGAGTAAATAATTTCAGTATTTCCTTGACTTCATTCAGTATTAACTATGGAAAAGAGTGACACCAAGCGGTTACTTTTAATGGTGCATACATTTCACGTTGCTACAGGTAATTTTCTCTCTCAATAGCCTCTTTATTAGAGATCATTTTGGGGCCCAGTTAAATTACTAAGGTTTGAGAAGAGGCAAGAGTCATGCAATGACTTGGGTTGAGGTAAGCGGCTACTGAGCTCCATGTCAATGTGTGAATCCCGTTATGACACGTGGAAGTTATCCCTCTGAAACTCAAGATGAGGCTGACCCACGGTTACAATGTACAGACAACCCTGATGACAAATTTAGCACAAATATGTGGCATACGAGGTACAAACCCAGAGACCCTCCTCAGCTCTGAACCGGGAGGTAGGCGACGCCGCAGGCAAAACACTTCCCGGTAGATGGCGCCATCCAAAACGTTGCCACAAGCGTGACGTCACTCCCCTGCCCCGCACCGTGAGAACGTGACTCCTGCTCCTCAGAAAAATCGCCGTTGCTTTTAAATCATCACTATTGCCAATCCTTATTTTCCAATCTGCAGCTTCTGGTGTTCCTGACCCAGCTGAATTCCTTTGTCAGGTCGGTCCCAACCATCCAGTTGCTGTAAAGCTCCTCACGAGGCCACCTCCACACGCCAACTAAAGTGAAAACAACCCCTGATGGCTGCAACTGCTCTCTAGCTGATTAGGCAACAAAGCGTCTAGCAAATCAGGGCACTTCCATGCTGGTCCCCTTTCCCAGCCATCTATGAAGATGCTGATTTTCTCTGTAGGATTGAGTCTCTCAAGCGTGTGAACCCATGCACCATTCTTCACCACAGCTGCGCTCTTCTCCTTCCACAGAGGACTTTGTTTTGCATTGCACTGCATTCATCACTGAAGATGCTTCATTGCAGTGGAACTTCAATGATTCTGTAGCATTTAGGGTTTAAGGCCACCTCACAATCTCAATCCTGAAGTGCCTTGGAGCAAGGATTTTTGATATCTGTATATCAGATTAATTTTTCTGTTGCACAATGACAAACTGCAGTTTGGTTTCTCACACTCTTGTACTCCTCCTATCCCCAGTTTACCTCCTCTTCAGCACAAAGTCCAGCCTCTAGAGCATCATCTGTTCTCATTAGGAGACAAGGTCAAATGGACCACATACTTCACATCGATTAGAACTCACAGAAGGGATTACTCCGCAGTGAAGTGATACCATCTTTCTAACGTTTTGGAAAGAAGCTGTCCTCATTAAAAAGATGTCAAGCATTCTCCCCAACAGATTCAACATTAAGCCATAATAAAGAAGTCTTTCTGCCCTATTGTTTAACACACTTGTGTGCAAATATTTTAATGTCTTTTTCTCTAACTATGAATAAACACAGAAAGAACAAGCCAAGATCAGGAATCATTTTTCTGGAGCACTGCAGATCTAAGGTGGTCTAAAATTCTCTACCTGAACTCTTAGCATGCACAAAATCCTGCAAGTTTTAACAGAATTGGATGAATCAGCATTTCTCTCTAATCTAAGCCCCCAGCTCACAAATAGGTTCTCTACACTTACATTCCTTGAGAAACCTGGTCCTGAAGACATACTTAAAGCACCAGTAGACCACATTCTGAAAACAAGGAAAGGAGCTGTGGATGGGAATCACCTTCCAACTAATGCCTCAGTGGTTAGATCTCTTACTACACCAGGATGTGGCAGACCTGTGTTCAACTCTTGCCTCTGCGGGAAACACAACCTTTACATCTCAGCAGTGCCCTAACCATGAGGTCACAGAGCCTGGTGTGGTGATCTTTCAGCTTCCCTTACATGTATGAAACTGTTTTGCACAGACATTCACCACCAGCAGAACCAGAATCTGACTGTCCTTTCCGCTGAGTTGCCTAAGACTTGGGCTATAGTAACTTTGTCCTTAACCCATGTTCATTACATCATTTTTTCTCTTTCTATAAAAAAGTGATCTGGTTTGTGCATCTCACTCCTGAAGATGGCTCAGATCTGTGAATTCAGAGATATGTACTTTCCTGAACACTTGACTTAGATGTGTAAACCTCTCAGAAATAAATGAACTAAAATATTTGACAGTTTGCTATTTCTGCTACTTTCTATCATAGTCTCTCATCCTGAGTCTCCACAAAGCATGCTGTCTTTTTTAAGTTCCATTCTTAACCACTTACCTCTTCAGGGAGCTTTAAAGTTAGGTGAGCCTGAATATTAATTTAGTATTAACCTTAGTATTAAAAAATTACAAGCTAATGTACATTTTTATCACAGAAATCGTAACAAGTTAGAATATACCAGGCTTGATCCTGATCTTGCATACAGTAATATAAATCAAGAATAATTTTATCACATTAAAACTGATGTTTTTTGTTCATCAGAACAAAACCAGAAGCAAAACAGTCTATTTACAGCATATGTCAATTTCCAGTCGCACTGGATTTTGCTCATGAACTTACAGGTACTTCAAAGTAAACATGGTATAACATGTGAACTGCTAGAGCCTCATGTGATGTAATATTAGTAAGAGGAACATCAAGACAGAACTGAACTTTCCACAGTAACAATACTGAATGCTTGACTACAACAAAAGAGAAAATCAGAACAAGGAATGGCTAAGATGTAGCACCAAAAGGATGTACTAGAGGATCCAAGTCTGAACTCTGTTTCACACAAGATTACATTTCTGCTAAATAAAGATACATATATGTACAGTGCAATAGCATTAAGTGTGCTGAAAGTGAATGACAAGCTTCCCAGTTACACACTGGAGATGCAGACTGCTAGAACTGGCTTAATGTAACTACAAAGTTGCATTCAAAAATCTAACAGTGAAGGAACAACATGTATCATATTTGCAGACACTTTAATGGAGATTTATGACGTTGGCTGTTTTAAACTAGGTCACCTCAAAATGCTGAATATTGTTAGCAGAATGGCAAATTAAACACTTCAACTTGATTAGACTGAATAAGTCATTTTATGGGTTTCAAATGAATTAAAATAATTGAGTTACTTTTGTTGTTCTGTTAATGTTCATTTTTAAACTCAAGGCCAGGCTGTTTCACACTGGTTTGTGGGTAGCTACAGCCTAGTGTATATTAGAGGACAAATGAAAATTACTACAAACCCCTACAACTCTTGCAAAGAAAAAGGTGGGGTGCTTTCCCCTACACAGCAGGAGGTATTCCAGAATTCTCACCTTCAGAATGCACTTGATGGTTCCCAAAAGTGGCCTGTGTGCCCTTTATATTGCTGCAGCACCACAAGGTGCCAAACAGATGAAGCTTATTATTTGACATAAACTAGTACCTAACTGCATATTGTAAGGATCTCATTTTTTTAGCTATGGATGTCATTGCATGTACTATTGCTAAAATTGTACGTAAAAACAAAGCCAAAAGATTTCAATAGCTTATACAGCAATTAGCTGTGCTTTTCTGAAATAGGAGTCACAATGTGTATCATGGCTGCAAATTGTTTTTTACTTCTTTTATATAGGCATATATAGGTAAAAGCAAGTATTTATAATGTAGTCTATCCACTCCAAAATTTCCAGTTATTTAATAAAATCATTCATTGAACTAGACAAATGCATTTTAAAATGTTACTGGCCACACATATTTCAAGTGTGATAGATTTATGAAGAAATGGAAGATACACTTGCAATTTTTATTTCTTCTTTTCTGGGTTACTCTGAAATCATCAGCTGAATATCAATTTGTTCAGGCCAATATATGAGTTTTTGTCATTCAAGGCAATTATTTCTGTGACAACAATACACACTTAGCAGAATATATTGCTGATGAATCATTGACTGAAAATTTGTACTGATTTTATTTATTACGCCCATTCAGGTGACATAAGCATAAAAAAGTGTATGCTATCTTCCTTTATAAAATGCTTATGCACTGCAGTAATTCAGTTGCATTTAGCTGTAGCATCACAAGCTTCGACCTCTTCTAGGTAGGATCAGGTTTATGCCTGCATGAAAAATGGCCATCCACAGAAACTGCTCTTTTGTGACATTATAAAGACTCAGTATGTGTTGTGGTTTCAGAGTTAATTTTTTTACTGGCAGCTGGTATGGTGCTATGTTTTGGATTTGGGATAAGAAATACCTTTGATAGTGCACTGGTGTTTTAGGCAGTGTGATGCTATGCAGTCAAGGCCTTTTCTGGTCCTCGTGTCGCCCCACCAGCGAGTAGGCTGGGGGTGCACGGGAAGGTGGGAGGACATACAGCCAGGACAGCTGACCCCAACTGACCAAAGGACTGTTCCACACTATGTGATGTCATACTCAGTGTGTAAAGCTGAGGAAAGAAGGAAGGGGGGGACATTGAGAGCGGTGGTGCTTGTCTTCCCAAGTAACCGTTGCGTGTGATGGAGCCCTGCTTTCCTGGAGATGGCTGAACACCTGCCTGCCCATGGGAAACAGTGAATGAATTCCTTCCCTGCTTTGCTTGTATGTGTGACTTTTGCTCTACCTGTTAAACTGTCTTTATCTCAACCCACGAGTTTTTCCTCACTTTGACTCTTCTGATTCTCTCCCCCACCCAAAATGGGGGGAGTGAGCAAGTGGCTGCATGGTTCTAGCTGCTGGCTGGGGTTAAACCATGACAGTATGGAATCACTGAAACACAGTAAGACTCCCCACATATGTTCATAATTCATGACACTGAAATAACAGGGAGAGGGGATAGCAGGAAAGCTGTTAAATTTGTCTTTATGTCCCCACGTCCAGTAGGTTAAAAATTCACCACCTGGACTCAAGATAAGCATACCAGCTCAGAGCAGCCAGATTGGGAGAGAAGATGCAGTCCCCCATCCATTGCTTTTAGAAATACAGAAGCAGGTCTTAACAGGTGGAAACCCTTTCATTCATGAGACTAATACTGCATCTGCCTAGTTCCAAAAATCAGGTCAAGAGAAAGCCCATGCAATAAGAAAGGCAAAAAATCTTTTTAATACCATCTGCTAATGCCTCTATGCGACATGCAGCAGCTGACTAGAGAATAATGTTTCATTGTTTACCTAGGTTAAGTTGTTTATCCTATTAAGACACTTTCCACAGCTTGCCTTTACTGTGGGCATTACTACTGACCCTCACCCAAAATTCTGGGCCCCTCAACTCACATCTCTGACTGACTCTCTTCTCAGAGAGCATTCATTTGCACTTAAGTAGTCTAATAAGCAAGCCTCAAACAGGGTGGCATTCTGGGGCTGAACACTGAAAGGCAGCCTCTTCCAAAGATAGAATGATTAGGAAAAGCAATGAAAAAGCTAGCAGGAACAGCTGAGTCGTACAAGGGCTGCCGCTAAGCTATGAAATACTTGGTTTTCCGTAACATTGATACATCTTGCTTGTTGAAAACTCTACCGCTCTCGCTGCCTTCAATCCATGCTGGGATTAGGGTATATATAATCAAATTCACTCACGAAAAATGTTGATCCTACAAACCCACTCACACAACCTTATTTTGGGTCAACATTCATGCTGCAGAGATACTAGGTACGCCAAGCCTGCACCAGCCCTCAGAAGCAGTAGTATGTTCTAAAAGCCTGAGAAACTGTAATCTAACGAACAGAAGCTGGCTAATATATGTACGCTAAAACCTCATTCAGCATTGCCTTTTGAGAAGAGTGGGAGAGAATGACAAATGTTTACCTCCTGGGATAGGACTATAGCAGGTTGATAGTAATGGCGATTTCACAGTAGTAATCCGAGAGCCGAGGACAGATAATCAAATTCCATTTAGAGATTGTCACACCACACTTTCCTTTAAATCAAAGGGTATGGGATAACTGACAGAAATACATTTCGTTCTGCAGACCGTGTACAAGTGAAAAATAAACTCTCCATCTTCTGACTACAGTAAGAGAGCATACAGTTGTCTTGCCCACCTCTGAAGCAAGCACATGACAAGTATCCTGCACCGCCAGATCGGGCACCTGCTGCCAGACCGCCGTTTGCCTTACAGCCCTTCCTCCGCAATCAGATGGCCGCATGAGAATTTTAACAATTTCTGACCCTCTTGCCGCAGACGAAGAGCTTGAAAACACGATTCAAGCACCCCCTCACGGCTCAGAAACCAGCAGAAGCCAGCCTGGGCCTCGAAGAGCTACAACCAACGGCTCCGGCTGCTCCTTCCCCAGCAAGACCCCGTTCCGGGCACAAGCCGGGGCTCCCCGCTGCCACCTCCAACCTGCGGTCCCTCAGGCCTGCCGAGGCCGCCCTACCTGTCAGTGCGGCCCCGGGCGGGACGGCCGGGGTGGCAGCGCGGG
>NW_009661368.1:682496-728915 GCF_000708025.1 Charadrius vociferus
GGGGCCTCCTGCTGCGCTCCCGGACCCCGGCGGGTCTGCCCGGGGCGGGAGCGGGGCAGCACCCCCGCGCTGCCGAGCGAGCCCGCGGCGAGGAGGTGCCTCTGCGAGATCCCTCAGCCGCCCTCCGCTTCGCGCCCCAGGTTCCGCTTGGAGCTAAGCATGGACATAAGTTCCCGGTAACCTTTTAAAACTGCCCCCTTCCTAACCTTGAGGGAGTAAATCTAAGTACCGTATTCGTCTTTTTTTTTTTTTGTTTTTAACAGAAAAAAAGCGATGAGCAGCATTGCATGCATCTAGCTTTTCAGCCGCTTTAATAATAGAATGAACCTGAATACGGCTTGTTAGTAATACTTGTGCAATTATCTGTTACTATTTTTTATTATTTCGTTTACTGCATTTAGATTTTTTGTGATATTTTAAAAAACCTGTGTTGCAAACGAGATTGCTTGTAAGAATGAATATTTGCCGACCGGATGTAGTTTCACACATACAAGCAACAGAAATTAGGGCTTTTCTCTTTAAAAAGATCTTTATGTATTTATCCAAAATGAAGTTTTAAGAGAAGATGAAGTACGTGAATGGTTGGGCGGGTGTGTTCAGTCAGATCAGGCAGCATTACTGTAAAATCCATTTGAACGTTTAAGCTGGTATATTGCATATACTAATTAGTTTTAAGTTTGTGTTTGCATCATAGAAGTTGAGCTTTGCTTCACTTTCACTATGAATTTCTCTGGCAATAGATATTTAAAAGAAGGAGTGGAGTTTTATAAAAGCAAAATAAATGAACTCCAGTTTCAGAATCACAGCAGGCAAGTTTTAAAAGTAGTAGCTTGCAGAATGAACATCTCCAGTTCTTTGGCAATTAGAGAATAAGCATGAAATTTTGAGCGTCCTTTTCAGAAGGTCCATTTTTTTGTTAGAGCATTTAATCTCCTGCAGAGTTTCAGTGCTTGCTGACTGTATCAGTTGAAAGTCATGTGCATAGATATGACGTTATGTTTTTGCTAAACTGTTCTTGACGATTTGGTATGTTGCAGGCTTAGTGCTCAGGAAATTATTTTGAGTAATAAAGCTCTGTAATAGAGCTGGTATATTTCTATGGGTGCAATTTAATTGCATAAGTGAAATGTATAAGGAGAATGAGGGACTGTGGCATCTTTTCAATGTGGGATCAGCATTCAGTGATATTTTTGTCCTACTTTCTTTGAATGCTGTGACTCAGTCAGCTGTTCAGACTGTGGCACAGCACGAGGTTTGATTGAGGACTAAAATTCAACTAAAAAAAGAGTAAAGTGATTCTTTGATTTGCATCCAACTATTGACAAGCATGAGAGGTGGGTTTCTTCCCTGTTTTTTTTCTTTTTTTCTTAAGATTTATTTGTAAGTGTGTGCATCTATGTCATGAAACTCAGTTTCTCAACTGCATCCTGCTTTTAAATATCAGCTGTTGAAAGTGACATCTTGGCAGATCATGTACATCTGGAAGAACAATGTACTTCACTATAATCCATGCTTTTGATGTCTGGACTGTGACATTAACAATGCAGTTTTCCTACAAATACCGATCTTTTCCTGAAGAATGGAGTAAGTAGAATAATGTATGTTTTCGGTGCAGAAAAAAGTCTTCCCTCAAGTTAATTTTGCCACAGGTATCTAATATCTAGGTGTTATGATTGTAACTGCTAAAATCCAAAAATGTTCACCAGTAATCCGAGTGAAGCATAATACAATAATTACTAACAGTCACTTCGTCTTGTTTCTTGGCTAAATCTATTATCTAGAGATACAGAACTGCACGGCATCTAGGGGAGGAATTATGAGGAGGTGAAGCTAATCAGAAGGATGGCTGCAAGGAGACTTGTCTGGGTACCACGTGACTTTGAAGGGTTAAAATTGTCCAAGCTTCTTTTTTTTGGACAAGGGGAAGCTATGTTCAGCTATGATAATAGCTCAGTTGTGAAAGAATAAAATTTAGATTATTTTTTTTAAGTGTAAATAATCAGAGGATGGAAACAAAAACATTTCAAAATGAAGACCTTGTGTTATTGTGACAATTATGTCTTGGCCACTGCATGTGTAATGGAACTACTTTCTGCTATAGCTGGTCAAAACGGGGTGAACACTGATGAAGTTCTCCGTGTTTTGTTGGATTTGGTTGTTTGTTTTGTTTTTTGTTGTTTTGGTGGTTTTTTTTTAATGCCCAGTACAGTCCATTACTTTCATCTAGATTTACTTGCTACAAGAACTATGAGCTGTGAAGGCTGTTCAGAGACTCAGTAGATAAAAATGACTGGTCTGGTTCTGGCTGTTGTTTGTATTTTAGAGGAACATACTTAGAAGATAACTAATAAAATGAGACATTATCTAAGCATAAGAAGTTCCCATTCAAGTGAAAGTTCTCTTCCATAAAACAAGAAGTTAAAGGAAAATAGACAGGAGGTTTAGTGCGAGCTTTGCAATGTGATACAGTGGTAAAGGTATGCAACAGAAAAGAAATGCTTAAGGGTAAGTGAATGATATGCACCCTGCATAAATATTATTAGAAGTATCAATAGGAATGAAAAACATTCACTCTGGAGATGTCACAACAAAAAAGCAATAGCCCAAAGCTAAGAATAAGCACAGTTTAGGCTTGCTGTTAGAGCAGGGGAGAAAAAGATACAGATATTTGTCCAGGATATCAAAGGAACATTGAATTTTCATTTGCTCAGTCAGTGCACTATTGGATTTTCATAGTAATTTTATATGCGGAAGTCTTTCAGAATTTTAGGAGGTATTTTAGTTTCTAACTTCTTACACATGCTGATAGAATTAGATATTATCTTAAAAACACAACCCTCAAATACAGGTAGAGTTGCTTCTTGTGTTTATATAAACGAGATATGTTGGCTAATGATAGTAACTTTGATGTGCTTATCAGTAACAGTAAAGATACCTCTGAATTATTTACCAATGTACCATTCAACTAGGGATCCCATACAGCGTGGGTGGAGGCAGAGCTGACCCTTGGTTTTACAGAAATAGCTGTGGGAACAGCTCATATGGAGTTTTCCATGTGAAGGTAGCAAAATTAAACTAAAATGTGCGCTCTTAGAGTATAACATAAGAAAGAACTGGGTATGGTCTAGATTTTTAAATATGTTTGGATGTGAATATACCGAAAACAGAACTACTATACTGCTGTGTGTGCTCTGGAAAGCTGAAGTGTAGTTACAGTTTCGTTTGAGGCCTGTAAGAGACGCGTAACTGTTCTCAGTTTCTTTATTAATTTTTGAGGGTACTTTAATATTAATGAGAATATTACTTCTTTTTTTTCCCAAACCTCTCTAAGCTAAACTAAAATACTACAAATTATGAAAGTTAATAAGCTTTACCTAGCTTATGGGAGGAAGACAGAAAGCTATCGTGGACATTCTGGATATCTCTCTCAAGAAAGAAAAGGCATGGGAAATTTTTTATGTATTCACTGTCTCTGGAAAAATATTTGTAGAATATGTAGATAGATTTTCATGTTGAAAGTAAACTGTGAAATTGTTGACCCTGTAGACATAATAGTGTGGTTGTGTTGTGTATTTAAAGTAAATGAACAGGAAGTTCTACTAGTTTTTTTGGTTTATAAGCAGTAGTGAGAGTTTGGACTTTGTGCTGCTGCAGTCTATAAGCATTTGGGTTACTTTTTTGCTCTGGTGCTAAAAAACTTTAAACTTCTTTGCAGCAGATAAATTGTGGCATGAGTATGACTTATTATGAATGCATCTTTGTGCTTTATTCTGCCAGTTCTTGCTACTTGAAAATGCAGGTCTCTGCATGCATGCCTTGCCACTTCTTAATTCATGCTATGTTGATTCATTCGAGGCTTAGCTTAATTGGCTCTGGTTATGGAAAGCTAGTTTAGCACTGATAGTTGCGGGGAGTCTCTTTTTTCCTTCAGTAAAGCTAAAGATATTCCATGTTTTCCAGTCCTATACAGCCACTGAATCTTGATACAAATGTGGGAGAGGCTAACAATGATGGAATTGCTAAGTCTCTTTGGCTTGTGAAGTCAATATCCTCTCCATGAAAACCAGAGTTTACTTTTAATTGCAAGTGATAGTATGTTTTGTGCTACTGAGAATGTTTCAGGGCACTGTGCTGCATTGGTTAGTTACACTACTAACTTTTCTCAGATCAAGACCAATTGTGTCTACTGAAGGGAAATGTGAGATTGTGCAATACTGAGCCACTTAGTTTTGCGTGATTTTCAGAGTTTAAAATCAAAGTACTTGAATCCAAATCTTCTGTGATAGTATTGCTGTAAGTAGAACATTGAAAAAAGGAGCCTGTAATGGCTTACTGTTAAGGGGATATAATTTGCTAAAAATCTACAAATCATACAATGTGCAGACAGTACTACACCTGCTTCGGAAGGTTTTTATGGTTTTAGTGTGTTCTTCCACATGTTACTTGTTCCTCTTTCTTTCTTGGTTTGCTGTAAGGTTACATATATAGAAGGAAACTGACAGTTAAGGAGAATGCAGTGTTGGCCATATACCAAATGACGTTAAATTCAATAGAAATAGCCCTTGTAAGTAGAGAATAAAATGTGGTAGTGGTAGACCAAATATTTTTGAAACTAAAATAAGTTTCTAAATATTGTGCTTAGGTTTGAATTAACAGTTCATCCTATAGTTAACTAAACATTAAAATGAAATCTTTTCTTGTAATACTTGCTTTGCAAATGGACTTTCTCCAGGGGCTGAGACTTTCTGAGCTGTGGTTTACACTGAAATATCACTGCTACTTTCTTGTAAACATGAATTCTCAGGTTTTAGGCTATTGTCACGAGCATGACATAATAATCTATTTGGATTGTGAATTTAGCCTCATTAAGTAACTGAGGATACTGATTCCTTAAAATTCAGAATTCGTGTGTGATTCAAAGTGGACATAATTGATTAAAAGAAAATGGAGGAGGAAAGAGTTCACAATCAAAAAAAAAAAAAAAGAAAAAATCTCTAAAAAGGTGTAAAAGCTTGGAAGTCATGCTATCGCTTATATTCCAGTGAATGTGGGAATTGGGTGGGCTGTTTCAGTCACCAGATAATGCCACTGAATTTGTTTTCCCATAGCCAAATAAACTAGTTTTTTCTTTAGTCTCCCCTTATGCAAAATGAGATTTCTATTCAGTAAAGTGTTAGAGTGCTTTTTTTTTTTTAACACAAAATTACTTTCATGCCTTTTGTAACACAGAAGGGAAGGAACCAAAACCACACACACAGTATCAATATTCTGTTACTAATGGTATATTAAGTAGTTTTCTGGTAGGGTTTTGGGGTTTGTGTGTTTGGTTTTTTTAAAGTACCTGCAAATTAGGTTAGCACTGTGTGACAAAAAGCTCCGCTCCTGTAGTGCTTGAGGTAATTCAACACCACAGGAGGATTTTTCTCCCCTGACCATAGTCTTTCTTGCAATTTTGTTCTACTCTTTTAAACAGAGGCCTGTTGTCCAGCAGTGGAAGGGATAAGCTGTCTGCATAGAGTGAAAGTTTTTCAAAATGTGAGTTGAATAGGAGGCTTATTAACAACAAATGGATAAATACTTGAAAATTGAGTATTGTGCCATAAACCTAACAAATTAACAAAACAAACAGAAGAAACCCCAACCCCTTAGTTGGAGTGGTTGGTTAGAATGTTCCCAAGCGTAGGATTTCATATTAAAGTTTACCTAATACTGCTTATTTCTGTAATACTGATTTGGAAAAAGGCTAGTATGAACTGGGATACAAGACAAACAGTCCTCTAATAGATTGCCTAAGGCTTTGTATCATCTTCAGTGCTGATCTGAAGTGCTGTCAGTGTTCAGATATTTTACAGAATTACATAAATTTAAAACTCTGTTACTTTAAAAATATTAGACTAGACAAGAACTATTAGACTAGAACGCTTGTTTTCTGCACCTCTGTAAAAGTGTGTACAGCATCACTGTCGGAACAAAGCAACTCTAGTGAGCAATGTGTGCAATTTTTCCTAAAAGAAACAAGTTTATGAAAATGCAGAAGCAAATTCTCTGCAGTGTTCAGAATTAATAATGTAAACTTGATCTGGTCTGTAAGCTTTGATGTTTTCAGCACTTACCATTGAGATTTATTTTCTTTTTTAGTCATTGGTCAACTTGTTTCATGTTGATTTGCACAAGAAACATTTTTTTGTTTATCTTTCTGGTGCCAGTAGACATGCCCTTGCTGGTTCGGCTGGGAGAGGTACTATGATACAGCATCAGAATGCCTTTATGTGTTCACTTTGTAGATCATGTAGTACAAATGCCAATTCACTTTCTACCATACCCTGTGAATTTAGATGTGCTTTTTCTCTCACCCACGCAAAACACAGCTAAGATTCAACAGCTTGCCTGTCATGCTATACTAAGAAAAAGTGATAAAAGTGATTCTTGGAAATTCATGTGATTCTGTTAATAGTGATAGCTGATCTACTTTCAAACTGGGGCTGTGCTTTCCATGTTTAAGAAAAAAGGTTCGTAGGACAGCAGTGAAAAATCTGCTGTCGTTGTTGGGAAGGAAAACGAGCTAGCATAATATGAAACTTTTGGAAAGGTTTTTAATTCATTTTTTTCTTATGTCTAATTCTGTAGGTTCTGTTTCTGTATGCTTTCACCTTGCACAATACTTTATCCTAGAATTCAGACTGATAAGTACATAATTTCCATAAGTTACTGTTTTTGCATTCATAAGTAGTGGAGTAACAAGTTGTAAAGGGCAACTACTTGTGGAAGCAACATAAATACAGGCAGCTTACTTGAGAGATCTGTGGTTTCAATCGTGGTAGCTAGAGTCTCTGTATTTTTCAACTCAAAATATTTATCATCAACACTAAATCAGATGTGATTCCTCCTCCCAAATTGTGTGTGTGTGTTTTGTTTTTTGTGTTTGGGTTTTGTTGTTGTTTTTTTTCCTGGTGCCTTTTGTTTTTAACATATACTCTCTTTCTGTCCCCTACCTGTCCTTGTTGGCATGATAAAATACACTATACTTTTAAGCAGAATTTTTTTGGTATCATTGATACCGAACATGTACCTTACTTAGTTGCTGATTTGTTAACCTCTGGAATGAAAAAAATATTTGGACAGTCCTGCTTACTAGATGAGCATCTCTTTCATGAAAGAAAGTAGATTAAAAAAACCCTTTCCACTGAATCCAGCATTAATCTCATATTGGATTTACTCAAGTAGCATACTGATATATTAAGGCCTGTTTCAGAGGTCTGTTTCCATTGCTAGGGACTGAAACTGGATTTCTACTTTGTATATAGGACATCTAGTTTCCTTCCGTGTTAGGATCCAGGCCTTGAAGTAGTTCCAGAGCTGTCTCCGCTCTTGGTTGTTGTGGATGCTTTGGGAACATGTGGTTCAAGGGGTAAAAAGTCACCTTCAGCACTGAGGGTGAAGAGATCAATGCCGAGGAAGATTTGCTTGTCTCACCATCTGTTAAGAGATTGTTGAATCGTGTGGTGCAGTCTTTTTCCTGTACTTAGAAGAAGGTTAAAACAGTTTCTCTGTAAGTAGAGATAGGAAATAAAGCAGCAACAAAGCAAGTTTTGCATTCTGCCAGTATATGCAATTATGGAAAAACTCCCATGCTCTACCAGTGGCGAGTGTGGAGCTACACAGATCTCGCTGCAGGCAGAGAGGAAACTGTACCCTCTGGGAAAAAAAGCTCACTATACTTTTTCGACTGAAATAATTGCTTGTTAAAAATGGTACTAAACAGCAATATTTTGAACTTAAAGTAGCTGTTCTATTTGTGATCTTTCAGGTACTTTTTTCTTGTATCTCAAGTTCCCAGAATTTTATGCTGCTTCTGTGAAGTGCTTGATTCATCAAGTACTTGATGCTGTGAGCCGTTCTACAAAAGACACTCTGTTTCTCAGATTCTTTATATTTATTTGGAACAAGAACAAGTGGTCTACACATAAAGAGGAATGTTCTCATAACCTTCTTCCCTTGTGCACGTTTGAATGAGAATTGCTTGTTTATATCATTTCTAATCCCACAGTAGCAGGTTACAGTAGCATAAATAGTGTGACCTTTTACTGTGATCACAGGAAGTAAAATGTGAAATCTATTTTAAAAATGCATTTTTGACTAAGGAAGAGTATACTTCCTTTTTCTGACAGGAAAAATAACCCATACTAGTTCAGAAGATCTCAATTCCATTATACTGTTTAGGGCCTATTTTTTCCCCTGTTTTCTGTACAGTCATTGCAGCTGCTTGAAGTAGGGCTAAAACTTTTCCATCCTTGTGTACGTCCTTGCTGTGCATTGTGCAGGCATAAATGACTAAAGATGGGTACTACTGGAAAAGCAGAACTCTGACATAAGCAAGAAGTTTTAGTAAGAGGAACTTCTTTGGGAAAGGAGAGGGTGGGTCAGCAGAGCAAGAACTGGAAAAATACTACATAGCTTATTAAACAGGCAAAATACATATACACAGAATGTATTTTAGAAATTTTCTGAATATTTCCAGAAATGGGAGAAAAATGGGGAGATTTTTAAGCAGCAAAGGATGGGGGAAGGGACAGCTACGCAACTCTAGAAAATGTTTTTGTGTATTCCCTTTACAGTTCAATTAAATCGGAAAGCAGCATTGTCGCTTGTTTCTTAAACTTCTAGCAAGGGAGAATTTTCACATTAAATTGCAGTTGCTACCTAGAACTGCACAGTGCCCAGCAGTGTCTGTAGGATGACATGAACAAGAATCTTGTTTCAACTTGTACGATGTTTTCATTCCCAATATTGATATCTTCTCAGAATTGGCCTGAAGTGTTTCACGATCAGAGTAGATCTGCCCTTACACTGTTTCAAAACTAGTATAGTTAATACGTGGGGGACAACCTGTGTTGTGAATCAACAAGCCCATCCTTTTTATCCTTGCATATTGCAACATTAGCTGTGGTTGAACTGGTAGTGTACTGAAAAATGCAATATTGAGTTGAGGAGGTTGGTTGTTTGATTTGCCAGTGAGCAGTATTACATAGATGGCTCATTAATAATTTCCCTTTAGATAGCAATTGCTTTCTGTTCTTTTACAATAATCACTCTGATAACTGACACCTATTAACAGACAGCTAAACTGTGAAAGAGCGTGTGGCAGTCTGGCTGTGGTTGGTAGAGGCAAGCAGGGGTGGAGGTGGGTGGTGGGCACGGGTAGTTGGGGGGAGGCAGGGTCTAAGCAGCCTGAGATTCAAAACCCTGAGGCAGTCAGCTGTCCTCTCGGAGGCAGGCTCAGGAATAAGGCCATTTTGGGGGGATACCCTCAGGTTCTGGAGCTTGTTTATTCTGTGTCCGTCAGACTCGTCTTGTTTTCAGTAGAGGTGAAAGACTGGAACAGGAGGTTGAAAATATGTAAAATCTTTACAGCTGCTGAGTTACTGGATTTATTAGCCGACATGGGAGCATTAGTGGAGAGGTCTAATCTTACCAGTCTTTTTAAAGACTTGTCAAGAAGCAGGCAGAGCAGAGAGACTTCATGGAAACTACTGTCTTACACCTTATTTGCCATTGATTTCTTGCTTATAATTTGTGTAAAGCTTACCATTCGGAACATCCATTAGAAGTGAATCTGTTTGGCTGGGCTTTACTTGATTGCTTTATACAGTCCGGTCTACAGGCTACTGTGCTGTGACTGACTGACAGCAGGAAATTCCTTATTTAATGTGGTGTCTGCTAAGTTCTCTACCACATGAAGTGGGGATTTTGAGTGGTAAAACTTGCTTATTATCTTTTTAAGAGTAGCTAGATAAGTTAATATTGCTACTGAGTTAGGAGCAAGTACTGAAACGTTTATTGTTTTCATGTAAAAACGTCTACATCTTTAGGGTTTTCTTGTACTAAAGTCTTTGCTAGCAATGTGTTCTCCATATAAAACTATCTCTCTATGTGCAGAATTCTGTCTTGGAACACTTAGAGAAAAATAATCCAATCTTCTAGTAAAAATGCTTTACCCTCAGCACTGTTTCTGTAAGAGGAGGCACTTTGCGTGTGATTCTAGTAGTTGATAACCTTTATTTGTGGATCGTTGCTCAGAAGCCTTCAGTGTGATGGTCTTTTGGAGGGCAGGGGAATGGAAAAGGATGTGATAGGGGTGAAGGGTTTTTTAAAAATGTTTGGAAGTTACTGCATTTTATACTTTTTTTTTATTTTTTCTGTAAGTGTTCCAGATACGTGCTAAGACTGGAAATGAGGGTTTGAGATAGCCACCAAATTATAAAGCGTGTTTAGTCAAGACTGATAACTGGCTGGGGCTGAGAGGAAGTGGAACATGATGAGCAAGAGTCTAGAGGAGCGGTGGGGTGTGGTGCCTTAGGTACAGTGCTGTGTCCGGGCTTTACAAGAGGAGTATAGGTCGGAAGAGGAGTCGTACATTGCCGGAGAAGGTGCTGTCATTGTAAAGACAGAAATTGTGACAGTTGCTTGGCTTTGCTAAATCAATTGGTGTTCTCAGAGGGAATTGTTTTAAACTAGCAGTATTAGTAGATGCATGAAGTGGCAAAACATTTTTTTTTTTTTTTTATCTCATCTGATCCATGCGCTTACTTTCACTCACAAATCTGTTTCATTAGCATGGGGAGGATTAAATAGTCCTTTGAAGGCCTAGCTTGTCGAGTTTAGCAGTCTTTTTCATGTACTGCAGTGCAGAGTGCTAGTCTGTCCTACGTTAGGATGTCTGTGAAAGCTTATCTTGATTATGTGATGTGCCTGTTTTAACACTGACATTTGTTTTTTAAACTCTGAGTTGCTTTCAGATGGGGAGAAGACGACCTGCACAGCTGGAGGTGAAAGCTCTCTCTCACTGCAATGACAGTGCAATCTCTAATAACACAGGACTGGGTGTGTCAGTGTCTTACAGGGTTGCTTTGCAAGTTGGAGAAATGATAAAATAAAGAATAAATTTTAGCATTTAAGGTATGGCTGGTTTTGGGTTGAGGGAGGGGTTGTAACTTTCCACAGGAAGTTCTCAGGCTTGTTAGCCATAGGTAGATTTTCTTACACATTGTCTTTTCTGAAGATATACTTTTATTCACCTTTCCTGGGTGAGAACTAAATGCTATTGCACACTAGAAACTATGCTTGTGATAACTAAAATGCATTATCGATCTCCACTGTGACCAAAGACTTAATATGCATTATTATTTGTGTGTGAAGGGCAGCTAGTAAAGCAAAGTGCTAAGAAACCTACCTCAGATCTAAGTAGCTTAACTTCTTTGTATGTCAGTCTCTGCTGTCAGCATTTAAGGGTTAAGTTTCTCTTTCCAAAGAAGTATTGATTTTTCTCTTTTTTTTTTTTTTTTCTTAGAACAGTTTACTACTCTCGAAATAGTTGTGTAAACATTCGGCTTTAAGTGCAACTTCTTCTGTTAAACCTTAGGGTAGAACAGAGGTGTCCAGCCATTCTGTCCTGGAGCCATGTGAAGGCTGGACAGTCTGTTCTGTCCCCATCATCAACCAACATGCTTGTGCATTTGTCACATGGCCTGTTCAGCCCCTACATGACTTGACAGTCATATAGTCAGGTAAATAAGTGTTTGTGGGGATAGGGGAAATGGCATCAGTATTCAATTTATCCCCAAAAATGTATGTGGTCATAGGTCAAGTTTAGAAAGCTATAAGCTTTAATATTAAACTTGCTTAGCTTAGGTTGGCTTTCTAAACACATATTAGACCGTCACGTGAGAAAACAGGAGTATCCTAATTCTTCTTTATCTAACATATGTTTTCAGCAGTACTGTTTGTTCTCGGCAGGTTTTTGTGTGCATTGCAGTAGCTTGGCAACCTGTGGGTTGCACCATTCAATGAATTCAGTATGCTTTTAATCATCACTAAAATTTTCCTTTCCAAATTTGAATATTTGAAGTACAGTGAAGTAGGCATCTGTGATTATAACATCACAGCCATGTTAAACAGATCCCAGCTGAAACAAGCTGTTCATGTGAATTTGTAATCCAGTGTATTTCTTCAAATATCAGTCCAAAAGTCTTTCTTGAAATTAGTTTAAGGAAGAATACTTGTAACTTCTTTCTGGGAATGGTATTTAAGCAGTTGCAGCTACTTACAGCTCCTAAATACATATTTGGGCAGTATACTGAAAAACATAACTACTAAAAGCATGATTATTTGCTGGTTCTGTTGTAAGAGCAAAGCTCGAGTTTGGCCTTTCTCTGCACACAGAGGCATGAACATGGTTTGTGCAATCCTGTTAATTGTACATTCTCTTTAAACTTGGATCTCAGTATGTTAGAAATGGTAAAAAGCTTTTGTTAATAGTATGCTTTGGCAGAATGAATCTTTAGTTCCAGTGCCTGTGTTCTTAGTAATGGCCAACAGAGCGAAGCATTCTTATGCCATAGATTAGAACTTGCTGGGATTTTGTGTTACACCCTAATTTGTAGGGAAGAAACAGAATGCAGGAGGGAAACCCGCTTGCATTACAGAGCTGGTACCTGTTGTAACATATGGTTCGTCGTTTTGAATGAATAGGGTTTCTTGATACTAAATAAATCTAGTAATCCCTCTCACATTTTTAACTTTAAAATTTCATCTCAAGAAAGCCAGTAAAACAACGTATGGTACAAACATCTTCAAGGAAATGAAGTTTACCACTAAATAAGATGTAGTTATCTTTTTTCTTTTTTTTTTTCTTTTTTTAAATAGGTAATGCAGAGTTCACAACTTCCTATTTAACAATTCCTGCCACTTCCTTTCTTGTGTGTTTTAGCACTTCCTCTACATACGAGCTTATAGCTTTGAGAATTTTGATGGAATTAATAGAAAGTTGGAAATAAGGCTGTTGCCTGTTCCATAGTATTCTAAATACAAAAATAATATTGACATGGTCTGAATATGTGCCACATCATAGTCATGATGTGACTTTATTCCCTTAACATTTGCAAATATATTAGAAAGTTTTATTTAGCTTCTAGATTACTGGAATATCCAATGTAAATGAAATAATTTATACAGAGTGACACCTCTTAGCCATGAGAGGAAAAAAAACAACCTTGCTTTAAACTGTGACTGCAGTTGCTCAGTGTCTCAAAATACTGAACAGAATTTACTTGCGATAGAACCGTGTACTTTCTTTTTCATGTTAAACATTTACTGGTATTGCTTTGCTTGTTCTTTTAAAGGTTTAACTCGGATTTTTAAGTCAGGGTAGTTTTTCATAGTTGTCATTAAAAAAAGTAGACTTAAGGATATGCTTTCACCAATAGAAATATATTTTAAGAAATTATTCTCTTACCTTTCGTGTTTATAAAAATACTAATAAAATAACTGACATAATACATATAAATCAAAGATGTGATGGCTTAAATATGACTTATTTTGTGAATGCCAATTTTAAATGCACTGTGATAATGCATGTTGCTCCTCATCTTTCATTATTCATCATTGAGGTACCTGTTTCTGCAGAGTAAGAGTCTGGTACATGTAGAGCCCCCTGTGTTTTAGTTTTGAAATCTGATCATTAATTCATATTCAAGCATGTTCAACATTGGCTTGCCACTACTTCTGCCATGTAAATTCAATGATATATTGACTGTTGGTGGGACAGTCAGCATTTTTAAAGTCTCACCTGTGTAACGTATTCAGAAGATGGTTATGTAGCAGAAACTTGGGCTGTGTGGCCAAGATATTTTTTCAGACAAACTGTACATTTAATACTGTGCTTTGATTTCTAATGCATTTCTTCAGTCATGTGAACAAAAATGGCTCCAAAATACCAACCTCCAGGTCACTATTTCTAAAACACAGAGGGCTCACAAAAAACCTTCATGGCAGTTCTGTTGTGTTGTGTTTGAGAAGTGTGTTCAAGTCAATCTGTTTCATGCTTTTGCTGCTGAATAGATACAGGAGCTACGTAAACACTTGTGCATTGATTACCGAAACTAGAGTTCAGAGCTCTTTAAACAAGGAGTACGTGTTCATAAGCAAGCAGCTATGAACTAGACCTTTTCTTTTCCTTTCAAGACAGGCTCTTCTGAATGCTGCAGATAGAGAGGAGATTGCCTTTACCTTATCAAATAAGAATGTATGCCTTTATAAATGAAACATTACAGAAAAAATAGTGGTAAGTCTCTAAAGTCTGAATAATCTGTTGCTGTTCATTTGATATGGTAACAGTATTGTGCTGTGAAGGCTAATTTAGTAGGTTTCTGAGAGGGAAATAACCTTTGGAACTCTTATAATATGCAAACTAATTAGAAGTTACACTGAACACAGCTGTTTCTGCCAAGCTGACTAAGCTAGGAATTCAAATTACTATTTTTAGCGAGCTTATAATGTCTCTAGTTCTCAATGGTACCCATGTTATTACTTTTAAAAATTATATTAATGTGTATTTATCACACTGACCAACTAGGTACAATAAACATTTTTAGTGCAACCAGTCTATTACTTTTTAAGTCAAACAATGTGAATGTACAGACATAACAGAACACTTCAGGTGGCATCTGGGCTGTGTTACACTAAAATCAAGTCTATGACTTGTATGAATTAAAATCGGAAGCTTCCTCATAGGAAGAGGCATGAGCCCTGGAATGAAGTAATTGTTGTTTTCTGTAAGTTGTTTACATGTAGTCTGTCTAGCATACATATTCCCCCTTTTCTTGCCCTCCAAGAAAGTTGCCTTTCTCCATTATACCAGAATTTCTCGCATGCTATTGTTTGCATTCAAAATGCATTTCTGTCGATCCTTGAGATGGGATCATTGTACAGATCCTGTAAAAAATGACTGTAAATTCTATCCTGAAACCTAAAAATCATTTCAGTTAAGAGTGCTTCTCCAGTCTATGAAATAACTGCACTACTAAAAATTTGGAAAACAATGCTGGTGGCAATTACTTACTGTGTAAAGTGTTTACAGTTCTATGAGATATTGTCAAGATTAACTTCAAAATTACATTCTGAACTAGATTCTTTTTTCTAATAAGCCTAATTTGGTACTTTCTGCAAAGATTACTGGATGAGCAAAAGCTTTCCTCAAAATCTGTGTGTACTGAAAAGAAATACTTCATGCATAAATTTGTTGCTTTTTTTAAAAAAAATCTGTCTAATTTTAACTTAACATATGGCAAGCTGGTGTCTAAAACTGCTTTAACTGACTCTACTTTCTAAAGGCATACATAACTAGTTTAATTTGAGATAAGAACTAAGTCTTAGAAAAACTGTTTTAATTCTCATTTGCTTCTGTTAACACCAATAGCTTGCTTACTCTGTTCTGTAAATTACAGTGGATAAGATCTGAGTTTAGGGTTAGTCAGTGTTGGGTGATGCTTGCAAATTAAGCCTGTATTCGTAAAATCCTGTTTTCACTTCTGTTTTTTATGATAGGAAGAGACTTTCAGACCAACTCAAATCAAGAAAATAAAAACTAGGCAAACTCCAGAAATTCCGATTCCTAAGTAATAATCCTGTTGTTTCTGGTTTTGTGTCATCATGGAAAATGGGCCATTGAAAATTAATCTAGAAGTGCTTTTGTATTTAGAAATACTTTCTCACCAAAAATGTAAAGGAAATGCATGATTTCCAGGCCTGGCTCCCACAGCTCTGAATGATGTCCGCTTCCAAGGACAATTCTTTTTTCTGTAGCACTAATGATGGGGAAGGGCAGCTAATCTAAAACTTTCTTCCCTTGCCTCTAGGGACCAGGCAAGACAAAAACATTCCTACAAGAGCCTAAAAAAAATTGCTCGGAGAAATAGCCTGCCTTCTGAAAGGAGAAATATATACTTGTTCCAACACAGCTGTCAACCCAAGAGCATTACAGCAAAGTGGTTGGATTCCTAAAATGGTAGTGAGAAACATTGACTCCTAAGTTAGAAACCTAATGAGTTTGAGCATTGCAGATGAAAGCTAATCTGCTTGGAGAACACAAGCAGCATCCATCATAGCAACCAAGAGGTGTCCCCTGACTGTCTTCAGTGGGTGACTTTCTTAATTGGTGCATTTACACTACTCTTGAGGGAGGACGCAACTGGCTATTCGGAAGAGATAGGGTAGATCAAAATCGCTAGTGTAGCATAAAGGCCTGTCTCTTTCCCGTTGAAACCCTTCAATGTTTTAGCAGCCCAAGTTGACCTAAGTGTTTATTTTGAAATGTAATGCCAGCAGCAACAACAAACCTGACATGAAGGCATCCAAAGGACAATAGCAGCGATGTGAAAAGAAAATACGTATATTTTCCTTTGTAAGACCTAGAAGGATATTTTTGTAGCTTTAAGTCTCTAATGAACTTGCAAAGGATTATGTGCCTGCATATTCTTGCATACGGCCTAGCTTTTCCCCTTTGCATGCAAATTTTAATGCCATGTTAACAGCATAACAAAAATAAATTGGTGATAAATCTCAGAGTGTATGAAGTCTCCTGCTTTCCCTATTACTCATTGCATTGACTGTGGTTTCTAGAAGGTATTGTAAGGTGCCAAGTCAAGAACTCTGGAGCTCTTTAAAAACCTCAAATTTTCTGTTTTCAGGCTCACCTAGTGCTCTGACCGCTCTGACATTGGTGAATTTTTTGCTTTTGTCTCTATGTAGCCATCTCTCATTCCACCTAGTTTTTGATATTAATTTTGAACACTCAACAAGACTTCTGAGGTTATCTGTTTCCTGTTTTCAAGTGGTATTTGTAAACAGTCTTTGGTCTTCATTACTAGTGACTGGATGACCACCACTTTAACGTAGATATCGCACGATGAGAGAGAGAGATGTATGTATTTTTCTGTCATCCATCAACAACAGAAAGTAGCGCTGTAAAACAAGCTGAAAACTGTAAAAAGCACGTTCCTGTTTTCTGAATACAGGCTTAAAAATCTGTGTGATCTTATTAAGGGAATCAGATGTCTTCCAGGGAATTGTTCTGGTGCTAAATGTATGAGTGTACAATCAAACTCTAGAAAAACAGAAACTCTGTATTTCTTCTGTTTACCACTAGGAGACCGTTTAAGAAAAGAACTTTTCTTTTTCTCACTTGGTTAGGATTGCCTTGAGGATTAGAACTATAAAACACCCCAAGGCTTGGCAAGTCTTTCTTTTTTTATCCCTACTGGATATGCAAAATGATGGACTTCAGAGATGTGATGACTTTGTAGTAGATGGCGATTTTACCCACATCACAGGTTTTTGTGTGTTTTGTAGGTACTTTACCTGTCCCTTAGGGCCACTTCATGGCCTTACTGCTAACTAAAATCCCTCATACTTCATGGGTGCTACCTAATTAGTTTCAATTAGGGAGAAAAGGCTAAGCTAATGAGTTGGTGAGGTTGTGTTCCCAGCTTATTTGTGGTTGGTGTTTTGGCACTGCTGTGTAAACACCTTGGCATTTTCCTTGAGATCCTTCCCCAGCACAGGCCTCCAGGTCAGTAGTGGGCTCATACTCAGTGCTGTCAGCTCTGCACTCTGGCTTCACGGCAAAATTTCCTTTCCCTGTGGGAAGGAACATGGTACAGGTATCATACCAGTTGAAATGTCGAGAGAATCACCCTTCATTTGGAAGGGTGATTTGTATTATGCTTTCATGGATAATTTCATAAACACATGAGGAAAGTGACCGTGTGAGCTTCTTATATGGGCCGTGTTGTAGAAACGTACTGTGTGGTAGAACCTCATCTTTTAAACTTAGAGCAGTGGCTTACTAAAGTCTGTTCTAGTGCTGACTGTTTTTCTCTGGTAATTTCTAGTTGTGGTGTGTGCTAGGCAATTAGATCTCTGTCTCATATGTGATATCTTAATTTGAAAATGACCTTGACAAAATTAAGATCGCTTGGGAATTGTAGCCTGCCCTTTTATCTCTGACAGTTCTGTTATTTTAAGAAGTTCTGCATGTTATTGATGAGCATATATGACTGCAGATAGGGAACACTGGACTTGACTAGTCTTCTGTTAATGTCACCAATATTCTTATGATACCAGTTAGTAATCTAGATGTGTTTAACTCATGTCATTTACAAAAGAATTAAAAATAATGCTGTGGTAGTTCTGCAGTGGTGTATGTTTAAACTACTGCTAAGACAAATGCACAAATGTTGGCATTTCTTTAAAAAGAAAAAAATCTAACATTTGTAATCTTACTTTGTTTCTTTAAAATGTTTGTCCTGAGCAAAATGACTGTGGTGGTTGTCTATTAAGCAGCTAAAGTGCTGTGCTGTTTGTTTGGCTTTTAGTCAACATACTTTCCAGGAAAAGGTGAAAGGACACAAATAACCACAGACCAGTTTCGTTTGTAATTCAGTGAATGTGAAGTATATGTTTTAATCTAAAATGAAGTCTCTTTTTAAAAAAACCTAAACAAGGATTAGTAGAAAGACTCAAACTTTAGCTCCTCAAATATGCAAGGCTGCTTGCTTTCAGACATGGAAAGTGTGATATTACCCATCAAGACGACAGAACTTTTTCTGAGTTTGGATGCTCTTGGTCATTTGGTAATTGTAGTAGTTCTGTTGCATTTCATTAGATGAGCATGTTAATAGTCTTCACTACTGATTTAGAGGGCCTTAAACAGTGACAGTAGATCCAACAATGCTAAACAACTGCCTGGAGTCTCTTTAGGCAGAAGATTATATTGTTCTTCTATATTAGTACAATACCTAGTACCTTAGGAGCCTCTCAAATTCCTTGTTAACAGTAGTAATAAAAATGCCAGATATTCTGAAAATTTACGTTCTTTTTAGTGGGCAGAATGCCCATGGGGTCAAAAGTAGAAGATAAGGAAGAAGAATCAGTAAAGATCTGTTCAGCTTTTTCCTGATAAGACCTTGAATCTATTGCCTAATGAGGGCTCTCAGGTGGTGGTAGTGATGGAAGTGGGTCTGATTGCAGGATGTCAGTTGGATCCAAAATATTTCATTGTTGTCATTCAGATGCCAGGCAAAGTTTAAATTCTGAAACAATAACTCATTTAAAGCATCTTTTGTATATTTTTTCTCTTTTTTTTTTGTAAACTTGTGAGTAAGTCTTAAATACATGACACAATGCTAACATCTAGTTTTATTAGGAAAGACATGATTTAAAAACACTCAGCCCACCCCAACAAATAAACAAACCTGCAACCTGTAAACCCACAGGTGACTTTTCGTTGTATTTATCAAAATTAAGGAGACTGTTTGTCAGAGTGGACACCTGGAGGAGGGGGGAAAAGACAGCTTCAGACAGGGTCTGGTAATGATTTTCATTGCTCTCCTTCTGTTTTCATACCACTGACAGGAATTAGGAGTGTAATTATTAGCAAGTTTTTGGTTTTGCACCAGAACACACGCTCTGATGCCCTGTACCTGTACAGATCAAATCACACATGTCTTCTGTGTGAAGGGAGAGGATGGTAAGTTATGAAATGGAACTGCATGCCTGTGTTCGTTTACAGGAACATTCTTCTGCTTCAAGATTTTAAATGTGCTTGTTTCAGTGTACTGAAATCAATTTACAGGAAGTCAGGCTCATCTGGTTCACTTTCTGCCTATTGATTTCTGCCCGAAGTGAAACTTCTGATATTAACAAAGCGTGAGTGATTGTTAGTTTTTTTTATAGACATCACTTGAAATGACTGAAAATAATAAAGCCTTTTTTCTTATTCTGGAAGGTTATGTTTTTTTAAAGGTGAGATTTAAAACTGAATAAGAGTGATTCTGGGTAATTCCTGTAATGGTGATGAAGTTTACAACTGGTTTGTGCTTATATAGAAAAAGAATTCTCACTGCTTTCCTGCCTTTATTTCAGTACCTTTTCTTGATCTTCTGAAGATAAATTAGCCACTGTGTGATAGAATAATCTGTTCTCAGGTCTCCAAGAACAGGCTATCCATATGTCAATCATGACAGGTAAAGAACCGCCACCTGATGATAGGTCCTGAAACAGAGTGAAAAACTTAAAGGATAATACTTCAGTTTATTCCTTCTGTCCCTTTGATTCTTTTCTGTTAAGTATTAGGGATGAACAAAACTCACACTTTTTTTTTTTCTCCTGTGTCTGCTCCTTCTCTTTTTAATGGAAAAATCATTTTCTATTTTTTTTTTCCTTAGTTTTAACTCTGCAGCGTGTAAAACAGCATCTAAAACTTTATGAAATTTAGGAATTTGAGTGGAATTGTTGTTTTACAATGAAAAGGGGTTATGATTATATAAATATGTTAGTATTTGTTTTAGAGAACATCTGCTAAAACACTACATAGGTTAATAATGCAGGGATATGTTAGCGCTCTATTGCACTGAAGTGCAATAACTTCATATGGAGAATGAAGCATTCCTTCACTTGATTACCATAAAACTTGTACTCATTGACAAAATAATGAGGCAATCAGAATTGCTTGACTCCTCCAGATTTAACCAAATCAAACCATTTTCTGAGTGCTTTTATTATCAAACAGATTTAATTCAACTGGTGGTGTTTTTCATACACCTTGTACTGTACTTACTGTGATTCGTGTAGAGCTCTCCTTAAATCATTTTTGTCACTATTCTGTAACTACTTCCAAGCTGCTTTTATCATTCTCCAAACAGTGCAGCCCAGGTTCTAAATAAATGATTGTGGATTGGTAACCATTTTGTAGGTTCTTCTAGTTGCCCGCTCATCTTAAAAACTTAGTCAGAAATAGATTTATCCTTTTCATGTGTAGATTATATGTGTGCTCTGTAAGGATTTTCATCCATCACATTACCTGGTTAAATTCAGAGCAAAATCTACGATTTGTTTTACTGATTGTAATCAAAGATTAAATGGGTTTTCATAGCTTGATCAAATGCCTGTTACATAGAAAATGCTTTATACTTCTGCCAAAGAGTTTTGGATAAAACTGTTACAGATTAAACCATGTCAACATGGCATTGCCTTCTACTATCTTTTAGTAAATAGGACTCTGGTTACTGAGAGATATAAATTCAATGGCTGCTTATAGACAGCTACTAGGAGGTTTTTAATCTCGGTTTTATTGTGGATTTTTACAAAAGAAATTATTTCCATAAACCAGATATTAAACTTTTTTAAAAAGTTGGAAATTCATACATGAGTGCCAGCTGTTACTAGGGGTATTAACTGTGCAAACCAGGCTAATTAGCTTTCATCTGAAGTCTTCTGCCCTTGTTCTAGCACAATCCTTGAAATTGTTTAAACAAAAGATTATCTCAAACCTTTCAGAAGGCTGGATTTTTTTCTGTGCAGAACACTGAGCTGTATAAATGAGTCAGGCTTTCTGGATTTATATATAGAACTTACACTGAACTCCAGTGTTCAATGTAAGTTAATTGGTGTATTAACACCAGTGTTCAAATTGGTATATTAACCTGAGCTGCTTTTTGGGACCCATGTAAATGAATTTAAATAGCGAGTGTTCGAAAATATTTGCATAATTTTGAGGGAATTGAGAGGGGGGGAAATTTGTAGCTGTTTAATGATTTTTAAAAAAAAAAAAAAAAAAAACAAAAACAAACCAACAAAAACCCAAACCAAACCCAGCTTCTTAAAAAAGCAGTAAAAATTTAAAATATTAGTGACTAATGATCATGAATGTAAACAGTGTACCTATACAAATGATTGAAACAGCAAGGAGTGATGTTGATACAGACAGCTCTGTATCACATTGTAAATCTTGCTGAGAAAGGGGCACTCAAAAGAAAGTCTTACATTTTATTGTCTTATTTATTTAATTGGATGAGCTTATTTATCTTAAGATTAAATGGTGATAATGGATTGTGCAGGAATTTGGGGCAATAGTACAGTCTTGCTTTCTTAACATTAACTGAGGTTATTAACACTGTGTGTAGTGTCTCTGAAAGATGGTAGAGGATTCTGAATGAGTATAAATAAAAAGTCGTTCCATGGTTCCTATTGCATGAACTCAGAGATCCCCTTGAGAAGCTGTAAACTATCTGCAGTGGTTCCAAGGGCTTCTCTTGTCCTTTTGTTTCCAATTTGCAACTTGTCATTTGCAGATTGTCTAAACTCTAGAAAATATCTTCACTGTGCAGCACAGTGATCTGGTTTTGCTGTGCAAAGGTGTGAGAAGAAGCTTTTCTCATCCCTCCCTCACCTTCTATTACTTACGGTTTTTATGTCTTATTTTTTCCTCCCCTCCCTACTCTCCCTGAAGCCTGCAAAGTCTACTCACATGGTCTTTATCTCATTGTTGGTTGGGGTTTTTTTATGTGTAAAAATGTGTAGTTCTGTAAAAGCTATAATGCTGTTAGATGGTTTGTGAGATGTCAGAATGAAAATATTAGGTAACTAGGAAGGGAGGACTCTGTTTATAACCACAGTTATCAGATTATGAAGCTCGGAATACCCTACAGGGCAGGAATTCGACATTTTTAAAGTCATACAAAACCCATACTGCAAACAAATTAAGGTCTGGATTTGCTACACAGACTAAATTCCTTTAGGACTTATGTGGATATCTGAGCTGTCAGATGTACCAGTCTATTTGAGATGAGGTTAAACCAAAACTCTCTATCTGGAGACCTCTAATGTTTGGGCAAATCAAGATCTGGATCTCATCTCTGTGATTATTTTTCTTACAGGAGAAGAGTAACTGAGTTAGAACCTCTTGACACTTTAATGAGACTGTGGTTTATTTCCTGGCACTGACTTTGTTTGGTGAAACAGATAGCAAAGCTTTTCTTTTGCACAACAGCTGTCAAGGAAAAGCCATTTCATCTTCTCAAAAGTCTCTATCCTTCCAGTAACGTCTAAGATGTACTTCTGGAGCAGATTGAATATCTGGAGGAAAAATAGAGATGGATGTGAAGAAGGGAACTTAGTTGTTTTCTTATACTGACCCTCCATTCAGTTGTTTCCTGTTTTGGCAGTGAGTACATGTCTACAAAACAGCAGAAGTAGAGTGTTCCTGCCAGCTACTCTGAACTTCTTCTGTTATGGGTCATAAATTTCAAGGACAAACTGTATTTTGAACTTACTGAAATTTGAGAAGTCTCATGTAATTCTTTAACCTAATATTAGAGTTTAGATCTTTGATCGCCCTGGCTCTGCTGCAACTCTCAAAAAAAATCAGAATTGAAACTCAGGTTTTACTCATTGCAGATAATGATGCTGAAGCAATACGAGAATCTGAACAGCTGAGTTCTGCAGAATTGTCTTCCTTTTGACAACATGCAAAATAAATATAATCCTGTTAAAATTTGGAAATGACACAGGTCTATGACTTTCTCCCTTCTGGAATTACATACCCAAGTTGTAAGAACCATTCAGGTGCAATTGTTTAATTGAGCATTTGCAGTGTTCAGTTGTCTGCCATGATGAAGTGGGTACAATAAAGTACTGCAAGATTTCCTTTAATAATTTTGGAATTTCTAGTTAGGCATGTTGAAACTAGTCAATGGTGAGAAACAATCTATAATATTTGCTAGCTGCAATAGACGTGAGCCCAGAAAAAAAAAGTACACTTTTGCAAGTGCTGATATGATTTAATAATACTATCATGCCCAGTTTACATTCTCCTGGGGGGTTATTTCCGTGCCTGCAACCAGCTGACTACTGTCAGAAACACTGCTTACGCTGCGTTGCTACAACCTGTTCCAGATTGCCCACATAGTGCTGAATTAGCAAGGGGCTTTCTAGGAAAACCATGTTGCAAGTGTGTGATTTTTTTATTTATTTTTTTTTTTATTTTAAACTCACATAATAGTGTTGTTGAACTTTAAACAAGCCTGTCCCTTTCCTTCTCTCAATATGCTACTTGACCTCAGGAAGAAGCTCAGCATACCAGCCTGCTGGCTTTTTTGGGGGGACATTAATAAGCAAATCAATACTACCATATTTTACTTGAAAGCAAAACTGAGAGACTAGATAAAATGTTTTATAAAGGGTATTAAAATCTACATTTATTTCATTTATCTGGCTAAAATTCTAGCTTGTTGTTAAGTTTAATGTTATGTGATCCAATTGAACAGATCTCTAGCTGACTTTCTTGTTACCTACGAGTTACATCCTTGTTTCTCGTCATTGTCCAAATATCCTGATGTAGAGTTTATAATACAGGATAAGAAATCTTGTCTTCCTTGTCAAAGTAGGTTGAGCGAACAGTTGATCTATGTATGCTTTAGATCTTAGCAAGGTTATTTTGTTGAGGCTTCCGTTTGCCGCTTCTCAGTGATGCAGTTTGCTCCCCTACAAACTGAATCTGAAGACCTTTTCCCATTTTTGTAAAGTAGCTGTTTATTATGGATCCCTGTTTTTCTTGTGGTCTTCTGCATGTGTCTTTGCCACTTCATATATTTGTAGGGGTATTTCCATTCTGAAATCAGCCTGTAATGATACCTCAGAAAACAGCTTTACTGTAATTTTTTTTAACTCTTCCACCTTTGACAGCAGTGTCATCATTTTTTCAGTGCTAGCTTAAAGACAAAACTTTTTTTTTTTTTAACTCTTAAGCTAAAGTTTCTTTTTAATTTAAGTTTTTATACACTTGTTGTGAATTGCTTTCCTTAGTGTCACTGCCTCAGTAGACAGATTACTGTGCACTGCTGTAGCCCATGATAAGATCTTGGCAATTGTTGCTTCCCGTAGGAACAGAACTGTTAAAATGACAGTGTATCATTATCTCTTAGTCTGAGCTACTCTGGAGTTTATGGTGTAATAAAATAGTGTGAACAAATTGAGACCTGCTTCAAAGTTCCCTGGGAGCCTTTCTGTTGAATCTGAAGGCCTGATGTCATGAACACCTCTTCATGTGATCTTACCTAATACTTGCTTGAAGATTTTGGAGTATATCTTCTCTTTCTTAATCTCCCGTAGGTGTCTGAACAAGATGGGGAAAGTGTAGTCAAATGTGCTGTTGTGCGAAGAGTTTAGGTATGGCAGCTATAGTGGATAAGAGGACAAGTAGGAAAGTTTGCATAAAATACTTCCTGAGCAATTTTGGGAAATTTGACAAATCTGAGACTCCAGAGTCGTTACGGGTTAGGAGATTTTTTTGAAGGCTGAGAAGAATGGAAAGAAAGGGCTGTGGGCTGCAGAGTGAGTCACTACTGTGAGGTTTCTGGCAGGTGGAAGGGAGGAAGGGTTGGGCCTTCTGGTACAGAAGGCTTTGGGACAAGATGTTGAGCACCACCACGAGCACCTCTTGCTGATGAACACCTGCAAGACTGGAAAGCAAGGTTGTGTTCGTGGGACTCATCCCTTTTTTCTGAACAACGCAGCCATCTGCCCTTGCATTCTGTGTCCATCCTTTGTGGCAGAAAATGTGATGCTGTCAGGCCAAGCGGAACCCATTCATGCAACTGAGAGCAACCTTCTCCTATAAAGCACTAGAGAACTTCTTATTCCAGTCACTACTGCAAATTAACAGCGACAAGATCTTTCCATTTGAACAACAGTGCTTCAGCAGACTTCCTCTTTCCACCCCTGAAGTTTTTGGGAGTATTTGCACAGGGTACAGAACTTAAAACGAGGAGATGAGTGGTCTGGAATGACTCATGCTCAAAACCAGAAGCGTTTGACTTTGGAAAACTGACTTCAGTTCTAGCCCTTCCTCTTTAAAGTTTTATATTGCACGACCTTTTAAATGAAATGTCGAGCTTCCTTTTTAAATGACAGGATCTCTGCAGTGTGACTATGAGTGTGATTCAAGAAGGCGTTTCATAACTATCAATCCCTGTGTCCATCCACTAACTTCAGTTCTCGCGACATCACTGGCTTCAAGTTCTTCATAGCATAATAATTATTACTTTGAATAAGTCTATTTTCTCCATGTGTGGAGATCCTGTAGTATTATTGTTGACGTATTCTGAAACCTCCCTAACACCCGTGAGCATCAGTAGTTATGTGTTTCCTGCAATAACCAATAACAGAAGATTTTGAGGAATGCGCAAGAAAGCCTGTAACGTGGCCATTTTACGTAGCTTGTCACTAGATCGTTTCTCTCCAATAACTTTCTCTGTTGAAAGCCACCTGATTTCCACTAAAGTCAGCTTCATATCCTGGAAGCGATCTTAAGGGTTTTTTTGTCACTTTAGATGTTCTAGCAACTGCTGTAGCCCCAAAAAACCTACCCCAAAAAACCCCAACCAAAACCCCAAACCACTTTTACCCCATATTGCTGAGAAGAGCACGCCTCATCTTTTCAGGCACGGATTTGACCACTGAGGTCCAGGCAGGCATGCTGTCCAGGATTTTGTTTTATTGGTGTTCATTGCATTCAGAAATGAAGAGCTATACGCTAGCTGGATTTTCATACAAGGCAGCGGCTTGCCTGTTGCCATATCTAGGTCCCTCATTTTATTACCACCCCACCTCTTTTTTTTTTTTCTTCTGTTTGTTGAAATGTGCTTCGGAAGTATACTACACTTTTTAAACCATCTGTGTTTCCGGAAGGTACATGGGTAACTTCTTTCTCTTCATTTTCTCTGTGCCTGTGGGAGTTCTGCATCGCCTAGAACTCCCTTATTCTTTCAGTACCTTTAGGCATCCTAGTGTCTTTCAAAAGATCTAATATTTGGTAGCGAGGTAGTAGCCAGTTCTCTATTCCCTGATCAATAAATTACCGGTTTCAGATCCCTAAATATGTGGTGTTGGTATTTGAATCTGTGGAGCTCTCTGAGACTGGGGGGTAGTGTGTGTGTGCACATACACATATATGCTTAAGTTTAATATTTTTATATTAGATGCCTTTGTATCATTCCGTATCTGTCCTGAAGCATTTAATCCATTTCCTTTTTTGAAAGAGGGGACAGTTCTTTTCAAACTTGTTAATGCTGTGAAAGGAAATAGTGCAGATTAGTGCTGCTATATTAACCCAATATTTACAGCAAAAATGCCTAAGGGTCTTTTGGGTTGGTTTGCATTTTGCTGGGGGTTTTTTATTGTGTTTTTGTTGGGGTTTTTTTAATATGAATCCTAAGTGGTCAGGTGTTTATATTGTTTGGGTTTTTTTTAAACACTTAAAAAAAATAACATATGTAGGCTCTGTGGGAAATGTGGTTAGAGATCTAGAAAACCTTTTTTCCTTGTTCCCTGTTTTTGTCTCTTGTTAATCCTGTACAGTCAGAAAAGAAGGAAAATAAACCCCTGCAAAATACAGAGTCACCAACCTAGTGTCTGAGACGAATTTATGAAAACATCCATTTTAGCTGCCTCATGTTTGAGATCATATTCTCCAGACTGCATTCTTCATAAACAGAAATACTGGCAGCCATGTGTTAAGTTATAAAAAGATAGCAGCTGATGTCGGGGCTTATTTCAGTGAGGAGCCATTTCAGAATACTGTACTAATTTTGAGCAGGTATATGTAAAATAGAACTCTTCCCTTGACATGTAGTATTCAGTGTAAATTGATACATATCTGAATAATGGGGTAGAAGAAGATTAACAAATAATAAGCTGCAGCAGATAGCCCACTTAAAAAAAAAAAAATAATCTTCAGTATTGTACGTGATTCATTATGCAAAACTGAGAAGAACAGAAAAACAGTTCAGTTTGGCCTGCATTTTAGGGATTAGATTTTTGAGCTGGTATAAAATTCTCCTGCTCTTATGTTGGAAAACTACCACAATTTGAACCAGAGCCTGAGCTAATTTGAAACTATTAATAGAGTGCCCAGCCTTTCTATGCAAGTGATCAGAATGTCACAAGCAGCCCTCCAAATGCACTGTGTGCACAGAAACCTGTTCTCTGGTCACACTGCATGTTGATCAACACCATGCTCGAATATATCTGTATCTGGACAGATAATTAATATTAAAGACTGCTTCATTTGGTTGACGGTATTTAACAAAATCAATTTTGTCCAATTAAAGGGGATAAATTTAACTCAATAATTTGTTTTTAATGATGATTTTTGTAGTGGTGTCTGGGCTAGGTTCATTTGTTCATTTCACGGATGTGCTCCATGTCTGTCAGTATTTCTTAAGCTTAATTATGCTATTGAAATATCAGTTCTACAGTAAACCCATTTCTTCAGTTTTCATTAATTTCAGTTAAATCTAACAGCTTCACCCTGAAGTTCCTAGTACTATAGTTTTTAAGAATTGCATATTTGCGCAGTATGTATTTACAATGTGAAGTTTTGTTTCTACAAATTGGGACTGATGTCCAAGGGCTGCAGTATTCTTTTTATTCTAACTTTGGAAATTGTCTCAGATAGCTGAGCTATTATATGCATCTGAAAAAAACTGAAAGAAACCCTAATTATATGCTTGAGATTATGAGTGTGTGAATTGGATACCAATAACTTTTGCCATTTGCAGCTTTGTGACATCTTGCTGATAAGATAAAGATAAAGTGGTGTTAAACAAGTCACCGCTCCATGTGTGTGTTTGATGCCGAGGGGGGTAGACAAGGGGTTTTTTCTATTATGATGAAGGTTTTCTAATTGCAGCTGAGTTAGAAGTACAATTGGTAGTTTCACTGATAGTGGAAACAATTGCTTAAAGCAGTTTATATGGAAGTGCTTTGGGGCAGAGACCCTGCTCCATCAGGAGTGTAAAGACATAATGTCTGGTAGATGTTCTGCTACTTTATTACGCAAGCTAATAATATTTATCACACAAGTAATGTTAGTGTTAAAATCTGATAAATTTAAACTCAATTCCTAAGTTAAAGCCCGAAGTGCTTTCTGCCCAGAACTCCCACACGTGAAGATGTGAAGTTAAATGGGTGTTTGTCTTAAAATAGCTAATGGTATGATGATATTAGTTGGATTCATATCTAAGACTTTATTTTTTTTGTTGTTGTTTCAGGACATCAGGCACGAAGCCAGTGATTTTCCATGTAAAGTGGCCAAACATCCCAGAAACAAAAATAGAAATAGGTACAGAGATGTCAGCCCCTGTAAGTACACTTTCTTTTCCATTGTTTGTAATAGACTGTTGACTTCTAATGACGACTTCTAAAAACTAAATATTCTTTGTAAGAACAAGATTTCTGTTAGATGGATAGGCATACAAGACAATTATTTTTGTTAATTAATTTATTAATGAGAAAGATGTCACAGGATGCCATTACATCCATAGGATTATACTAGAGCAGCGGACAGTATATTCTGTATTTGTCGGCAGAAATCTGAAGAAAGGAACTTGCTTCACCTTTGAATTCTTATGCTAGAGAAGCGTGGTGGCTCAAGTAGCATTAATAAAATTGCAAGTATCCTTTCTGTTGCAGTATACTTACTGGAGCATCCTTCTAGTCAGTATAGCATAACTGCCCCTATTGGGAGATGGAGAAGTCTTACATAAAATATATGACTACCAGAAATAAATCAAAGCTAATAAGCTAATTAGAATGGAGAAAAGGGGATGTTTGCAAAGGTGGTAATACTAGTGTGAGGCCTGTGTTTCTGAAATTCTTATCGTTACATATACTGGTGAATTCTGGTGGGAAGTGCATCTTTGAGCATGTGTCCTCTGTACGAGGCACAGCTCAGTTTGGCGTTGCAGCCTGCCTTTCCTACCACAATCCCATGAACAAAGACAGTGATGTTCAGACTGGCTTGTGCCCAACTTGCTGTGCTTCTGGGATGTGCAGAGAAGTACAGGACTAGGCAAATGGTTGGTAAATAACACTTGATGTGTCAGACGCTAGGGAAAATCCACAGCTGGTTCACTAGACTGCCCTCTCTGAACTAAATGACAATACCTGTTCTGGGACTTCTTTCCCTCTCGAAGGGTGCAGTACTGCTGCCTGTTTTAAATGCAAAGCCTCTGTAGGCTCTTGTCACTGGGAAAATGTCTATCTTCTGTTCAAAGACGAGTATTATTGACTATCAGAAAACTTTTATACTTAGTGGTTAAAAGTTACTGAAGTCTTTGGGGCAATTGACTAGGAACAACAGTGTTGCACATAGGCTGCTTTACTGAACAGCTCTAATATTTGGGGTTGTGAGTAACGAATGGTTCCTTTTTGCCTTCAGATGATACTGCTTCCAATCTGTTTCGCTTTTTTGCAAAATGTGGGAACTCTTGTATGCAGTTTTTTGTTAGTGGTTTGGTTTTTTTTAATCCTAAGTGGAGCAAGCTGAGACTAACAAAAGAGCAATTAAATTACATTTGCTGTTATTCTTGAATTTTGATAATTTTTCTGTACATCAAGGTATGATTGGGTTGGGAACAGTAGCTAAACGTCTATCAGAACAATAAGAAGTCTCTGTTCTGTTTGTCCAATGTGTGTTTAGGCAAACCTTTAACAACCTTGAACAAGCTGGGTTTGAATGTTTAAGCTGCAAAAGATAAGCAGTTGTGCAATGAGATTTATTTAAAAACAGTAACTCAATAACTGTACAAATAGGTCAGTGTGATCTGGTTTGCAGATTACTGCAGATAAAAATACTTCCATTCTTCCAGTGTATTCTTGGAAGACAGAGTGCAACTTCTGTTCACTACTCTGCTGTAGTGCTGTTCTTGTAGTACCTATATTGTGTTTCCAGAGTTACAAGCATCAGCGAACGCTTCTGCGCTACCTGCGATTAAGCTCTTTTCATTCTTCAGGCGGACTCAGCTTTTTTGATCCTAACACCTGATGAGGTTGTGTGTGGATTGTGCTGTGTTGCATATACATTAACCAGTGTTTTCTAATTATGCTGCAGTTGATCACAGTCGAATTAAGCTAAACCAAGGTGACAATGACTATATCAATGCTAGTTTGATAAAAATGGAAGAGGCCCAAAGGAGCTACATCCTTACCCAGGTAATTGCTGGCTGTGGATAATAAAAAGCATATGGTGATTGGAGTTGTTTTTCGTAAGTTTTCTTCAGCCTATTATGTTTTCTTTATTGTAAAGCTACCTAAGTGTGTATAAACATCTGTGTGTATATATAAATCTATTCATAGAAGAATTTTCTAGAAATGCTGCATATTTCTTCCTGCTCCCTGTCAGCACTGACTGACTTTTTGGCCACTTTGTATATCTGACTTTAGACCCATCTAGGTTAGAAGCTAACATACTTCTAGAAATCTGCTTGTTGGCTTATGACAAGCAACATTTAGATGTGGTTGAAATGAATCACACTTCTCGTAGATGGAAGGCCAGCACAAAGGCTGGAGACCGCTACAGTCTTAAGTTGCCTGATAAATTCACTGAACAGAGGTGAACCTCACTTAATGGGAGGGCTTCACATTTCCAGAACTTTATGTATGAACTTCAAGATGTTCAAAACCTATTTGAAATAACATACTTGAAATACAACAGATATTTATGTGATATGTTGAGAGGGGCAGATGTTAACTAAAGCATATTAGGGAAATTCTTACACCTGACCTGTTTCAAATAAGCAGTAGGTTTCATCGTGTATTTCTTGTTAAATGTCCTTCTGAAAGTGATGTTATTGTATTTACAAATAATGTACCTCCTGATAACACAGCTTGCATAAGGTCTAAGTTGGGCAATGCTGATGCTTCTACCTTTAATGTGAGAGGGAAGCTACGAATACAGATTTTAGTGATGGGAAAATGGGAGTCAGGAGGGAAGTGGCTGTTTTTCACTGAATCTGTGAATTTCACACTTATCTATATAACAAATTAAAAAATACCAGGGTACCCTGTTGTCTTATTCTGAGAGCTAGTAACTGTGCCAGAATTCTTGTTTGTCTTAAATGTTCGGTTCCCTGGAGACTGTCCTGGTCTCTAATCTTGACCTTTTTTTTTTTTTATTTTTTTTTTTTTTTTTTTTTTACCCCTTCCTCCCACACTTTAGATAAAGGTAGACTGGGATTAATATTTGCAGGCGGCAGCTCTTCCTTCCTGTTTCTAGAGAATAAAGATAAATCTTCTAAGGAAGAATTAGACAGTACAGTGTTCAATATGAAAATGATTCTGTGCACACTGCTCTTATTCCACTTATTTACAACAGGGGAGGTCAATCATAGGGTTGAACTGATAGACCTGTGAGTGGAATAGTCAAACACGTAGCTAACTGGTACTAGTTATCTATTTTGATTCAAAACTTAATGGATTTGAATGGCTTTATTTAAATCCAGTCATTCTTTCTGAGGACCCTGGCCTGCTGTTTTGTTTAAGCAAAGTGATGGATAGCAAATATGAGAGGCACAATGATGCTGGTTTGTGTTGCCCAATGGTTTTGGTTTAGAAATGGTTTTGGAGTAGAAAATAGCAAAGCGACATAGTACAAACAACAAGTTATAAGGAAATCTGCTTTGTGAGTAGATAGCAGACTTTAAAAGGAGTTATCATTTTGTTCAGTCCCAAAACAGATCCATGAAGATTCTAGAAAACCATATGGTTTATTACTGGTCTGGCATTGTTTGTCTTTTGAATGTTTGTCCATTCAGTCTAGTTATTTTCAAGTATTGTGAGTAACAATGATGTATTAGAGAATAGTTCAACATAGATGTTAATTCTGTTCTTAGTTAGTTAGTGAGGTTTTATTTCCCCATTATATGTGCACCTTTCCTAAGAAAATTCTCTCCGCTTTTTTCACTCCCAGTTCTTTTCTCGCAAATGAGACTGCTTCTCTCTTCCTGTTATGTATGGGGGAGAAGATTAACCATGCTTTCATGGGTAAATTCATAGTGTTAAAATGGAACTTAAAACTGTATCACAGCATTTTTTTGCAGTTTGAAATGAGAAGTTGCTTGTTACTTGTCTAAATTTATTGCCTAGTGCAGTAACTTTTACTGGGGAACATTGCACTGACATTAACAGGAAAATAATGCTTATTTCTGGGGATTCTGTCTCTGCAGGGACCTTTGCCAAATACTTGTGGTCACTTTTGGGAGATGGTTTGGGAACAGAAAAGCCGTGGTGTTGTCATGTTGAATAGAGTGATGGAAAAGGGATCCGTAAGTATTTACCCAGTTCTAGCTGTGTTCATTGCATGTTTATGGTTTTTCTTTAAAAACCAAACACACAAAAAACAAACAAAAACCCTCCAAACAACAAAAAAACCACATCTAACCCAAAGAATGGGGAGGGACTGGAGAGGTGACGACCATCAGTAATTTTATATAAGAAATATGCCTAGAATTGAATACCCTGTGAACCGATCTTAGCGCAGTCAGAAGATGATTATTTGTAATTGTAGGCCTTAATTTCTTCTGAATTTGCTGAAATAAGGCATGAACACAATATGACTCTCTGCACAAATGAATATTTGGTCTCTGCTGCTAAACTTAGGTGTCTGAATGTTGTTCTTTTCAGTGTACGCAGGTTGCACCTCTCAAAGGTCATTTACACCAAGTATTCATTCATAAGCTTTATGAAATGGTTTTGAAGTAGTTATAGAGGTGCTTTGACTCCAAGTTTCCTTTGTGCAGTAAGAGCTCTGATTATTAAATGTATCATCTAGGCATATTGTCTCTCCACCAGTGTCATTGTTTTACAAAATACATTAGCGATATGACAAGAATGGGGGCACAATTGAAAGTACTTCTCCTGGTATCTATCTTAAACAATAATCTTTTGGGTGATGTGGACCCAGGTGTTAAGCCAGTGCTTTGCTTGCTAGGACCAGTGCAGTGGACTAAGTTCTGTCTAGACCTTTTAGGAAGTTTACATTAGACAATACAGAAGATGAAGGGAAACAATAGTTGAACAAATAGTTGGGATTATTTTAAATAGTTTACCTTCAGACAGAGAAAAGTTCCTCTGGCACATGGAGTAGCTGCTGTCTGGAGAAGGAAATGCCTCAGCCCTTCTGATGGTGGAGAAGACAGGAACTATCGGGCATGGTTTTCATCCGTGGGTCAGAGTTCTGCCTCTATGCTAATTCCACAGCTGCCATCCTTAAAGTGGATTTGGCAGTTGTGCAAATTTGAGACAAAAGCAGTTTTAAAGGCTGACAGAAATGCACAATTTAAAGTTGAATGTTGCAATGCAGTCAGTACAAAGACACTTTGGAGGAGGGATAGTGGGTATGTTGGATATCCACCAGTGATAACTGGGTGGTATATGCTTTTGCGTAATCAGGAAAGAGTTCCCAATAATCAGGAAAATTCTTGTACAATGAGTTGTGTTTTAATAAACTGCTGTCTCAATTTTTGAGTTTTTGCTTTTTTGGTAGTGCAAGTGAAATTTAATCTTCAAACGAGATGCAGTAACCATATTTTTCAATAGTTTCTTCCTTTCCAGCCATTCTCACTCGTTCTCTGCACTGCCAGTAGTTTTGAATAAAAAGAATTACTGTGATCCCTTAGGGCAGGCTGCTTGTACTCTCAGCAAACAGCAGTGGGGGACCTACAGTGGCGCACAACAAAATATTGTTTGCAGACACATTTGGTGGAGAAATTAGATACAAAGCCAGTTGCAGTCTCTTTAAAATTATTACCAAAAAAAAAAAAAGTACGGAGAATTGTAACTGTGTTCTACAGCCGGATAAACTAGAGGATGTACTTTGAATAAGGACTAGAATTAGTCTGAGCAAAACTAGTGTTAGCCTACCTATGAATAAAATACCAAAAAGTTTTCTTACTTATTAAAATGCTGTCAGAAATCATCTTAGTCTTGAGAATGCTGTGGGGTTTTTTTCATCATTCCTCCACTTCAACTTTAAAGCCGGATTATTTGCCCTTTAATAAAAGAGGCATTAGCCATGTCCAACAATCCATTCTTACTGCCTGTTTAGGTATGGCCAAATGGTGGTCACAGTCCCATTTCTGAGGAGCAGTGCTTAGTGGCAGAAGTAGCAGGCCAGTTCTCCCAGGCAAAATATCCTTAGATTTAACTGTGAGAAACTTGGTTGCAAACTTCCCCATTCATCTTGCTGATGAGTTTCTTTTAGATTTTCCCTGCACACCGCAAAATGTGCTACTTTTCTATTTGGTTGACTCATTTAAGGTCATTTATTTTTGTGGTGAGTGAACAGAGTAACCCAAAACCTCATCTGATGTTACACTTGCAAATTAGCAATGTTGTAATTCTGTATATGTAGCTTATTCGTGGAATTCATAATATTTTTTCACAGCGTGTTCTGGTCTTGTTAACGTCTATGTCTTCTTTTGAACTTTAAATATTTGACATAAGGATAATAAAATGCAGAGTACACAAAAAATTCAGATTTTGGCAGAATGTTGTGACGCGCTTTTATAATTAGACAGTTACTTGATTTTTGCTTGTTTGTTTGTTCTGACACAAGCCAAAATAAATAATGGCTTTGGTGATTTTGGTTAGATTCCATAGCTTCACAGTCTTTCAGCTTACATGCAGAAGAAAGAGAGCTCTGCCTAAACAAACCTTAGGGATTTTCATGAGTTCAGTCAGGGCCAAAATGATTTGACTCATACAAAAGATTCAGTGAAGAAGTGGTTCTGCGACATAAAGGAAGACTGATATTCTTCACAGTGGAATTGGTCCTCCTTATAATAAAAGGAGATGAAGAAATTGTCTCATAAGAAAATGTTGTATTTAAGGATGCTTTTTCCTTGCCTTCTACACAAACATAAGTGACATATAAACGTCTCCTATTTGTTTTTAGATAAAGTGTGCACAGTATTGGCCACAGAAGGAGGAGAAAGAAATGTTTTTTGAAGATACAAACTTGAAACTAACATTGATATCTGAAGATATAAAATCATATTACACAGTACGACAGCTAGAATTGGAAAACCTTACAGTAAGTACAGAAACCAGTACCGATCAGATTCTTCAGTCTCTCTGCGGTGCGATTCGCCTCCTCATCAGCAAGGTCTTGGAAAAGATGGTCATGAATTATAGCAGATTTTGTTTGGGAATTGGTGATTCTGCATGAGATTGTTCTTCAGCTTCTAGTTTCCGTGTTGTGTAAATGAAACTCTTAAATATTTATGAAACATATCTGGGGAAATTGTAGTTGTTTTCATGTCTCAGCTGTACACTGAGTGAGGTGGTTAGTTTGCCACTACCTTTCAGAGAACCCTTTATAAAAACACTTAGCAGATGTTCTCGTGCTTTTGTGTCTTGTTCTAAGGTTTATTTTTAGGTTTTAGCTTAAATGTTTAGGTTTTGCATTGATGTCCTTCATGAGAAAGCAGGATCTGGTTTAGCCCTGGTCCAGCAATGAACTGTGTGGAGCTCGGTGTGAGGATCAGGCATTAGCTTTCGGAGAAATAACTCGTTTGTTTGGTTTTCTCTTTTTGCTTAATACCAAAATATAAGTATACGTCCCGTTTCCCACCCTTCCTCTCCTCTTCAACACTGCCCTGTATTAGAGCAGTGAGAGCTAATCTGAAGCCCTTTGGGGAGACTGGCTAAGGAAGAACACCATTAACTTTCGCTGACTGCAGGTCACTGAAGATAATGTTTGAGGTCCTCGATGGTGCTGAGCTGGGGGTGTATGTCGTGACGTGCCAGCCTGAGTTCTGTTCTGTCCTGGTACTGCTCGCTACCGGAAGACACAGTTACTCCTTTGCTCATCTGTTAGCGTCTTGTATGCTTCATCCTGCCAGGAAACCTGAGACAGCAGATATGAGTGTCACTAAATTATGCCTGAGTAAGAATTTAGTTGATGTAGTTTGTGGTGTGTATTAACTGTGATGTCTGCTGTGGACGTGTTTGGTTGGAGCTCAGTATTCGAGGAGGATGTGAGCACCAGTGGTTTAGTAGTCTTGGGAGAAAGTTTTCAGGTTGGGAACAAACCTGTAAAGGAACAGCTGTGATAGCGCAAGGGCTTTGCCTGCAGGAAGTGTAAAGGGCTTCTGTAACTTGAGGTACTCATTTTGAGAAATCTTCAGCTGATATTCTGCCGTTAGAAATTGGAAGGCAGTAGTGCCGGCTATCTTGTGGCGGTACAAGCATTTGAACTGTACTGAAAAAACTAAACCATGTTATAAATAAGTAAGTTTACGTACCCAATTTCCTTTGCTCAAAATGGAGACCTTCACAACAAGAGATAATTATTTGTCATTAGTTTCTTAGCTGTGCACCTATCAAAGCTCCCTCAGACTGGTGGAACTTTGCCATTTGAATTTGTCAGCTGTTCTAAAGATGTCATGGAAGCGGTATAGTCTGAGTAGCATACAAAGCCGAGCAGGCACATGCTTCCATTCCATGTAAGTCAGAGTTATTTTGAAAGGAAGTAGCTAAAATGTTTCCAAAGGCACAAATTGAAATTGACCTAAAGGTAAAAATGTCTAATGTATAAAGCTGTATGTCTAAATATATGTGACTATTGCTAGGAAAATGAGCGAGGAATTGTATTTGCTGATTAGAACATTGTTGTAGGCAACTCTGCTTCGAATGCTCCTGTCTCGTGTGTCCAAGCTAAAAGACTTCCTAAATACTGTTTTTACAGACACAGGAAACGAGAGAGATTCTGCACTTTCATTATACTACGTGGCCTGACTTTGGCGTCCCGGAGTCACCTGCCTCATTCCTCAATTTTCTGTTCAAAGTGAGAGAGTCTGGCTCGCTTAACCCTGAGCATGGGCCCGTTGTGGTGCACTGCAGTGCAGGAATCGGGAGATCGGGAACTTTTTGTTTGGTTGATACGTGTCTTCTACTGGTAAGAACTACTTATTCCAGATGATATGCTATTTCTGTAGAGTTATTTTGAGGAATGGTTTGTTGTAGGCTTACAAAGAGCTGTGGTATGTTCTGTGAAGTATTGTTGCATGCTATTTCCCATTATCTTACTCATATTCTGGTTTGGGAGTGTATTCCAAGACAGATCTCATTCTTAACTGGCCGTTTTTAGTTTGGGGAAGAAAAGTCTGTAGTTTTTAAAGAGATTTGTAAAGATAGGCTTTGCCCTCATGGTTAAGAGAAAAACCGCTAGATGTCTGCTAAGTAGTAGTATGAGCTATCCTGAAGCAACACAAACTAAATCCAATGTGTTTCCTTTTACAGAGTCAACTTTACCCGTAGGTAGGGGGAAATTGTCCTGACTTTAAGATAAAGCTGGAGTTCTCTTGGCTTTATTCTGTCACTGTGTGAGAGCAACTAATACACATACACAGAAGTCAGGCCTAGGTTGACATGTCCTTTTTTTTTTTTCCTCATTATATTTTCAAGACAAAAAAGGGAAAAATGTACGACATGTTGGAGGCCCAATGTGTTTTGCCCTCTCTGTCTCTTTAAAGACCCAATATAAATAGCTACTGATACCGGTTTTTTATTAATTTTGTAATATGGAGGGTAGTCTGAAGGCCATACTACAAAATGACTCATTGTACTGAATCTCATCAGACCCTAAAGCATGTTTCAAATTTTTATCTCCAGATGGACAAACGGAAAGATCCTTCTTCTGTGGACGTTAAACAGGTTCTCCTAGAAATGAGGAAGTACAGAATGGGACTCATACAGACAGCAGATCAGCTCCGTTTCTCCTACTTGGCTGTTATTGAAGGGGCGAAATTCATTATGGGAGATGCCTCAGTGCAAGTGAGTACTATTGACCGCACAGCCTAACGCCGTCAGCTGCAACTCTGTTGAACTGTAGCAAATATGGGGGATGAACAGAATAAAAGAGAATTTAATTTTCATGCTTGCTGCAGCTTCAATAAATGTTTATATTAGGGTGTTCTTAAATACAGTGCTTTATGATCTGTCATGACCTAAAGTGTTGCAGAAAGAACCTTCAAAAAAGTACCTGTAGTATAGCAGGTGGCCTTGTGTACTTTTCAGCCCTGTAACTGGGATGTAGACTGACTGCATCGGCCTTGTCTTTCATTTCAGATCATAACAATTTTCTAATATGCCAGAAATTTAAGTATTATAATTAAATCCTATAAGTTGCAGAACTCTAGCAACACAGATTCTATTTTGTGCTATTTACATTTTCCAGAAGTAGATTGAAACTTCCCGCATTTATAGCGGATGTATTCTGTGCACTGGATGTAGCTTCAGTTTGGAGTTCGTGTCTTTTCTTTTTTTTCCCTTTTTTTCAATGTAAATGAACAGTCATTCTAAGAATAAATGAAAAAGTAGAGTATAAAGCCCCTGCCATGTTAGATTTAAAAGTTATAGCAGCTTACATAAAAGAAATACAGACAAGCTTAAAAGGGCTTTTCCTTCCTGAAGGAGCAGTGGAAAGAGCTCTCCAATGAAGACCTGGACCCTCCACCTGAACATACCCCACCACCTCCCAGACCACCAAAGCGAACCTCAGAAATGCACAATGGAAGGATGCATGAACACACAGAATTCTTTCCTAAACATCAAGTAGTAGAGGAAGAGATTGGATGTTCAGTCAGCACTGTGGAAGAGATGGTTCCAGATGGCAGAGCTCGTTCATCTGTACCACTGATCACAGACAGGTAATTCATTTAGTTTCCCACTTTTAACTGTCCCGAGAAGACTGTCCAGCTGGCTTATGGCTTTGAGAGGTTACGGGATGTTTGCTCATAAATGGCATTTCATAGAGAAGGGCCTGAACAGCCCTTGATCGAGTTAGTGTAATAGCAGTTCCAACCCAAAATCTTTTTACTGAAGGTCTTATGCTTGTGTTCTTTTAACTTCACGCATCAGCTAGGGCCTCTTATGGGATCCTGCTACAGTAGAAGGAAAAGTGACAGCATAATGAGGTGGTTTAATCTCGATTTACATGCAGTATCTGTTATGTTACAGAGGAGCTCTTTCACTGCTTGAAGGCAGTATTAGTCATGTAGCTGAAAACTCGGCTGACGAGCTTTAGCCACACTTAGAAATGTGAAACTAATTGCAAGCAAAGCTACTTTTGATGAATGGAGTAGAGGGGGCGTATGAAAAGAGAACTTTTTTCCTGTCATTGTAACCTAAATTGTAAGAACTAATAAATGTGCAGCGGTGCTGTGTACACGAGTGGCAGAACAGGGGAGAAGCCAAGGTTCCTGCCTGCTTAACCGCTAGATGTCACTCCTGATTTATCGGAGTGGCGTGGAACTGATTGAAGTCTGCATGCCTTGGTGTTGCTGGCATTCTGCAGGTTAACTAGTTTTATTCAGAACAACCCACTGAATGCCACACAGAACAACAAAAAACCGCAAAATTAAATAAAAAATAAAAAATCCTATGCCCACTAAGGATTATCAAGGGAAAGTTTAATGTTCCCCCGCTAGATGGTCTCCTAACAAGGTATCTTCAGCTTCCCATAGGAATACTGGAATAAAATACCAGGTTTTAGTGTTGTCCACAGAACTCCTAGGGCCTTTCCAACAGATGCAGCTGGAAGGCTGGATGTATTTTATTTGGCAGAACCAGTGGGGGAGTGTGTGACTCTGGGAACTGGAGATTAGTGAGATGTGTGTCCAATAGTCCTTCTTCAAAATAAACGTCCTCTAATTTCACGTAGCAGAGCAGAGAGGCTGAGACCATGAGCTGAACTTGTTTTTTCCCTCCAAATTCTGCTGGAGGCAAGGAGATAAAATGGAAGTGTTTCCCTGCTCAACACGAAACAATGTTTTGATCAGGATTTTTCTTAATTCACCAGGGCAAATTCTGGAAGTGAAATGCTCAAATTCCAAATGTCTTTACTGAAAAGAAAGGAAATCTTGGAAACGGGAATGGACACAAATGGAAGCTTAGCTACAAAAGAAGGGATTGTTGCAATGGCAGCACCTCCCTCTTTCTTCCCTCCAGGACGATATAGTGCTGTTTCCTCAATATTTGCCTGGGTTGTGAGATGGCAGCTAATGCTTTCCACGCCTAATGATGAGTGTGGATTTAAAGCTGGTGTCTTGTGTCTTCTCATTAGCTGTGTAAATCTGGATTTCTCAGTGAATAAATGATTTCCTGGAAATACTTTACACAGTACAGCTTAAATGAACATAAGACACGTCCAGCTCTAAAGAGCTCAGAGACTCAATTAATTTAATTTATTATAGTCACTTGTCTGAGGTTGGAGTTGAGTCATCCTCGGGAACTGCCCATCCTCAGTGATTGTAGAGGCTGGCTTGGACTAGACCTCTGCGTTTTACCCTGCTAAAGTGAAATCCTACCGTATGCGATGTTTCAGGAGTACTAGGAAATGCCAGGGTGTGATGCTGAGCTCCCTCATGCTATACCACTACTGTTGCTGCAGGATCAGGCCTCCTTTGTGGATCATCGCTCGTGTCCTCCTGGCTGGGAGAGCGAGTCCAGAAGTGCGGAAAGTGAGAGCTGCTAGGCAGGAGGGGGAGGGAATAGAGATGAGAAGCACTCTCTAAGGATGTGGGAGAGTGCCAGGCTGGAGGAAATGGAGGGGTGGGAAATGGACATTGTGCTGGCAGAAGTGAGGGAAGAAGAAGCAGAATTCTTAAGCACGTTTATTTTCCTGCCCAGATACTCTTGTTCTGGGATGGAAGATTCCTGAGTTCTTCTATACTGTCAGCAGATGTCTGGGAAATCCCCCTGCAAAGCATCTCCCTGCTGATTACCACCCCACTGCTTCTCACAGCGTGGTGGTGCTCTGCTTTCTAAATTCAGCTGGAAGAAGTTGTACCGTAGATATAAACATTCATGCTCAGTTAAGGAGCCTCTTTGGGTGTCAATATACTGCCAACAGGATGGAGGTCTAGTATCTAGAAACAAAACCATGTTAAGAGAGTATTAAAGGTGAAGACATCTTCAGTTCCACCATTAAAAGCTATCGCAATGCATTCAGCCGCTCTTTCTAAGTTACGGCTGCACGAGCAACCAGAGTTGCATCATTTTTTACTTTTTGGGTAGGTACATGATTTTAGAACCTGTAGGTTGGAGTTGTGCTAGTTCACTACTTGTCTCGGTACAGACAGCAGATTTGTGATAAGCAACGGGAGTAGGTGGTGTTTAAAACTAAGTCAGCTTAGCCTGTAAAGGGCACAAAATACTCCCAAGTGTGGCTTTTGATAACAAGCACTGTTCTAGACCTGTCATTTAACAGGCAGAACTGTAATAGTGATAGGCTTTGGTTTGTCATCTGCTGCAGCTCCTGATTCTAAGAGATTTCCAGCTTTGCCAGTGGTGGTCAGAGGGTGAGGCCATGCTCTCGCAGACTCTGCTTGGCTTCTCTCCTAAAAGGAGAATCCAGTGCTGAATATTTATTTCTTTGTCCTTAAGCACTAGTCAAGACACTGAAATTCGGAGGAGAACTGTTGGTGAAAATCTGCGTCTCTCGCCCCACAAAGAGGAGTCGATGAAGTCTGAAAACTCAGAAGAGGATGATGAGAACATGATGACAACTTGGAAGCCATTTCTAGTGAATATATGCATGTTCACTTTCCTCACGGCAGGAGCTTATCTCTGTTACAGGGTGTGTTTTCATTGATGGACGTGCCAGCAAGGTTGACCCTGCAGAAAACACCAATGATTGATCGGTTTGTAATAAGCTTCTCTGAAGGAAAGCTAACTGGGGCATGGGAGCCATGTCTCAGTGGAGGTAGATCTTAGGTTGAAAGGCCAGAACTTTGGTTAGGGCTTAAAGAGAGAATTGATGCACTAGGGTTTTATCTAGCCCTGTGGTCCCAAGAACATAATATTCTAATCTCAGGGCCTTAAAATATTCAGGAGTAAGCAGAGAAAATGCCAAATAGTCTGTTTTCCTTTTTTTTTTTCTTTTTTTTTTTCCAACTAAATAATAGAATTACAACACATTGTTGTTTTTAGCCTTTTTTTAAAAAGCCAGTTCTTTTTCTTTTGTGTTTCAGAAAAACTAGGCACAAGTGAAACTTGCTTGTACTCTCCAAGTGTTGTAACCAAATACATGACTTAGATTGATGAGTTCCCAAAAAAAGAAAAAGAAACCCACATACCTAAAGAATGTAAACTTTTTGGAACAGGGGCTGTTGGGGGAGGGGTGTTTCTGGTTGGTGTTTTTTTGTTTTGTTTTTTTTTTTACTTGCTTCATCATTAAAGACTGAGTTGTGGGCAGTGCCTGTGGTATTGATATATTTAATATTGGCATAACTGTTCTTAAAGAGCTTATCGTTTTACATGTTAATAGAAACAGGCTTCTGCATTTGCTCAGGGTATCCCAACATGTCAAGCTCTTTCTTTTTCTTTTTTTTTTTTTTTTTTTTGTAAGTGTATCTCCTCATTGACTTTTGTTGCACTCTACTTGCACATATGCCTATTTACATTGCACCATCCTTTGTAAAACTGTTTTTACTTTTATATTCTGGGTTAGGAGAGGTTGAGGGGAGGGAGAGAAACAGGAAGGGAAATTCAACCAAAACACATCCACCAGCATTTTGCAGCTGTGCAGTTGGCATTCAGAAGGACCAGTTCTTAAACCTCATCATTTGGAATGTAAAATGCAGTTTCACTCTCCATCTGCTCCATAAGGAACAGCACGCTTCCCGCAAGGGCCGGAGAGCTACCGTACTCGGAGGCATTGCAGGCGGCAAACGGGAAAGCATTTCAATAAATCCAGAGCAACTAATGCTGTGGCAGCTTCCTTAAGATGTAACAAATTCAACAGAAGACATGTTGGTCTGTGGACGTATGATGCAAGCATTTGTGTGTTCTGCTTTTTTTAAAGCAAAGATTTAAAATACTGGCTTTAGTTTGGCTTGAAGAGTCGCTCTTCAGTAATTATCGGACGCAGTGGTGCGAGAGGGAGAGTATTGCCCCTCTGCAGCCGGGGCTGTCGCTGGCCCGAGGGCGGCTCCGCGGGGTGCGCGCCGTGTACCTGCGCCAGGCCGGGTCCGTGCCGTTCCGCCCTGTTCCGCGCAGCCCCGGGCGGCTTTCCCAGGCCCAGGGCTCGTACGATGAAAAGTGCTTGTAAATAAGGATTTGGGTGCATTGGTAGAACTGTGACTGGAAGCCGGCATTGCACTAAACGGTCTTAGTCAATGCTGTTCCTCTCGCTAGTACCAAATTATTAATAGTTTAAACAATAATCGCAAAGACTTCTTTGCTGGTGTCATGGGGCAGAGGGTAGCAGTAAACTCCCTATGAAAGCTGTAGCAGTTGGAACTAACCCATGACAGCTAATTTGCAACAGTGTTATTAAGCAGTTCTTTTTATTTTTAAAGGCTTTCTAGATGTATAGCACTTAACCACCATTCCCAGTGCAAACATCGCTGTGGAGTATCTTCGGAAGTCTCTCTCCACTCCATATTTATTTTTGCAAAGCTGGCTGTAGGTTATAGCTCTTTTCCTTCGGTGAATAAGTTGGTGAATGGGGAGGGGGGGAGGGGGAGTTATTTCTATTTTGTGTTTTGTTAAGCTTGCATCAAGGGCTTTTCAGAAGTACAATAATAAATCCTCAGGTAGTACTGGGAATCAATACTTTACCTGTGAGACTGTTGGTCAGACCAGTACTTGAAAGGAGGAATGTTGTAATCGGTCAATATTTAGTTATATTATTGGAAACATGAAAAGTAAGTATAGAAAAATGGTAATATATAATGGCTCATCTGTGTATTTAAGATACAGTATGTGATTGCTTTGTCCCCACTCTTCTCTCCGACATCTGGTAGAATATTGTCCTAAGGCACCATTCGTACCCCATTTGTATTGAAATGCATGTAAAGTCTTCTAGTGTCCTGATTAAATACCATGTGCTTGAAAGGTGAAAGAACTTATATTTCTGCTTACTGATGTGCCCAAATTATATTTGCATGAACTGATCATTAAGTGGCTGTGGTTCAAAGGGTGTTGCTGAAAGTATCTTCGTTCAGGGATAGACTGATTTGGTGTTTATCAGATAACATGTACTCGCCTAATACTTGGCATGAATTCCTATTGAATTTCTGCGTGCTCAGTGTAACCCGGTTGTTTAGCATGGTTCATTTCAGCTGAGTAAGTATAGTACAGACATTCCAGAGAGTTTAGTAAGCCCTATTCACACCTCTCCTCTGGTCACTTGAGGCAAGCAGTGGCTCCGTCATTTCAGGGTATGACTCGCTGTGCTGCCTTCAAAGCTGCGCTGGAGGAGGGAGAGGACAGCCTCTTTTGCAAGATCTCAGTCGCGTGCTTTGATCTGCAGAAATACAGTGGCGGCGCATTTAAAACCAAACAGAAAACCCCTCTGTACTGTTCCCAAGAGGGAATATTTTGGATTTTAGGCTTGAGAGGAGAGGAAAGCAAAGCATCCTTCCTTTGAATCCTGAGTAATTCACTTGCAAATTATTTGCAGAAAGTTTCTCTTTTTCAGATGATAAAGTTTTGGACGTGCCCCTTTCTGCCCATGTATTTTGCCATTTCTTTCCTCTGTTCCACACCCAGACCCTACACTGCCGCGGGACGGGCAGTGGAGTGTCCCACAAGCCCGGTGAGGTGTGTATAAGGCTTACAATACTGAACTGTAAACATTTTTGTTTTGATGTCCTGTATATGTATGTAGTAGTTTGGGTGTGTATATACAGTAGCGTTTCAAAGTGGGTGTATTGGTTAACCTATTCTTGGAAAATGGACAAATATCCATGTTAAACTTGTTAGAAAGTTAGTGAGCTGCTCTGCTATATGCCTTAAGCAAATATTTACTCATCAGGTCTTTCTTTTTTACAGATTGCCATAGAATAAACTTTTTTTAAAAAATAAAAAACCAAAAAAGCTAAATGTTTTGGTATAATACATTTTCAGGTATCTTGTCTTTTGTGTAAGCGGCTGCAAAGACCTCACAGGTTATAGTAAAATTGTACAGTTTTTCAATTTCCCATACAAGTTTTCAGTTCTCATTTTAGTTGTAACAATAAAATTCTTTTTTTAAAGAATGTACACGAGAGTCTTATTGCTTCCCGTCTTTGCAGAGCTACAGCCCCTGGCTGCTTTTTTGAATCACCGGTAAATCTGGGCTAGCATAGTATTTGGTGGGTTTTTTTTGTAGAGGAGAGCGATTTAAATGTCACTGTAATTAGTTACTCTTTTACTGGAGCTCTGACCTACAAGTGAGTGAAATGAGCATTCCCTGTCTCTCACCGACACATTCATCTTCCTCCTCTAGTCTGTCACAGTTAAATTTTAACTATCTGGGCCCAGGAATCAGTGCAATATAAAGAGTGTAGCAACTCACAAGCAAAATACATTTATGCAAGTTGCAGTTGTGCCTTAGCTTGAAGCTGCATTAGATAGGGATACTGCAACGTACCTGTTGCTGTTCCAGCAGCTGCAGCCATCAACTTTCCACCTTGTTTGGATTAAAGTACTTACCTTTTTGTTTATATTTTTAAGGAGAGCTACAACCAGAGGAGAGGCCCTTGAAGAGAGAATTTTCAGCAGTTGCACAGAGTGGTACTAACACAGCTGTGGTGGGTTTTCACGCACTGTGCCCTCGGGGGTTCCAGCCTGGCTCGGGCACAGGCAGAAGTTGCCCGGGCTGCCCTGTCTCTTACAGTCACCAACTGCTTCCCTTTGCCCCTCTTCTAGTGAAGGGGAAGAGTGGGCTGAGAAGTAGGGGATTTACCAAAGTAGAACTTCTTTCCCCTGCTTTTAAATAAATCTGTAAGTTAAAAGCAGAGTTACAGTAAAGATGAGCAGCCCATTCAGTTTTACTTTGCTATGGAACAGCATCACCTAAAGCCCATGGTCCTGCTATTCAGACTAAAGACTTCAACTATCTAAGCAAGCTGCACCCTTCCAAGGTAGATACCAACAGCAGAAGAGGATCTGAACCTGTTTCAGCAGTACAAGCCT
>NW_009661368.1:729066-782531 GCF_000708025.1 Charadrius vociferus
ATGGTGAGCTAAGGGGGGCTGCGATTACCTCAGTTCCCATTGGGGGGTTATTGCCTTATACCTATCCACAGTGCTACAAACATACCAGTGCAAAGGACTTGTAAGAACTTGTCTCAAATGTTTTATTAGAATTTTACAAAACAGTATGAAATCCAACAAATAAATACTGAATAGAAAAGTAATATATATAAAAAATATATATACAAACAAGCCCAACCCTGTCGAGTATTTTACCTGAGGCCAGGCTTCTCTTTATGGCTACCCTCCGCTACATTAACCAAGTGTTGAGTCAGGAGCCTGACAGTGGGTGTATGATTATGAGAAGTCTTGATCTATGACTAAATGAATAGCTTTAAAAAAAACAAACACACCACCACAATTTAAACAGAGCTGTCCCTATGTCAGTCAGACCTGCACGTGGCAAATACGAGACATACCTTCCTGTTGTAAACTGCTGAGGACATACACTCAGTGCATATCCTTGTCTGTCCTTGCTTGAACCTGTCCTAAGTTGCAATGATTGTGAAGAAACTGGCTTCTGAAGTAACAAGCTTTCCTTCTGCAACCAAATTGTACAAAAAAGGAAGCCACCTAGCATTGCTGCTAGATTTTTCTAATGTTTATGGCAGCTGATGTAAATAATGTGTCTGCTAGTTTCTAGACAGACTGGTGGAGAGTGATCATTTCCCGCCTCTTTGAGAGGTGCCAAGTTAATAAAATACTTTATGGGAAAATAGATCATATTTGACTTACAGTTTGAGCAGAGGCAGATAATTCCAGTGAGAGAGGGATTTTAACTCAAGAGAGAGCCTGGTTCCATATTCTACGAGATCCTAGTTTTTATTCATCCAGCACTTGACAGTTCATCATGTGCTGAGAGACAGTGAGAAGAGGTTTTCCAGTCTACTTCATGTAGACAGCAAACTCTCCCCCACTGGAAATAAACCTGTACTGTCAGTCTGCAGCATGTGTGTAGCAGGGCAGAAGTAAACCACACACTGATAAACAACAAAACAAAAATCCTCTGTGGCTGTGAGGACAAATGTGATTCAGCTCCTCATATTCCACTACTAAAATACTGTGATTTCAATTTCGGCCTCTTGTTGTACAGTTTCTCTTAATTCACAGCAAATCCTGTCCATTTTCTCAAAGGCTTGCCGTCCCTTTTCACCTACGGAGAAAGAGAAAATATGTCGCATGCTGAGGAAGGGCAGACAGTTAGAAACACCCTGAGAAAAGCGATACTCTGGAAATACTGCTGTTGTGACTCTCAGTAGTGACAAACACAACCCCAAGGGAATAGTTTTCTAAAAACTGCTAGAAGCCACCATGGGAAAACTCAGGCCTCCTGTAAATATTTCCACCTGAGTAACAATTTGGAACATCACAGTTGGAAAACTTGTTTTGTAATACAAGTGAGTCAGTGTTTCTGTGAAGCAAGTCTGGAGACCCCCAGAACTAAGCATGAATCAAAGTGTTTTTAGGAAGAACGGAACAAGGAAGTTACCGTCTCCCAGATAAACTGGACATCCTCTCTAGCAGCTGTGCATTTAAGGCATTTAGCCTGGGCAATTCTCCTGTGCCCTCAGGAGAAGGACGAATGCCCAGGCAGTAGCAAATTTGGAACACTGACATTTCATTAGCAGCTCAACACCACTGCAGATGTACTGAATTCAGGTGCAGTGACAGGTAATGAACCAGCATAAAACCATTTTGTTCATACTTTTTGCTCCTCCATTATTCAGAGTGGAACCATTCGAAGAAGAATAGGAACATCAAATTTAGAAGTAACTAGTCAGTTTGCAGGTGGCTACAAGAGATTACTGAGCCCAAAGAGTCTGTTCCGATATGGAAAAGGTCTCTAAATCAGCTCACCTAATCTCAGAGCCAGCAGAGGCTTTACTGTGATCTGCCTGGTTCAAATGTCCTCTTTACAAAATCTAGAAAATTGCTGATGCCAGTACAACTATTAAGAAGTACTCCAGCAGCACTTTCAGTACTTATCTGCCACCTTTTGAAAAAGTTTAGTGGTTCTCAAAGCACTTTATCCTACAGAAATCTTCTTGGTCTGGTTCCTCAAATTTAATGGGAGCCTTTGGTTATTGCATGTGGTACAAAGTTTATCTTAATGGTATGAAAGAGCTGTTCATGAAACACTTCCATTGTCCACATGTTCAGGCTGAGCTTCAGGCCTGTTCTGGTTCTGGACTATTTCACATTACTTTTTCAGAATCTATATTTTAAAGTTGTATGAAAGACTTACCAAAGGAGAGCGTCGTTTCCCTGGCTGCATTTCTAACTTCCTCTGTTTCAGACTGGCACAGGTGGGCAACCTGCTCGATGCTCTCAATGCCCTGTTTGAGAAGAGAAAGATTTGCAACAGTAGCTTTTCAGCAAGCAATGCAATGAACAGTTTCTGCAAGGTAAACACATACATACTAATTCCCATGCAAACACTACTTTTATTTTTAGTTTTTTTATTTCAATCAGCTATTTTTAAAAAAAAAAAAAAAAAAAGATGAACTGATTTAACTTTAATTTTTTCTAGTTAAAGCTGACTCCTGCTCATTTTTCTACGTTAGATGTCCCCCAGTCAGTGTCTGTTGTCCTTTACCACTGACAATACTGCAGAAGTTAGAAAACATCCTTTCTGCTATTGTACTGTGCTTGGCAGATCAAATTGAGACACTCCAAGATGCCTGCAGCTCCCTCTGCCTGTTGTCTTTTGAATAATAGCATTAATAGTTTGGAACTTTGGCAGCCAAAGAATTCATTAATTCTAAATAGAAGGAAGCTGAAAAAGTAATCCTACCAGCTTAAAGTAAAAAAAAAGCTGGATACACTTTTGCATCTAGCAATTTTGGCCAGACAGGCACAGCAAAAGGAGAGCTGTTAATACTTACTCTGAGGTTTTTAAGGGCCAAACACGCAGCTTGCTGAAGTCTTACATCACAGTCAGCTAAAACATCGGTGTAAAAAAAGACAGCCTAAATGAAAAAAGAGAAGAAAAAAAAAAAAAAAAGAAAGGCTTTATAAACTTAAACATAATCAAGCACTCTAATTCAGACTGACATAAGCACTGTTTTACCTGTCTGAAATTGAATAAAGGATATAGACAAGCCACTTGAGCACTGATGTAGTTGAGGTTCTAGTTAACAGATTAATGAAGTACAGAGAAGACAATAGTGTTATTCTAGGATAACACCAGTTCCATGTATTTCAGCATCTCAGAAGCCGGCAAGAATGGCACTCTACCTTTTCCCTAAAGTTCTTGTTTGCCGCTGCCCGGGAGAGGCAGGATGTGGCTGCTTTGCTGACGCGGTGGTTGTCATCCAGCTGTAAAATCCCAAGCAGCCGTAAAGTCTGTGGTAGAGGTTGGAGTTTGTTCAGTCGCTTTCCTTTCAATTTTTTAAGAGTCTTCAGCCGTCCAGGGCATTGTAGCTCCTCAATTAGCATCACTGCAAGCGAAAGGACTCAACTTCACTAACTGACAAACAAAGACCTTATCAAGAGAAGACAAACTCCTCTCTAGCACCATCTCTTTTGGCTACTTGTAGTTATTCCCATGGCTAATTAGCAAGCCAAGCATAGCAGGAAGCAAATCAGGTCAACCGTTCCTTTGACCATCCTGTCTTCTTTCCCTGTCATTGTTTCATTTCCTCCTATGCCCAGACTGTCTGACAAATGGAGCAGAGATTATTATTTCACAATATTAGCGCCCAGGGTGCAGCGAAGCTCTGGTCCTTTTAGGACCTGGGTGCCTTGAGTACAACATACAGTGCAAAGGAACCCCTGCACCTTTGGACATTAGGACAAGCAGAGTAGTCATAAAATAAGGAAAACAAAATCAAGCAAAATACTTTTAAACATCTCTGAAAGATCTTGCTGTAGTGGTCAAAAATAAACCCCTCTAAATTTAAAAAAAAATAAAAATAAAAAAAAAAAATCAGGCACTAGATTAACAGTTTCAATTTGAAGAATATTGCAGGTCTTTTTCACTGACTAGCAATGCACAAGTTCTTAGTTCCCCACCAGATGAGTCGTCTGCATCAAAATAAGACTAACAGCAGAGCCAATATCAGGACGACTTTTAAAACAATTCTTTTCTGAGACAGATTAAGTTTTAAAGTACTTTCACATGTTGGACTAGACTTCAGCGAGACACTGGCTACCTCGTGCTAGAAAATGCACGTTAGTAACCTCTGAAATTTTATTGCTATTATCTGTGTCTGATTACAGCTGCAACAGTCACATAAAGCTACAGACATTTACTCAGTCCTTGAATCCAGCTGTAGATGGCTGCCAACTTTAAGAGAATACCACAGAACCCATTTTTTTAGGGTGCTCAAGATAAACCCATCCTTCACACCTCTGTGTTGTTTCTACCCGGTTAGATATGGGAGTTAAGCACGTCTTTCCTGCTCTAATTAAAATTGCATGGTCGTAAGGGGAATTAAAATGGCAACAAACTGGCAATGCAATAGTTGGGCTGTCCTCTGCTCTGAAAGTCTATCTTGAGTAGTAACCTGGAGAGCAGCAGCCAGCTGCTGGGCTTGTGAGCTCAAGCGAAGCAGCCAAGCACTGCCGTTACCTTCTTTAGCAAGTTTTCCCAAGTGTTTCTCCAGGCTGGTAATGTGGTGTTTCTCCAGGTAGCTATAAAATTGGTATAAAGTAACCGGTTCTGTCTGGAGGTACGGAGAGGGGAGCAACCCGTCACAGGTCACGATCTGCTCTTGCAACCTCTGCAATACTGAAAGTAACACAGAAAAGAACAAACGAGAAAACAAAAGGTTGGCTAGATGTAAGCTGCTTAAAACAAGAAAACGTGAGCTTTAGTTTATTTTTCCAATGCATAAGGACAATTGCAGTAAAATGAAACCACAGTGGCCTTGTGTTCAAGGAACAGACTGGTACCTGCTTCTAATTGACCAGGGTATTTTTCCTTCACTTTGAGCGTCAATGTGTATTTTAGTGCATGACAGAATCTTTCTGCTGAAGCAAACAAGATGCTCCCAGGCTCTGCAAGATCGCTCCAGATTTTCAGATAGTGCTTCTTCTTTTTAGTCTTCTGAACAACTGAAAAAAAAAAAAATAAATTACATTTTAGAAAGTTAGTGAGCTCTAGCAGATTTTGGATTTTACACGAGAAATCAGGCACCAGATGGCATATCTAGAGATGTGTCAGCATAACTTGTATTTGCATTATATAGATGGCTTTGTTCAAAGCTGGAGATCTGCTGCCAGTATTTTAACATCTGCAAGCATTGCTTTCACCAAGCTTGGGTTGAGCTCCTAAACTGTCATCATGAGACCTGAATGAGACGCCTAGCAGCTCTCCTGCCTCTCATTATTCATTTTATCCCAGCATCTGAGTCAAGTTTCAGAAGAACTTTCTGTGGATTTAACTGTTTCCACTTCTACCAGCAAGAGATGTGAAGGTACGTAAGTCAGGATCTCTAAAATGCTTGGAAATGGCACAAGTGGAAGACTCTGAACCTCAGTGCATGGGCTGAGGCAGGCTTTCTTTCAGCAAACACTACAGGAGAGCACTTGGAGCAATACCCTGTGGTTTCTTGCTATCATTTAAACCCTGTCATTTCTCACTCTTACCTATAGAGATGCTGAACGTGTGCTCGGCATTTAAGACTCCTACACTTTCCTCATGTTGTGCCAAAGGCCCTTCAGAGCCTTACTCCAGGGAACAGCTTATTCTCACATCCTTCAGGACAAAATCTGTCAGCAAATGCTTCCAACTAAAATTTGCATCCTTGCCGCTATATTTACCCAGATGAGAAGAAAAGCCTTCAAAGTCTCCCATTGTGCCTTTATCACTTTGTCATATCTAACAGTCAATGGAAGAATTTAGTAGGGGGAAGGCCTGAGATGGGAAAAATTGCACACCAAACTTTGGTTGCAAACGTGTATAGAAGTTGGGCTGTTTGCTTACCAAGTAAAAGCGGAGATATAAAAGATTTTATTAAGGCTATTCTGCTGTTCTTTAACTGCAAACTCCATCATCTAGAATATCTCTGTTTCTAAGACATACCAGTTCAGCTACTATTTCTTTGAGCCAAACTTCAAATCTTTTCCTTCCTTGCAAGGAAAAAACCCCAAACAAACGATAAGCCCTGTTTGTTTGTTTTTTCCTAAGAATCTAGATATAAGAGCTGTTTTAATAATGCGAATGTTTGTTAAGGAATTAAGAATTGAACCCTGATATGTCTGGGGAAGCTCTAGCAGAGTTACCTGTACCTCTCACATCTCTGGCATGCCTTGGAATAATGCAATTACTCACTTTCTTCAACAGACATATCCAAGACATCCCCCAGGACTCGCGTCTGCTCTGATACTTCTTCCAAAATGCTCTCTTGGACGACCTGGGCTACATTTGGTGACGTCAGTTTCTGAAATGCAACATGCTTATCTTAGTAGCTGAAACAAAGGCAGTATCAAGCTCAAGATGAATGAGGATTTGTTTCTTAGAATCAAACTTTAAAATCTGTGAGAAAACACCAGCTGCTCTCAAAAGGTTTCTTCTCCCATCACAGCATGGACAGGTCACTTCTGAGTGCAAAGCTGCTCAGCGGAACAGGATGAGCAAACAACATTATGCTGGAACAGGCTGTCCGGCATCTGACATTCTTCTCTGCCTCTGTCCATTGGCAACTGTGTAGCAGATCAATACTAACAGTTACACTGTCCTCTGCTGCCCATCCTCATCAGAGGTGATACTTTGAGGACGATAATGTGCTTGAGCACTAAAGCCGAATTAATTAAGGCATGAAGTCTCAAGGGGAGATAGGAGTTCTTTTCATGCCCTACATGCTAGCAGTTTCTTTCCAGTAGTATTAGTTTTGTGTTCGTTAAAAAAAATGATCACCTGTTATTGATACACAATTCAACCCAAATCTGTCCTGCTGCATTAGCAGCCTGCTTTGTGCACAAAAGTATTATCAGCAAAACCCAGAAGCTGAAAAAAAGGCAGCAGTTTTATACATGTTCCCTGCATGCACGTGTACACACTGCCTGTTTGGACTCAACTTCTATTCTGAGTCTTTCTGCTTTCATAAAAGAAACAGCTACATATTCACTTTTGTCCGTAATCACAATCAACAATTACAACCAGTGCCGTGGCAACCCATAGGCTACTCCTTACCTGCAGAAGGCCTTTGCACAGCTTCAGATGAGTTATCAAAAGTGTGTCCAAGTTGTCATCACCAGTAGTTACATCTCTTGTTTCTGTTCTCACATCACAGCTGAGGGACTGAAGCGTGTTGTCATTGTATGTGCTGTTGAGATGAGGGGGGGGAAAATTAAAACTCTCATCACTAAATATGAAGATGTGCAGTCTCAATAGTAACCTTCAAGCAAGATGTAGAAGTACAATCCAGGTGGCATATAACAGATAGCAGCATTTCATTTTATTATTGCATTTATAACACTACTTAAGAACATGAGGACTTTATTTCTAAAAGTCATTCCAGGACCGTAATAGCAGATCAGCTGATCCCAGAAATTCCCATTTTGGAGAATCAAGATGTACCGGTAAAAGATATTTCCAAATAATGTGAATGGAGTTGCTGGCTCATTTGCAGCAGGTGAACTGCAAAAGCAGCACATATAGCAGACTAATCCCTTGGTGTTCTCCCAACTCAATGATACTGGGGGTGCAGTAAGTCTCCCAGGATCAGGCTCAGAGCTCTGGAACGCAAATTTCAGTGCTACACAACTTGCAAATGCAAAACTGAATTCAAAGGAAAGAACGGGTAGAAGAGCTCTGTAAGCTACTCGTAGCTCTCTCCCTCACTAGTGCAGAACTGTTCAGCATCACCGATAAGCCCGTTTCTTGCAGTCTGTTTTTGGCAGTCCTGCATGTTGGGCCTTCCATCATATCCTACAGGTATCATCCTGCAGTGTTTTCCATAAGTTCAGTTAAAGTTTCCTGCCACTTCAATGTGGTAGGTATTCTGAATTATGAATCACAGAGTATTCAAAAAAATTGGTTTCTCTCCTGGATATTCATGCCAATAGCAGCTCTGCACCTTGGCCAAGTATAGCGTATCGGTAAGTGTTCCTGGGATCAGCCCTCCTTACCCCTTTCCCTTTGTCTCCTACAATGAAGCGCTGCAGATACATACCTGATACTGGCTGTTCTTATGCTTCCAAATAATGAAAGCTCATCAGCACTACAGTCAGCATTTAAAAAGTCAAAACTTTCCAGTACTGTCTCCACCATTAAACTTTCCATAGATGAATGTTTGTGATGAAGTGTCTTTAGCTGTTGATAGAATGGAAGGAAAAAATATTGTTATTTGTAGGTATCAAGCCATTTTGCGTCAGTTCTTTGCTGGTTTTCATATCACTCAATAACAAATCAATTTGCTTTTCTGATTTCATTTTTAACGCATCAGGAAAGTTTGCTCTTGGTACAGCACTCTGATCTCAAAATAACTATGCTAATTAAATTCAAAATATGCTTCAGTATTTTAACCTGTCTGTATTCCTCTTTGGATTTCCATGCCTGTTAAGGGTAATACGAGAGCAGATATTCTCTGCATCTTCTGCCATTAGCACAACTTTCACTTATTCCCCGTTTCAAGTCTAGAAGTAGCAATCTTAGCAGTCTGTTGCGTTCCAGCACAGTATCCAAGAACTTCAATATCAACAGTGGATTTCATGGGGCCACTAACTTTCTCCCCCTTGGAAAGGCTGCTTTGGGAGCACTTGGTTTGTGTTTGGGTTTTTTTTGTTTTTTTTTTTTAATTTCTATTTTTAAAGTGGTTGCACTGGAATAGGAAGTCAGTGTAGTTTTGCTAACATCATTTATTACTCCAGACCTTAGATGAAGTCCTACAGTATCTTATCTCCCAAGTCTGCACACTGGCCCCACATACTACAATGCCACCAAATTCGCAATGCAACCCACTGCCTGCAGAAAGCTCTTCTCCGGGACCTTTCTTCTAAATAAAGAAATGTTTTCAGCATCATGAGATTTGTCAGAAAGATTGAACTGCCTGCAAAAGCTAGGTGATCCTGAAGAAACATTGTTTGGTGAACTGATACAGTCATCTCAAGGTATACTAAATCTGAAAAACAAACAAAAAAAAAATAGAAACAAACCAAAACGTAGAGGTTCTGACATATAGTTCAGATTCTGCTTAGCTCAGACTAGTTTCCACTTTGACTGCATGCAGTTTCTTAATTTCGTTTTCCAGATTATTGATCTGCGCGCAGCATTTGAAGGCTGTCTCAGAGAGGTGCTGTGCAACATAGTGCTCCTGTGTCGGTAGCTCTCAAGGCTGCCTTTTCTGAGTAGTGCCTGACCTCTGGTGGCCAAACTTACTTTTTGGGAGCACGCCATCAATACATCATTAAGTCAAATCCACCACAGGGTCACCGAACACCTACGGTTTTAGGAGTAACAGCGGAAGCTACACCATCTCCCAAGAGTAAAACACTACCATACCTTTAATTTATCCCTCAGAGATGAAATCTGGTATTCCAATTTCTCCAGTTGGGCTTGCCCCACGTCATGTAATTTCAACAAATTTAACACTTCTTGGAGAGTCTTATCAATTGACTTTGTATGTCCATCTAGTTTCAGGTCATTTGTGGCATTCAAGCTTTTCTGGCTAATGTCTTCTTGCTCTGTCAGACAGCGATTTCTGGTCTGGTTGAAGGAATCTCTACCACCTTTGTGACGATTCAGAAAACTAGATGGGTTATTTGGAAATCCATCCACACATGGAGTCTTCTTCAGGATATCTAGAGTTGTGCGATTTGGAAGAGGATGCTGTTGCTCTTCTGCACAAGCCTTTTGAATAATCACCAATGGCAACGTCCTATGGTCTAGAGCTGGAGTTGTACTTCTGGATTCTGTCCCTTTCTGATCCTCAGAGCTGAACGAGTCTGCCTCACTTGTCTCTGCAGGATTGTGAGGCTTGCTCCTCCCATGTACATCAAAATCACAGGCAGCCAAGTAACTCAATATGCTGGGAGGCCGAGCTTCATCAGTTACATCCCCTTGGTTCTGCCTTTGCTGCAAAACAGACTGCAGCAAACAGATTCGTAAGTGAGCACATATACAACTGAAAAGCATGAGATACCGCCCAAGATAGAGAGCTATGGTTTCCTGTTCTTGGAAACGTATGCACGCAAACTGATTAAAACCACAGGGCTCTTCTGCACAAGGGAGCCAGGCCAGCATAGACTGGGCAAAAGAAACTATTGAAACAAAGTCAATGTACTAAGAGCCTACTGGATGAACTAAGTGGAGCAGTAGTAACTGTGCTTTAGACCTTATAGATGAAAGTTACCAAGGCAGCTAAAAAACTGTCTCTGGAAAAAGAACCTTGCCAAGCAGCTTCCATGTCACATCAGCTGAGGACAGGATGTGAATGTCGTAGTTAGAGGAAACACTCATTTTTAAGAGTCCAACATACCCTGTACAAATAATATACCTTTCTCACGAAGGCTGCATATTCTGCTGCCTTGGTGAGGCAACACCAAACCTGATTTAGACTTGGTGTTAGGGGAACATATATTTGACATTCTCAGTATTTGAGCTGTATGGCAGAATTAACAGGATTATATGAACAATTACTGAAACGAAACTCTCTTGAATGAATGAGAAGGACAGGGTTTTCTATTCCCCCGGGCTACACTTGGCAAAAAGCGGGGTTGAGGAAGACGAAAGCTTGTTTCACATAGCACCGCTAAGATGCCATTCTGCTCCACTGCTACTGAGACAGACTGGTGCCTAGTTTGATTCCCACCGTAGACTATTAGAGCAGATGCCCTACCTACCACTCTGGCTGTCAAGAGGAATATTTAGCAGGATTGGGCTTTTTTTTCATTTACAAAATCTAAAATGGAACTCAAAAGAATAGGGGTTAAAACGTTAAAAGAAAAAAAAACAAACGCCCAAAATAAACTGCAATGACCCTAGAGTGCTACATTTCCACATTTCTGAGTATGTTCTTCAATAGCCTAATCTAAGCCCAAAATCATGTCCTAGATCTGTGTTTTACACTTTGCTTTCCTCAGCATACTCACCAGGTAGTATTTCTCTCTGAAGCTGGGAGTATTTGGTGGGGTCCAGTTGTATAAAGAGCTCTTCCTGCTACCCACAGAAAACTTAGCAGTGGTTCCAGGGGACAAAAACAGGTTCTCTGTGTCAAAGGGGCTGTAGCAGAAGATACAAAGGCCTAAGTGTCAGTAAGACCAGAAAGCACAGAAATGTTTAGCGGCAGGAACAACTGTTAGGAATTGAACTGTGACATTTAGTAAACAACACAGGGAATAAAAGGAAAGAGAGACTGCCTCTCTGACCGATATCTTTGACTGCACCAGCAGAGAAAGAGGTAGGCGTAAAGGTTGTGTATTTTGCACAGAATTCCCAACACTCTTTAGACAGAGACCTGTGTCACAGTCTTTCTATAGCAATCAACCTATACTGTACTTGCCAGCACTGGAGTCTGTGTAGACATAAACCATACTGGATAGGAAGGAAATATAACACAAGTAATAAAGGAAAACTGTCATTAATCTCCCTCCTGCAGAGCACGCACCACCTGGAAAAGCCATTAAAAAAACCTTCATTATCCTTCAAATATTAACAGACAACTCCTTTGGCTGGCGAAAGTAACTTGTGCAGTGGTGTATGGCAAGTTACGTAGTTCATACAGTCATGGATGAGCCCAGTTATAGCCCCAGAGGATACTGGCTATGGTCTAAAAGAGTTTGACAAGCCCTGCTCTAAAGATTTTGCAATTACCTACTACATAGAATCATAGACTACATCACAGCTATTAATTTCCCAACTCCTTTGCAAGGCAGTCTAAGTAAACTTAGACGAACTGTCTCCCAAAATGCAAATCAGCTAACCAGGAGAGGGAAAGTGTATTTAAATAAAGTAAGTTTGTTTTTTTCTATGTGTTGGTTTTGTTCCATACTGATATGCCTTGTGGCACCAAAAGAAAGTTTGTTTTTCCACTTAAGCACTGACATTTTGAAAAAAGGTGAATTGTTTATAACAAATCTAATCTCATAGATACGAATATAATGACCAAACAGTACAACAAAGTCAGCTGCATTTAGCTGTACAATATAGAAGCACTAGAAGTCTGAAAAGACCCAAACAATATTGAGGACTAATCAATTACAGGGAAATGAACTTCTGCTCTCTAGCAAAACTTAAAAAGCTGAGCTCCAATTCTCTAGCTTCTCATGTTGCACAGAGACAATTCTCAGCAGCATCCTGCAGTGCAACGCACCACTGTCTTCCTCAGCATGGAGGTAATGCTCTGTGAGCTCACCTGATACAGGTTAATTGGCTAAATTAACCAGTGTCACCCAGCTGGGGTTCATCAAACAGGCCAGTTCCATGCAGTCACATTAAGAACCATCTGCATTGTCTCACTACACAAAAAATAAATCAGGTTTCTGACAGTAAGAGCCTTTCAGCCAAAGCCTGCTATGTTTACTGCTGGAAGCAAATTACTCCCATCCATAGCATTTCTTTAAGAAGAGTCACAGGGATCCATTCCTCAGATTTTTCATTTTTAGCTTTTAATATAGCAGTGCAGTAATGCAAAATGACACTTTGGAGGAAAGGGACAGGAATAACAAGCTAAATCTGTTTTGCCTCTTTAACAATTACTAAAAGACTCCAGCAAAACACAGTTATTCAGCTGCCCTCCAAACAAGCACATGCTCCCCATTACTGCAAGATAACAAGTTGAGAGAGCAAAGCGAAGGATGAAGGAAAGAATGAAGCCTACTCTAAAGCATCTATCAGCTCTTAATTGTAAGCTCTTTGGGCATGATCCATCATCTTGTTCCACATTCATCCAGCAAACAAAACATCATACTGGGACAGATCTATGAAGCCATCTCTCCCGGCACCTTGACATTGACAGAAGCCAGTAGGGGATATTCAGGGGAAAAGCAGAGGAAATAAGTCACATATAGTAGGCTTCCCCCAGACACATGCTCAAATTTGAGGCAATCCATAGCTTAGATCTGTCATGCACCAGACTTTGCAAGCAGACTATTGCCTTTAATTGTCACACACTTTTCCTTAGTTTGTCTAGTGACTTCCTGAAATCGTTGACACAAAACTCTCCGCGTAGGTCAAAAGTATGCAGAAATTTCATTATTTAACTTCACATTGTGGAACAAGTACTTTGACTTGGGGGGGTCTCTATGGCTCTACTGAGGGAAATGGTGGCTAATCATTTCTTTTCCACGTTCTCCACAGCAAACATCTATATGCCTGAGCAGTGTTATCTATCAAAGCCTTTTCAAGGCTGAAAAATTCTTAAAAAAAAAAAAAAAAAAAGAAATGGAAGCAGCTCCACTTTTCTGATCATCTTTGTTGTCCCCATTCTATTTCTATACCGCCAAACATGTTGGCCTTTGGTTTTAACTAATTACAATATTGACATTAAATGCACAACACTACAATGCCATCATTGTTAAGGCCAATGTCAATGCAGCACATAACTCCTTAGCTTGTCTTAGCACCGTTGCAGGACTGCAGTGTTCAGGTCCAAAACACTTATGCCCAGGCTGACCTTGAAGGCGTTTATAGTTTATCAGAGCTCACATGTCCTAGATTGAACCTCCCACGACATCAGAAGCTTTACATCCGCACACATTCAGAGGTGCCTCAGCCTTGCCAGCACTGAGCGTGGATTCTCAGTGAAATATTATTTTGTCATAACCACCAAACCTGCGGAGGGATGAAATTCTTAAGATTTCTACCATTTTCCTCACCCTGATGCATTTTTCTGTTGGGTGTGCAAGGAGGACACTTCCTGGTTTACATTCTCAGACGAACATAAGTAATCAGGCAGAGCACAGAAGAGCTGGACTTAACTCAGTCTTCAGCCCCAGAGGATCTGCATTCCTTTCTCTGACTGCCAAGACTGCGCCCTAATCATGCCTCTTCTGGCCAGTTGTTCCACGTACTAAATACCACTGGGCCAGAAGGGCCCTTGGTGGATAGACCTGTCTGAATCCCACTAAGCCTGTGAATCCAGACTTGCATTAATTAAAAAACAAAACAAACAAACAAAAAAAACCCAACAAAAATACCCCCACACAGTCAACTGTATAGGACTCGCTGTTAATCATGAGGTGTTTTTTTTTTCCCTGGTGACCACGGCTGAAAATGCCCGTGCAATTTTAATAGTGTGATTATTGCTAGGTTTCTCCTACCCATTAAAGCACAATAAGCACCAACTTCAAGGTTCCTACAGCTCATCACAAGACTAAGCTATGAAACACCATTACCATCAACAGCAGAGATGCATTGATGGACTACCGCCTAAAGATACCTGCACGAGTAACCACCTATTCACACAAGTTTTCACCTATAAGAGCAAGATTGTCAGCAGATATGTACCAAAAAAGACAGACTTTCCTTTTTTATTCTCCCTTAAGTGTTTTTTTTTGGTGTTGTTTTTTTTTTTTTCCCTTCCACTCTGTGAACCCTGTGAGCCAGGCCAGCACACCCTCAAAGAGGGCAGAAATTGCAAGAGTGGTTCTGGCTGGCTGGTACCCTTAAATCCCAGTACGGGGTGCTAACTGAAGTTCTGAAAAGAGAATACAGGCTTTCTCTTTGTCCTTCATGTGAGAGACAGAATTCAGACTGCTGTTTAGGTTGGCAAAAAAACCAAAGTCTTCTGCCAAACTGGCCAACAAAGCTGTTCTGCAACAGGCCCAAGCTCATTCACACTCCTCATGGCATAATCTATAAAGGAGTTGATGGAACTTTTGTTAGAGCCCTAAAGACTGGCAGCCTATTTAAAGAAAACATACATTTAGAAGTGGAAGAGTGATCTACATTTGGATTTCTCACAAAGCAGGTCTAGATTGAAAGCTTGCTTCTCAGGGAAGTTTGGGCAAATCAGCTGGATTTGTTTAGTTATTCTTAAATCAAAGAAAAAAGCAGCTGTTATTTTGAGTGCTCTATCTTTGAAAAATAGAAACACCCTGAGTTGTCACCACACATCTTCTCTTTTCTGTAAACAGCGTCAGCAAACAGACTGTCAAAGAGGAGGAGCCTGCCAGTTCTGTGCAGAAGTGCTCGGGAGAATCTACTTGGTAGGATACCAACGCATTTCACAAAACTTAAACACAGAGACACACAGACGGAGTTTTCTCATATGCTGAAAAATTCCAAGTGTGGATTAACTCCCAAACAAAATGCATCACCACTAACCCTGTTCCCAGGTCAGCTGTTGCCAACTCTAAAAGCTGGGTGATGGTTGTCCCAAATACCAGAGACATGCTCATCTTGCCAATCAAAAGCTGCACTCTGAGCTGCAAGCTACTGCAATGATCAAGTGTCAACATGATTTAAATTGGGGTTCTTTGGGTTTTTTGTTTTGTTTGTTTTGTGGGTTGGGTTTGTTGTTTGGGGTTTGTTTTTGTTTTTGTTTTTTTTTTTGGGGGGGGGGGGTGGGGGGGGTGGGGGGGTTTAAATGTAGTCACAAAGATCGTTTGCTTTGGAGATGTAGGCTATTATCTGAGAAACTATGCAATATTCCAGAATAGGAAGGAGTTTTCCTCATGCAGTCCTTTTGGAAGAACAACTTACATGAATAATTATTTATGCAAGTTTTTGCCAGTGAGGAAATGCAAGCAAGCCAATCCAGCAAAAGCAAGTGAAGCAAATCTGTTAGATGCCATGTGTGGCTTAACAACAAGGGAGTAGAAGTGATCCCTTCCAGACTCCACTATGAATGTGCCATTTGCAAAAGCAGATTTTATACCCAGTTCCACAAAGAAAGTATATCTCCTTCACTGCAAAAGTGTAGTTTAAGACATTAGGCCTGAAGTCATAGGGAAAAAGAACTTCCCTTATGAAAAGCATCTCTGCAAGCAGAGGGTTCTGCCCGCAGTCCTTTGTGCTCCAAAACTCCGTATAGAGCTTTTGATCATTTTGCATCCACATAAAAGCCAATGCAATTTTTTGTGGCATGTGTCTGCTCCAGAGTCAGAGATGACAAATAAAGACATCAGACTTTGCAGGGGATGTGTAAGAGCCTATATATCCCCCCCCTCCCCCCCCATGCCCCTCTTCTCTATCACCTTCCCCAATACTAAGACATACAAATATCAGAGTATTTTAATTGGCCTTCATTTAAAAGAACTGTCGTTTTAAGAGCTACTTTTAAAAAAAACATATAGCAGAACTTGCACTATCTCCACTCCACACAGTTTTCAGTAATTCTACCATGAATGTCTCTGCTTTCAGATTCAAATGGGAATACATACGTAACTTGGCACAAGTAAGAGCAAGTTTCGTAGAGCATATAACGCAAGATCGCAGCAAGCTTCTGGAATGAGGCTTTGTTACCCAACTAATTAGTGGCTCAGCTTCTCAAATAAGAAACAGAGACCTTGAAAGTCTCAGAGCAGCTGCAGCACCTTGCCAAAACAAAACATATACTGATGCCCATTGTTAGATGTCAGGAAGAAAGTGTCATAAATAGGTGTGGGCAAAACTCCGCTGTGTGTCTATTTCTCATTGACTTAGAGCAATGTGTATGTTTGAAAATAATTTTCGGATGCTGTTGCCAAGACTCATGTTTCAGCCCAATTGCATGTACAAGTCAACAGTAAACTTCAAGAAGGACAGCATACACAAAAGACATTCAGAAAATAGTACCTCGATCAATAAAGCTTTTCTTTCCCCAACCCCAGAAATGCAACCCGAAAACTGTTTATCAACACTTGAACAGAAATTGCAACAGAAGAACTTTACGGTATTTCTCCTGTTGGTGGCTTAAGAGACTATGACAAGTTTTAAGTCAAATGATGCTTCCAAAGTTAATTAAAGGTAGAAACAGGGTATTAGGCCCTGAAAAAAATCAACTCTGATTGTAAAATTGGCTACTTTACTCTAAGGGCAGGGAAACTTTTCTCTTAGTGAATGATCTGTTTGGCTCTTGGGCACATATTCAACACATACAAAGTTGGTTGTGGTTTTTTTTATTTATTTTATTTTGGGGTAATTTTTAAGAAAAAAAGAAACCAGCACAGCCAGAGAAGAAGAATTGTACAAGGCTGACTCTTAAGTGAGTCTGGCCTGCAAGGCATAGCTCCCTGCCCTTCCTAATCTAAGCTTTCTTCAGTCTCTACTTTTCCTGGACAGAGCCTAGATCCACAAGTCACCACAAAGCAACGTTTCAAGAAGGTCCTTATCATGGAGGTGTGTTCAAATGCCTCTTAGTCATGTTGGGTTGGGAAGAACTGAGGACTGCACTAACCCATATACAGAAGTACAAGTGAAGAGTGCCCATTGTTTAATTGGGCACTTCACCAAGATGGCTAGATTTAACCTCTGGACAGTAATAAATAGCAACAGGTTAAAAAGTTTTGATTTACTGCAGACAAGACTCTTAGTATGGACCAACAGTCCCATAAAGCAGAAATAACAGTACTACCTCAAAAATTTATGGTGGTGTACCTAGAGTGAGGAAGAAGTTCCAGCACAGCATTCACAAAAGTGAGAATTTGCTTTTAATAACATCACTAATCCACTACAAAAATCAATTTACAAATTTAAATTATAAAACAATTTAACAAATCACAGGCACCATGAAAAGTACTCAGCTATTTTAAAAGTGCATCTGTAACCAGACTTGCCTGTAGTGCACAGTCAGATCTTATATTGGTAACCGTAATCACAGTGCAAATATGAAAGTGCTAAGTCTTTGGGAAAGCTTCCTTTTTAACTAATTGTGGCCTTGTAACAGTGATTGTCCTAAAATCTCAACTATATTTTTTTTTTCATTGTACCCAGAAGCTGCTTTTTTCAGTTTTGTTTCATCGCATTTAGATCATCATTCATGTTTTACAGATGTACATTCATTGCTTGGAGCTAGACTTGAATGCTTATTCTGAGGAGGAGTAAGCTAAGTAAAAGCCTACTAGTCAGTCCACATGGTGAGCCATGGCTCCGGTAACATCAGCATAAAGAACTGGAGGGTGATAGAAATAGCTTCTGTGCCTTTCCCCCTCCCCTTCCTGATGACTGGTCCCACAGAGTCAGAGATCAGGCACAGTAGCTGGGGTTGCTGTGAGGAAGCATGTGGCTGCTATCTATCCTGCACCTGCTCTGCAAATAGAAAGAGGACTATGATGTTGAATGCTACTGACATACTGAGGAGCTTTTAGTATGTTTCAAATGCTTAGCTCCAGCTTTTTTGATTTGAAGCTGTACTTACTTCCAGAGGACCTCCAGCTGTAGCTTGATGGTACCCAGTTCAGTTATATCCACAATGATTGCCTGAGGCTTGGTGGTAAAGAAATTTATGCTGTCGCATGTCACAACACCAACTAAAATAGTGGCCAGTCCTCGCAGCTCTGTCACCTGCAGGGACAGATAAACAAATCCATTTTCATCTTAACAGACAATCCTAAGTCACGTGCGTGGAAAACAGAGGACCCTGGGCTCAGATCTGCCCTGAGGTCCACAACAAACCTAAAACCTTGATACTCAATTCTGGGTTCCTGAACTGTTGTAAGCTGATATCCCACAAGGACCATGTCACAGATGGCTAGCAGAGAGGAAGAAAGTCCTATGATTTGGGGAGAGACTACAGCCCTCCTGACAACAGAATTTGGTAGACTATGATTTTAAGAAAAATTAGTCTGAAATTCAGAAATTCTAGCTCTGGTATACCATACAAGTAGTTTTCATTTATGATAGATAGTCTAGCTTGCCTACATATTAGAACAACACTGTCATAAGAACATATATGACAGAAGTATATTAACCTACCTATACTAGACTCGCAATTGCCTCAGCTCACAATTGCATAAAGGATCTGGAAGCACAACTGTCTGAATCTACTGTGACTTTTCTAACTGTCCTGAGCTCAGCTGCAGACCAACATCAGAACTTGTAAGTTTCAGTTCTTTCCTCTAGCTCTTCAGGTGGCTCAGAGTTTCTTGTCAATGCAGTTACAGGCCTGTGTTTTTCTCATGCTGGCACTTTGCTTATTCAGCTACAAAAAAAAAACCAAAACAAAAAAACCCCACAAACACACACAACAACCAACCAACCTAATCAAACACTTGCTATAAAAACCTACTTCCAATTGAAGGTCAAATTGTTCTGGAAGTGCACAAAGCATCAGATTCAGTACAGAATTTTAGCACAAGTGCCTAAAGTCTACTTCAGGAATTAGTTACATGCCTACATCTCCTTTAAGAGCTAGCAAAAGTTAGGTTGCTAGGCTCCTCTTGGAACACTCTTTGGCACTTTGCTTTTTTTTTCCTCCTTTTAAACCTGCTATCTATTTGTACTGGGCAAAGATTATGAAGTACAACGTGGAAAGAGCAGGAGGGTGCAGAGAACATTAGTCAGTAGACTTTCATAAGCTGACAAAAAGAGTAAAACTATCATTGTCATACAAAGTAATACAAGTTTTTACAACTATTATGGGAAAACAGGGATCTGAATTAGCCTCTCACCTGATCTTCATGGTGCAGTGGCAGCAAAAGAATGTGTTATAAGCACATTTCCAAAGGCTGTGCTGGCAAGATGCCAAAGAGTCTCTCCCATGTAACCCAGTTCTTGCTGCCAGATAGGAGAGGAACATTGCAATAGCTGCTTTAACACAGCTGTCAAAACTTGAAACCCTGCACTGGCACAGTTTCCTAGTAGAACAGGATCCAGCACAGCCTTCAATCTCAGCTCCTTTTAGGTTGACAGGAGTCACGCTGCAGAGTCCAGCCCATGAGGGATGCCAGACTACAGTGGAAATGCTGTTTAAGGATTAACTCCACTTGCTAGGTAAGTGCCAGAACCAATGCCAGATGCAGCTGCACAAGGGTCTATGAAAACTACAACCTTCCCCCAAGGGTTATGCACAATGTGACATCTGCGTATCACAGGTCGCTAACACTGGTCCCTTACTGTTAAAGATATGACCTCTTCTGAGGCACTTTACTGGTAAAAACTCTCTTTACTTTAAAAAAGTATCAGAACTCTAAGTATATAGATGCTATTAGTCCTCCACGGATATAGAATCATAGAATTGTTTAGGTTGGAAAAGACCTTTAAGATCACCAAGTCCGACTGTTAACCTAGCACTGCCAAGTCCACCACTAAACCATGTCTCTCAGGACCACGTCTACACATCTTTTAAATACCTCCAGGGACAGTGACTCAACCACTTCCCTGGGCAGCCTGTTCCAATGCCTGACAACCCCTTCTGTGAAGAAATTTTTCCTAATATCCAATCTAAACCTCCCCTGATGCAACTTGAGACCCTTCCCTCTCATCCTATCATTTGTTACTTAGGAGAAGAGACCAACACCCCGCTCTCTACAACTACCTGAAAGGAGGTTGTAGCAAGCAATAAGGTCTCTGGATACGCTTCATCACCTCAATGTCCTTCTTGCAGTGAGGGGCTCAAAACTGAACACAGTACTCGAGGTCCAGCCTCACCAGTGCCGAGTACAGGGGGCCAATCACTTCCCTAGTCCTGCTGACACACTATTCTCGATACAAGCCAGGATGCTATTGGACTACTTGGCCACCCAGGCACACTGCCAGCTCATACTCAGCTGGCTGTGGAGCAACAATCTCTTGAGCAAAACATGACAAAAAATGCGCAGTGCATCTGGATAGAGGGACATTTGAACTACACATTCAAAACATACACATGTGCAATGATATGCTTTCCATATACATATTTATCTTTTTCAATGGAGAACAGAACCCCGGGTACTTAATAGTCCACAAGTGATACAGTGACAAAAAGATATACGTGTCTTTTTGTCTCCACATCTAAAGTTCACGCTAGAAAATCCTAGATATTGATCTGGAGGGTTTGTTTGTTTTTAAGAAAACCCAACCACGTATACCAGACTCCAGAACATGGCAAAGCAGATGCACTAATACAGTTACAAGTGCCAGCAGCAAAGGAAAAACAGAAATAGATGTCTGCTCAGTAGGCAGAACATTGATTAACCACCATTTTTACACAGCTAGGAAAAGAGAACTACGTAAGAATTTTCACAAATGCTCGATAGCCTCATAGGTAAGTAGTATGGCAGAAGACCTCTTAACACTGATTCTGATCTAACCATTATACACCACACCTTGATTTCAAACTTCTCATGAAGATTGGGTATAAAAATCTTCTCTTCCTCATCCCATGTTTGGCTGTCATCAGTCTCAATCTTGCCTTTCAATCTCCATTTTTGGCGCCCCAGTCGCACAAACACCTAGAAACCACGAGAAAAAAAAAAAGAAAAAAAAAAGAACGTTGGGTCAACATATCCTAGAACGTTCCCTTCAGTCCATAGGCCTCACACTGTTCCAGTGCCGCAGAGACAAAGCCATTCCTTTGATCAAAGAGACAAAGCCATTCCTTTGAACCACGCAGAGACAAAGCCATTCCTTTGATCACTAGACATTTAGGAACTTGGGTAAAGCTAGAAGATTGGAGGCAGGAATTCAGGTTGCAGGTTTTAAACACCTTAACTCAGTGCCAAATGACACATTCCACCCATTCTAGAAGAACTGCAAAACTACGTTGCATAGTAAGTGTAGCGGTACTAAAATACAAGGCACCCTGGAATTCATTTGCTACTGTTAGAAGTAGGAGAGCAATCCAGTAAGATACTAAGATGCATTCAAATCACGCCAAGGGCAATCTTCCAAGAAAGAGGCAGCAACTGTGACTTGATTCCAGGGCAACTTTGAAGACAAAGACCTGACAGGTTGGTTTTGATAAACAACCACTGACATCTTTTAAACCTCCCATGACACTTGAATCACATCTTTCCCTCTTCAGTCTCAGAGGGTATAGTAACTAGTGAATGTGCCAAAGCACTGTTCTAATCACAACAGCACAGTTTTATCGTAGTCTGTTTCCTGCTTGCCTTCTACACATTGCACCCGTGCTCTCCTGTTCCTCTACTGCAAACTCACAGCAGTGAAATAAAGGACAAAATGAATTGCTGTATACTGCACCTCATACTGGTCCCCTGGGCAGAGACGTGCAAAGCCCACCAACCCTGAAAAGAGAAGGAAAAATCCTAATATTTGTAGAGTTTCACAATGTCCCCCAAAGCTTCAGCTCTCAATAAAGTGACTATCCAGCTAACACCCCCTTGTGCTCAACCCTGTGCAGAAGCTATGCCACCAGCCCAAAACACTCCTAGAAGAACAAACTTTAATTGAAGAAAGAAAATCAGCTTTTGTATTCAAATATAAAATACTATTGCAGATATGTTTTACAGCACTGAAGCAAACAGACATCTGCCAAAATTCTGTTCAGGGTCAGATCCAGAATGCCCGTGGAAGCAACTGATGTTGAATAAGTAGACGCAATGGATCAGACTGCTACATAGAAACCCCAAAAATCAATTGATGAGTCTTTAAGGAAACAAGAAAGGAACATACCTTTCATCTTCAAGTGAAATTTTCCCAAATGGACTTCCAATGCCCCTTCTATAAAGCACATGTCCTAGAAGAAAGACTGAACAGTCATCATGACCGAAAAGCAGCCCAGAGTAACTACCTTCCCAGTACGTGCCGTTTTCTTATCTTTAAAGGACTTTTTTGCCACTCCACAGAAGAGTAGACCTGTTTGAGCAGTTCACTGTCAGTTACCTTCCACTGCTTGTTTTGTAAAAATAGTATAACTTATTCATTATTCAGTTTTCATCCCATTACTTCCAGTGGAAACCAAAATGGACCCCAGTATTAAAGCAGAAATTCAAAGAATTTTTCACTTGTCTTCATGAGTGCACCAATCCAAGTTGAGTAGAGGCAGAAGAAGGGCATAGAATTCAACAGCTTTACTCATAAGATATTTATTTCACAGGCTTCAGTTCATATTATGTACCTGTATTTCTTTCACATGTTAAGTTTTTAACCTGTACCATTAAAAAAAAAAAAGCCAGCAGCAAGTCCTGGTACATTTTTTGCTAAGGAACAGTCAGGTCTGTTACACGTGTGTAGCATTTCCTACCTCTGTGCACTCTTGGAAGTTCTTGTAAAGCTCCACTAGGCTCTCTCTGGAGGCTTTGGTGGAAGGAGACAAGGAAAAGGCATGTTTCATATTAGTGGCCCCATCTCGTAGTCTGCACTGGATACAGTAAGCTTCATAGAGTTCTTCTACCTTTAAGATTTGGAGGGTGGGGGAAAAATGAACAAGAATTACCCCGGCATAGTTTTAATAAGTTTTGGAAAGGAAAATCAGCAGTCTTTTCTAGCAAAAAACCCAACCAAATGCCATTATCGTAGTATTGCAGAATGCTGTTAACTCCTGCATTTTACAGACTGGTTAGAGTGCAACAGTTTGTAGACATTCCTACAAAAAAGCATGGGATATTGTGATACAATTCACTCTGCTATTATTAGACTATAAGACAAGTAGTAGAGTAACACTTTGTTCAAGGAAAAATTATTTGGGGAGCAGGAAACTGATTTCCTCAATACAGATTAACACACCTACACCCTTAGCTATGTCAGAGGAGAGATTTGATTCCTTTGGAAGCAGATGGCAAACAGCACACATGCACTCTACAGAACTGCCCATTTGGCCCCTTGTGAGAAGCAGGAGAGAACATGCAAGTCTTCCCACAGCAGTGTTTTCTGAATAAACTAGCAGAGTATGCAAACTGGTTTCACAGGCAAACTCAGGTTGGGTTGCACCCAACATTCAGCCTGAATAGAACCATTCAAGAAAATAAATAAATAAAAATCCCCTCCTTGTGTAAAAAGAGTGGTTACAGCTTTCAGAAAGTACCCAGTATTATTCCCCTTCAGACGAATTATAATCAAAGTATTTTCTATTCAGATAGTTTGCTTTTATAGCAGTGTAAGCCTTACATCTGCAAGATATAAAACCCCTTACCTTGCTTATGTGAAACTCCAGCTTTCTGATGTATCTCTCCACAGAGCGGATTTGCTTTTGAAGAGGGGAGAGACAGAGGGGGACTTGAGAAATCGTTTCCTAAATATGCCTTTAAGTAATACAATAGACATCACCCATTTTTCTCTATTTGCAACATTTCATCTCATCCTCAATAGTCTTACCTTATCCAGGTCATAGTAGAAAGCCTGAAAGAGAAATAGCACAGGCTGAATAGAAGCACATTATATTTGTGCATATTAACGATACTTTCATATTTACTGCAACACCCAATGCATCTTAATTTAGTGTAACTTAAGAAATGCATAGTGTTTACTTCAAGGAGTAAACATTTTTAGGAGTAATTTCGTTTTCTGTGCATGGTTGGTTGATTTGTTTTCGCAGATGCTTGAGACAGTAAGAGTCTCACCACCAGCTATAACAAGGACTTGGGGATTAGTCATGGTATTTGGGACTTTGGTTTTTCTTTTGACTTTTTTTTTTTTAAATCTACCTATTATTTCCCAAATGAGAGGCAAAATTGGATCTGTGAGTTGCCTTTTTATTACCACTGTCCATACAGAGTCATGTATGAACACTGATCATTAAACAGACACAAGAAGATACCATCCCAGTAAAGGAATATGATCTGAAGAACACCACTGGATATTGAACCTGAAAAATCCCAAGTTTAATTCTCATATCAAGAGCCCACTTGCTTGATAAATTTCTGGTTGTGATGCCTCGCTGGATCTCACCTCAGTGCTTTAACTGGAAAGCCCTTGGGAGTCCCAGATGTGAGAAAGCATCTCCTTCCGCAACTTTAAAAAATAAAGTCATTTAAGTATTTAACGTTAAAAACATCTTACCAATCTGGAGTTCCGTTTTGTATCTTTGTGTCGACCAGAGAGATAATCCAATTCAGCCTGATGCGCTTCCAAGTATTCACTAGAGAGGAAGAAAACTCAGACTGACATTCTTCTGCTACATTAATTATAACACCTCCCCAAAGAATTTTTCAGCAGAATGTTACAAAGCAACTTCCTTCTCTAGATTTATTCTCTAGACATGTGAATGGCTATATAGAAGGACATGGGTCAAAAGATGAGAAAGGGTGGTTTCCATAGACAAATATTGGTCCTAAATGCTCATCTCGGAGTGACTTTGCATCTGTATACAATGAGTGCCAGCAGACGCTGATTACTGTTACCTAACTTTTAAAGATGCTGTACATTAGGAATCAACCTGAATCCTTTTTATGCCTCTAAGATGTGGAATGCTACAGCGCAATTCAAGAAGGCGACCACTGTTGCATAAGGTATATACATGCACTCAGACATTCACTATTTCTTGTTTCCCTTCATCTAAAATCAGTCATTTCAGTGAAAGACAGGCTTTATTCTAGGAATGTGAGGCAAAACAGAACAAGACAGTAGAGCTGGAAGTACTACTAAAGGCAAGAGGAAAGGAAGGATGTAGGAGGAGAATAGCAAGTTCTAACACACACAGCTCACAGACCTGCTTTTCAGATTTCTCTAACTACTCCCATTTGCTCTTCTGGAACCTCTTCTGTAAGGTAGAAGATCAGTTCATTTGTTGAGCAAGTCATCAACCAACTCCATCTTACAACGCCAAAGAATTGCAACATGAAAGACTTGCACTACAAATCCAAGTTCATAGAAGTGCTCTACCTTACGTGTGGAGTACATATCATTCAGCGTTTTAGCAAACAGAGCTGAATACCACCTTTTAGTATGCTACACAATCTCTTAATAACTACTACTTTTTCCAGAATGGGAACTATTTTGCAAGGTGTGAAGCACTTGGTGCCAGTTGGCTTCTATAGAGCTGCTTACACGCAAAGTTTGTCCCTAAGGAGTGCCCACAGGCCCTTAAGCTATTTCTGCTGAGACCATCTTCTTCCAACTTTGCTTTTACTACAGAGCAGGCTTCGGTAACTTTTTCCTCTTATGCTTAAAAGGGAACAAGAGTCACCTGGTAAATACTACATTACAATACACAGTCTCTGAGCAGTCAAAATAACTTCATTTTAGACAGCTGCACTTCTTCACGTTTGCTTTTATGCATTTCATTTTCTCACTGTTACAAAACCAGTTCCCCCAAGACACCCAGTGGCTCCAGCATTCAGCTGCCTGCGCTTTACACTTGCCTATTAACAGCTCAGCGTGGAAGTAGCCAAGGCTGGTGGCAGAAAAAGGTTCACTTTCCTTTTAGAAGAGCTTCATCACTTTTAGATTTAAGTATGTTACAATTGCCAGCTTGATAGAATGGTACCCAGATGGGTAACAGAATAAGGAGTTGTTGGAACGGTACCCAGATGGTTAACAGAATGAAGTTATTTGCTATAAAGAAACAGGCACGTAAAACATGTTCTGTACTAAAAATTCAAGTCACTCCAGCACCAAGCGGACTTAGTCTGCATCTACTTAAAATTTGGACTTTGCATTGCTATTTGATACAGTTGTTTTCTGTAGGTTACTTTAGTCAATTAGTTAGCTACTCAGTTTTGGCAGGAGTCTGATCATGTGGCATTCCCTGCAGAACCCGGAACAAATTCTGATCTACTTTATGGTTTCTCCTCCCTATGCTCTGATAATTTTAAATGCTGCAAAAACATTTGGTTTCGTTATTTGTTTTAAATCTATATCTACTAATACAACATTGACTGATATTTTTAGGGCTAAGACTTCATAGTCCTTTATTGGAATAAAAGTGTGACATATCTGAGTTTACAATGTATTATTACAGTGCATTTTATGTTCTTTGCTTAAGAAAAAATGATTAGAATTAGTACAGTAGCAAAATTCTGAGGACAGCTGCAACATATGAAGGAACTATTAGTTAGTAGGATGCCAGCAGAAAGAGTTACAGGGTTTACAAGTCCCAGGAAAGGTATTATCTTCCAATAGTAGCTTCAGGGTGTAAATGAAGTTCCTATGGTATTAGACTAGACCCATCACCTGTTATGATTTAAGATGCATATTTTTATATAATAAGATTTGAGGACTCAGTTAAAGGTTGATCAATTTCAATCACTGATGGAGGCAAACAGCACTTACCACCACTTCCTTTCTGGTCTATAATACCAAGTAAGCAAGCTCATCCATGTTTTAATTGCCATTTCAGCATTGAATAATACCAGTGTTTCTCCAAGGTAACTGACAGCTTCCTCAAAGCCAGAATACCCTAAATTCAGACTGCCAGTCCCATCCTTTGATATCTATTATGTCTGCTGCATACACCCCACATCTGCCAGACAGAGACAATGGACAAAACTGGTTTTTAACCTTTTTACTCAAGTCTGTACTGATGCAACATTGACTGTGAAGTCAACCATAATAAAGACTCTGAAGCAGTACTACAATTAAAGCAAGATAATATTATTTACATTGCCATAAGATGGAGTTATACTACCACTCTGTTTCATCATCTCAAGTCAGCTGAAGTTTTCAGGTGGATCTGCTTAGACTTTCCCTTACCACAAGCCACCCAGAGATGAAAGAGGACATTTGAACTCCAAAGTTTAATTCTATTAAAAGGAGAAAAAAAAACCCAACACCGAAACACACAACCAAATAACCCACTAGAATATTTATTTCTTTAGTGTTCTCTAATTAGCATAGAGGGAATAGAAATGGTTTATGAACCAGCCTACCCACTGTGTCCTTGCAGGGCACACCCTTGCTTTCAGACTTGATTTTAAGTCAGCTTTTTCAGTCTAAGCAAACTCCACACAGCTCCCTCTCCAGAAACTTTCTGCCAATCACCCCCCAGGGTCTTGTTGTCCCATCCCTATCCCAGTCTCCCCTTGATCCACAGACTTCCTTGCCTGCCACCCTGCATGTTCTGAAAGCCTCCTTTCCTCAAGGGAGCTTAGTTGCTCCCCAAGAGATGAAGAATCTCCCCACAGAGTTCTAATAAGAGTTCACTGACTTTTTAGAGAAGTGTAAGAAACTAGGAACAAACAAAAACATCAGAGGACTTTGTCTGCAAGCAGACTGAGAGTGAATAAAACTTGTTTTACAAGGTCCTAAGCCAGTGTCTGCGAAAGTCACTATATACATTCAGAGATGCCAGATGGAGACAGAGAACAGCGATACATAGACTTAAGCAGCATGACTAGGTAAGGCAAATTACAATATTTAAAAAGTCCTTACTTAAGTCCTTTCTTCAAAGCTTCAAAAATTTTCTTCACCTGCAGTGGCTTTGGATCCCAGATGACTGCCCCCTTCTGCAGGGAATTATAAACCTTGGAGGATTTCAGTGACATTCTTGATCTCACTGAACTTCTGCCAAGAGACTTTCTGTAGAAAGAGAAAAAAAAAAAAATGTGAAAGGTACAAGACCCATTACCTGGAAGAAGAGAGATGCCTAACACGCAAAGCTTCAAGGCTACAAGTTATATGTCCAATCCTATATGCCTTTACTCAAATGAACAAAGCTCTTGGACACACTGAGAACGCTTTCACAGCTAATATTAGAAAGTTAAGGCCCAGCCCCAAGTACTTAGTACAGAAGAGCTGCAAGTTTTTTGTGCCTTCAACAATAATTATTTCAATAAGAAACATCTCCTTCTCCTCAATTGAAGATTGTTTCTTCAATAAGAAACACCTCTCAGCTTGATGCTGATTCTGAGAAGCCTAGTGGTTCTCTTTCATTCTTTTTCAATAAAGAAAATTTGTGCAGGTCCTCATTTCTTTGAGAAGGTAGAAGGGGCACTGAGCAAGAAAAAGAAAAGCTCATTTTCATAACAGGTTAACAGCAAGTTAATATTCATACAGCTAGCAATTGTCTTAACAGACATGCCTGGCAGCTAGCTAAGGCCCTTTCTGTGTGCACACTCACACCAGTTGCGGGGTGAACTACAGAACTAGTCAGGTAAGCCACACTGCAGGACAAGGACATTCTCATTCTGATTCACCTGCACTTCAGGAAAACAAGGCAACAAACTTTTGATCTGTTCAAGGTCTAACTGACAAAGCTAACATAAAAAGCCTTAAGAAATAGCTATTTCTTTGCCTGCGTTCACCATCCATTTAAATGATGGCTTAGAGCCCCACCACGCTTTAGAAAAGCAAACTACCAAGCCCAGGTTGCATACAAGATATAATTACCAAAGTGTTTTTTCAGTGTCTAACACCTAACTTAATTACTTTAAAAAGGAACTGCAAAACCAAAATGAAATATTTTTTCTAACAGTAGTCCCCCACACAGGATTTTTTGTGCTAACCTAAAAAGTCAGGCTACCCTAAGCCATTAGCTATACATGGCCGCAACACTTAAATCAGAAAATGAGTTATCTGCCAATGGTTCTTTCACATTGTCAGATTGCTGCCTGGCTTACCTCTATCTGTATACTCCTCTAGTTTTGTTAATATTCCCGGTAAGTCAAGCCTCTAAAATAACATTATCTAAAGAAGTTTCCCATTCCACCAAGCCAACTGGTTGCTCTCAGAGAAGCTTTCCACCTTCTTTCCAGTCTCTGTCCCAAATTCAGCTCACCTGGAGAAATGATAGCTTAATCCTTAGCCACTGGCTGTTTTAAATTCTAGGCATGTGACTGAATGCCTAAGGAGATTACTGAGCTTGGTGATTAAATCCTAGGCTCAGCACACCTGAGAGCTGTCCCCAGTCCTATTATAGAAACCTTCACGTAATTACTTTGATTATCCTGGTGCTAAATTTCCACTTAACTCAATTTTTTTAACATATAATCTGCAAAAAACCTGTTGAAATTAGGTGTTGCCAAACATTACTGGATATTTAATTTCTTCACCCCAATGATTATCTTAGGTTTTTTATGATGGCTTAATGTTAAGTATTAATTAACCAAACCATTTGGAGCTCAGATTACCTTTAACAAGGAACATAACTGTTAAATTAGAAACTTACATTAATATTGTTTTCTTTTATAAGATAATAAATCTTTGAGTATCCTATACAAAGGGAGAGGGTTTCAACAGCAATAACACTGAAAGGGACACTGTAGCCAATAACAGCGATTGAAGAGTCTCCTAAAAGGATCATCACTTAAAATTCTTTCACGCAAAGAAGGAAACAGCATTCAGTTCCGTGCTTTAGATGAGTACTCTAATTAGCAAGATAGCATATGGAAGATATAAGATAATTCTATCTTTTTAAATTAAAAAGCCCAAATTACTCCTGGGTTTAGCTTAGTTTTGGAAAAGAAAGGACTTTGTTGTTTACCTTCAAAGTTTTGGACTGCAAATCCTAAATTCAGGAAATCATTTCCCTTCAGTTAAAGTACAGCATCTAAGCACTGCATACAGACAGGCTGGGATTTAAAACTCACCATTTTCCTCAGTATCTCCTACTGACTGAGGTAGCCTGTATATACTCAGTGCACTGATGTTAAGAATCCCATTTTCATACATTTAATAGAAAAGTGGCTGACATGGGCCTTTAGGGACAGTAGCTAAAAGCTAGATGCTATGTTGCTGCTTTCCCTCGTGAACTTAATAATTTAAGTATCAGATTTCCCACTTTATAGATAACAGTAATAATATTTACTTCCTGTGGAGACCATTGTGAGGAAAAATGAAACAGTATGTCTGACTGAGAGCCTCAAAAGGAAGTTGCTAAAGAAATGCAAAAGTATATTTAGCATCTGCTTAAGAATCTCCATGTGGACCTGATTTGTGTGTCATCGTTTGGATAGACCTTGCATAGGGCCTCTGCAATCTCCTGCTGTGTTTTGCAACAGTGCCTGAGGGAGAGATAAGTTAGGAAAGGGTGATTAAAAAATGTCTTCACTGTGCTGGAGAAGGCGCTCGGATGTTCACTGGGCTGTGACTGAGTACCTAGTACACAAGTTTTCCTTATTACGCTGATTCCTGAATGAAACAGGTCTGTCTACACACTTAAATAATGAAAAGCAACATCATAAAAAATGCATAAACAGAGGCATTTGGTTAGAAAACCTTTGCAGCTAAAAGTAACAGCATAATCTTAAGGGATACAGGAACTCTTCTGTTTGGAGCATTCTTACCCTGCTGGACTGTGCCTTTGTCAGAGAAACAGCTGTTCAACACTTTTCCTGGTAGATCCTTTCCCTGCTAGAACTCCCACTATGTGCTTGAGCTCAAGTCTGTTTATGTAATTTATTGACAGTGTTTTTCTCAAGATCTTAGTGATTGGTGTGATTTTAGATGTCTGATCTTTGCGTGGTGTAATATTATTTTTCAGCTTCCACAACAAATTAATTTATTCAAATGTGATTACATCACAATCATACTGGAACTTAGTTTTTGCTCATATTTTACCATGCTGTGTTTAACTAAAAGGTTAATTCAGTCATTTGGGTCTTTGAAAGTCTGTTTTATGACATGTCAGGTATTTTACTGATATACAATAAGGTTTTTTGAGTACAATACTTTTAGAGGCATACTTTCTAATACTTCTGCATGATACTGCTAAATGATTCACTTTGTGATTACTCCGGCATGCACTGACAGTCACAGATGATACTAATTTTCCATTTTTATGTAATATTTTCTAAAAGCACTCAATAGGCTATACAGGGATTACTAAATTCAGAAACAGAACAAGAGCACTTCTTGTGGAAAAGCTGGACAGTTATCTACATAGAGCAATGCTACACAACAATTTATGATAAGAAAAAAAGGGAAAAACAGTACAGTGTGATTTAGCAATTACGCGGCTCGACTGGAAGACTGGACTGCAACCTTGGCTACACTATAGACCTGTTACCGACAGCAGCAATTTTGCAGCAGCCTTCTCGACCTGTTTGTATTCTTCCCTTCCTCTCATTTCTGGCATTACCAGAAAGCAGCCCTTCCTCTCATGTAATACTGCTCTGCTTAAACAACTCCAGGAGTACTTGAGTTGCGCTCAGTTACATATTTTGCCAGGATTCACCATGAACATCCCCATCTTTTAAAGGTCTATGAGATTTTTAATTACCATAACTACTCAGAAGGTTTTAGTCAGAAAACATCAGTTACTACTAGGCTGCAAGCAGGAAGGGTCGTAGCCCTTCATTTTTCTAGAAGAAATGGACACTACTAACAGTCTGATACACAACCTCTGAAACCCAGCCATCTCTGAAGTACAGTGTGTATAGTAGTAAGACAGTATGGTGTGAAGTATAGCTATTTATCAGTGAACCATGACAATACTCAATAGCTTAAAAATGAAAATTAAGGAACAACTTCTACACATAGATGCCTTAGGTTAAAAAATATATTCACAGTACCTAATGCCTGTAGCCCAAGCAATCAGGTGCTTTTCTGTTACTTACGCTAATTTTCTGCTTTGCACAGTGCTGAATCCAGTGAAGGAACAACTCCTGCTGATACCACCTCCATCACCAGGAGAGACAAATGTGAGTTTGACAGACATGATCGCCAGTCAGTAAGTCTATCGGCTTCTGAAATAAACAGAAAAATAGATGAGTCAAAACCTTCTTGGCAGTTCAGGCTTAGACCTGTGCTGCTGCAAGTGTTGAGCTGCATGAAAGTAGAAAGTCAGAACCACAGACAGTAGATTAAATGAAAAAAAAAAAAAAAAAAGACTTGTCTGCTATACGCATTTCCTCTGTTACCATCCACAAAACAATTAATAAGGGACTGAATAGTCTAAAATGAAATCTCTCATGCCCTCTTCAATTTCTGATTGATTTTACAAACTCACTATGTAAAAGCCAGAATAGCTGCAATTCACAGGCTCTCTACATTTCTGATTTTTTAAAAACCCTGTAATTGTCCCACTGCTTAAGGAGTTCAGGCCAACCAGTGTATTTCCAAATCAGTATGGATGCCAGAACAATACTTAAGCTCCAGACTTAGTCAGGTCCAAAAAGCAGTTCTTTGCATCTGTGCAGAGCCCCACTGAAGTCAATGGTAGAATTGGCTGAGTGTGGTACTTAAGCCCAAGGCAGAAGTCTGGTTTCAACAGTAAATTTCAGGTTCATGCTCCTCCTCTGGCAGGATTTCTCTTGGATTGCTCTCCTCTGTTTTCCATCAGTCAAACTCTTTTGCTTTCTGGAGAATTGTGTTCTCTGCCATATGTCTATAGAATCCAAGTTACAATATAAGTAACAGACATATCCTTCAAAGCAGCTGTAGAAAATCACCCAGACAGTTAATATACAGAAAAAATTCCCTTCCTTCCCTCCTCAAGCTGGTGTAATGTAAACACCACAACTGAGTAAAACAAAAAGCTGGAGTATCTATTTGTAGAGAGAAGTACAAACTCCAGTAAAGACCTCTGCATGGAGATGCTCCATGCAAAAATTTGTCCTACATTACAGAATGTGCTCTGAAGGACAGTGAGCTCTTAATCTATCAGAGTAGATACTGGAAAGAAACATCTGCAGTCAACCCCTATGCCTGACATTATCCCACCAGCATGGCTACAATTAATCAGACTAGAAGCCCAGAAATGTCATGATAAGACTCTTTTCCTGGCTCTGCCACTAACTTGGAGAGCAACCTAACTCAATGCTCTTCCAGATTGGGTATAAAGAGCTGAGTGGCTAAATACTTCCTGAGAAGAGTGAGGTTTGAGAGCATTTTGCTAATTCTATGCTACTCTACAAGTGCAGGGAATTACTGTAAGTGACTATGCTTTAGGTATCATTATCTACCAAAGCAGTAAAAAAGGTCATCATGGATTTCCACAAGCAGAGATCCTGCAGTGAGACCTGACTATTTCATAAGAAGCTGCTCAGTCAGTTCCCGAGGCTGAGGTCTAAGACTCCCGTTTCTTGGTACAGGCTGTGCCAAGCTTATGAATACATCTGTGAAAAACAGGCAAAATATTTTAGAACAAAATATGAAAATTATAAATTTGAGCCAAACAGCTACCTGCTTTGCAAGCTACCTAGTTTGTCAAAAGAAGTGTTGGGCACGGCTATGTATTCTGTATCTCAGTGCATTGAAGTCCACGTGACTCCATAGCTTCCGTAGTATCAACAGAAATCTGTTACATGGAAAAATTTAGGTGCATCATAATCACCTTTTAAACAAACCGTACAGCACTTACGTTCTCTTGCTTTGAAAGGCTGCCTCCTTAACACCCTTAATCAGAGATTGTCCTTGCATCACATCACAGCTGAAGTTTCTAAATATTTTCCATTCTTTCCTCTAGTTTTCAGATGCTTATGTCTGTGAACAGTCACCCCATCAAAAGGATCATCAGACTGAAAAAAACATGCAACTTACTGAAAAATGTAATTGCATAACAAGCTGTTAAAGGAAGAAATAAAAGGAATAGCCTCATGGTTATTGACCACATCCCTCATCAAGGCTAAGCCAGATTCCCAGGATCTGTTCTTCAGCTCTCTAACTTGGGAAAGTTAGTACATGAGTAAAAGGGAGGAAGAAAGTGCAGGAAAAGCTTGACTAATTTTGCAGGACTCCTAAAGCCTGCATAGCATGAGCCTGAAAGCCTTTGAAGCATATAGATGTGAAACAAAAACAGGCAGACCCTTGACAGGGAACAGAAAGTGGAAAATTATGAGATGCAAAATCCTGAAGCAAAAGTCTGTGGTACTGAACTCTAGACGTGAAGAATTAAGTTGGAAATGTACAGACCCCCAAAACTCAGTTGGTGAAAGAAATAAATTGCTTAAATTGCCTGGACTCGATTCTGTTGCCAGATGGGTTTTTATCAACCAAATATAATTCTGTACTTCAAGAAGATACACTGTTGCAAATTAGTAGAAATGAGAGATGAATTGGACCTCACTTGCACACAGCCATAAGCATTTAAAAATTCTCATGGGTCGTTTGGTTTTTTTAACTGCATAAAGCTCAGTCCTCAAGGCCACTGACCGTGTCATGTTCTGCTGTAACGCGCAGCTACGTTCAAAAGCAATTCACAAACACGTTTTCACAGTTCCCTCTTATAAGAATGAAGAGAATTTAAATAATGTTAGGAAAGCACTACTAAAGGGGTTATCTTTCTTACTTCAAAATAATGTTGACAAAGTCAAATACCACTTGGTACACACCTGCATATAGATTTTTTGTAGTGACCTAGAAATCTTACAGCTCATTTCACACTTCTGAGTAGAAAACCATAAGTAGGATATCAAGACAACATTTTATTTGTAGGAAAGACTTATAAATGCAGTTGTTTAAACAGAGGGTTTTGCTAGCCAGAGTGTCTGTATAAAAGTGCTGAGCGACGTTACAACTGCCCCTGAGAAAAAGCATCTGGACACATCTCAAATTCAACTCTCCCTTTAGGCTAGAAATAAATCAGATAAGGACCCCCGACAAAGCTGAGTTCAAATTTGTCTTCCAACCTGTAACCTCTGCTGTGTAGGCCAATGTCTCCAAATCTCATAAAAACAGGGATTATACCCTGGGGGGCAGAGGAACTTCGTCTCTTTAAATCTTCCCAAAAAGCACAGAATATGAATACAGTAGCTAACTAGGGGCTGGCATATGTAGAGCACAAAAATATCAGGCCAAACTGAAGGAGACTATTGCCCGGGGCAATAGAAACACCAAACTACTGGAAAAAACGAGGAGTCTTGAAAAAGTCTTAAAAAGCTTGTGAGTCTTACACAGATCTCCAAACTGTCGCGTACTCATCAACAAAAACATTTTATTATGTGCAGTTTTGTAAGATTGAGACTTCAGGTCTCAGAAATGTATTTTTAATATAAATCAAAAGAGTATTTTTTTCAAATTAAAGGAGTATTTTCGTTTGTCCCTGTTTTAATGATTCACCATAACAGACTATTAGCATTTAACCTTACCAAGTATCCAGGCATGTAGGGCCAAACATCTGAGCTTCTAAGCAGCAGTGAACATACTCAAACTGCATGTTCTGCTTCGTCTCTGTTAGTATTAGCATACTCCTCAAGCCAAATGACCTTCATCCTCTACAAACAAAAAACTGGTGTCTGTTTGTGTTTATGGCTAAACTTTTCCAGCCCCAGTCACATAGTTAATTGTTTCTGGGCACAATGGTTTCAACAATTTTATGAGGAAAATATGACTCACTGGCTTCTTGCAAAATATTTCTGCTTGTGTTCTGTACTTTAAATTAGTAGCCATGTTTTTCTTTTAGTATCTCCAAGATGTTCACTTGAACTTGATGAACTGTTGCTAGAGTAAGGTATTCATGTTTCCTTAAAATTTGTAGTGTTACACTTGTGAATGACCAGTTGGTTAAGAGACACACGCTTGCTCCTCGTTGTGTGTCTGCAAAAACTGTACCAGACTTCTGTTTCCTTCAGCTAATTGTCGACACACACATCAAGTCGATAGCCTAAGCAGTAAGTGGCTACATATCTCACTGGCATGCCAGTCCCGGCTGTTCACTGGCTTCAGCAAGCAGCAGCTGCCTGACAAAATAAAAGCCAGTTTGAAATCAAGTAAAGTACTAGTCACTACAGAAAATAAACACAATGACTGAACACAAACTATCAAATGTGAATTGCTTCAATCTCTTAGGATCATGATTCTGGACACATTATGTGATCGTGACGCTTCAGTCTCTTAGGATCATGTTTGTGATTCTGGACACATTATGTGATCGTGACAATTTGTCTTATTACGCCACCTGATGCTAACTTTCTCCTTACGTTTTTAGACTATTGTTATTTGTACATAATTGTATTTGTAAATATTACATTTGTTTTACTTAGAAGGACAATAGAGCCATTCTACCTTCTAGTTGTGGAAACCAAAAAGAGTTGATTTCATTTTGTATTATCACAACATAATCCTTTCCTCAGTATCAGATGTGCTCAACATTTTATTGGAGGGACTGCAGCCTTGACGCTAAAATATGTGGCTTACATTTGTGCCTATATGGAGAACCCTCTTAGTAAGTGGATTTCTGCGTAGCATAGTACACAGATTTTATTGTAGGGTTGCCACCCAGAATCTATGTCTTTTTAGAGCATGATTTTATAAAATTCACTTTAGCTCCATGACAGCCAAACAAATTTGCCATTAATGTGTATTAGTTCTGTACCATTTCTACTGAAATCTGATTTTCACTGTATGTAACCAAAATCAGTACTGATTAAGTACATGAACACCTAGGGACTTTAGAGACATTCTCTGGACTTACTTTAGAAATGATCTGTGATTCCAACTAATCATCTCCTGTTTCAAAAAAACCTTCAGTCAAAGGTGCTAAGTTACTCATTCCACTTCCCTGAATTTTCCCCGAATTTATTATAAACTCCACCACAGTAACTGTTTTGCTGCTATAATTGCATCTGTATTAGGGTTTTAACTGATAGAAATATATATTGCAAACACTTAATAAGTGGAAAGACAACCCTAACATAATTGCACCAGAAAATTTCTAGCGTAAGTCAAATTTAAGACTGATTTTGCAAACTGAGCTACATTTGTCTACCATCACATTGATGCAATCACAATAATTTTTCTTCCTCTCATTTATTTCAAAACTCAGGAACAATGGAATCAACTAACACTTCTGAATGCTTATGATGGGTGGTATCCATTTCAAAACACTTGTGGCAGACAATGGCATTTCAGTCTTTCATGACACCGATAAAGAAAAAATAATTCAAGATTGCCACAATGTATTACAATACCATCAAACATTTTGAACAAAGTCTTAGGGCTGATCTGGGCCTGAACTACTGAAGCTTTTTGTGATTTCAATGTAAAGTGGAACAGGCTGGAAATTTCTAGACCTTGGCACTTACTTTGCAGCGTTGGACATCTAAAGAATGCAGACCATTAAAATTAATGAAACTCCTGAGATGTGATAACATCATGACTCAGCCCTAATTACTCTAAAGGTAGATGTAATGAAGGCTGACTGAACAAAGAATGACCATCTTGTGTACAGCACAGTGTTGAATCCACTGGGAAAATACACACTATATTTAATCTTTGCTCTCGAGCATTCTTTAGAAAAAACATTGACCTCAGTAGCAATGTCTACTTTGCTAGATAAACATTCCAAATTTATGATTAAAACCCTTAAATTTTAAGCATTTTTGTTCAATTGTTAGACAAACATTCTATTTATGCAGCTATTGGCAGAACTAAGAAAAAATTCTCTGGTTATTTTTCTAGAGATCAAAAGTCATTTGAATTAGGGAGACAGAAAGTGCCCTTGATGCTACATCTCAACATAGCTATTTTAACACAGCATTGCACTCAAATAGGGATCCTTTCTTCTGATAAATCCTTTCTGTGGAAAGGATTCACAGCAGCAGAACCTGAAAAGGTTATATGTAATTCGCTTAAACATAGGAATTCTGACTTGTGGATATCATTTATCTAGAACTGGTGTCTTGCACCAACACATATAACCCGTAACCAGTCCACCACACAGACAGGGGAAGAGCCACTGCAGTTACAAATATGGAAAATGTACGTTTGACATTTTGTTTCCATATGGTAAAACAGATTTGCAAGAATTGAGGTAATAGAAACAAATAGCTGCCTGTGATGAGTTTTTGAAAATTTTCCCCTTAGTACTTTTATCGTCCATCTCTGAAGCAGCAGGAGGCAAATTTTGCTTCTCCTTTGCACTTTTCCTGCTCTCCATCTCACCCCTACTCATCTCTTTCTCCCCCCTGGTTCCTATAATGGGAATAAAATAATGTAGACAGCTGAACTTGTTCAGCCTTCTTTGCAGAAAATTGCAATCCATGCAGCAAACCATCTTCTACCGAATAGGTGTGTTCAGCTACAGTGCTGTAAAGTCCACTGGATACAGCTCTACAGAGCCATGAACAATCATTCTTCCACTCATATTCACCAGATATTTCTGCTGTTTTAAGACCAAGCAATGTGAGCAATTACATAGCAATTTCGCTGCAAGTGGAAGATTTTGCTTCTCTGGGTAGCTGCACATGCGTTTGACAGAACTTCTTGGCCTAAACCTGTTTTACTCAGATTATTAGACAGGCCCTTTACTTTACATCAAATTTACATCTGTTAGGTTGTATTTTGAAAATCCCAAATGATTCAGGAATATAATCCCATTCTCAAAAGTAATTTAGGCTCTCGGGAGCTAGTTCAATTGACTTTTTAATAAGAATTACATTCATAGCCTACATTATTTAGAAAGATGGGGCTTCAGTGTGTAACTCATTTTGGTACTTTTGTAAATTTTATCTAGGCAGATTCAACTCTTAAATATATATTTAAATTCTGCATATCTGACATACTTTCCTCCTAGCCATATTCAAGCCATAAAAAGAAAATCAGATAAGCGGCTTTGATCCAAGTCATTGCTTTAGTCATTAGGCCCTTCTACAGCTTTATGCCAGCTTCTGGAAATGAAGTTCTGGAGTCTAGGCTTCCTATGCAGCAATAAATTGAAAGATCAGAAGCAGTCCCCTCAGATAGCTTCTCCTGTGCTGGAGATAGTGTCTCTGATGTAACCATTCTTAGTGTAGTTCTTTGAACACAGGACTCAATTTTCAAGTCCAAGATGACCTGTTTTTCAAGTCTGCAATTCAAAATGTTGCTGTATTTCTAATTAGTTTTCATCTAAGCATACAGATCCAAGTTCTATTCTCAGTGACACTGGTGCACATCCAGAGGAAATTAATCAGTCATTTATTCCAGATTTCCAGTAGAATACTGGCAGCAAACGTTGGCCCATACTTAGTTAATGACCTGGAAAATATTTTTCAAGACATAATTTTGTGGTCAATTTTGTACCTCCCTCTAGTGGCAGCAGATATCAAACAAACGAAGCACAAAGGAGACCTTGTCACGGATCACACACTGATGTATTGTGCCGATTTCTTTTATGGAAGCCTGTTACTTGGAATCAAGGTTGGCTGTAAATCCCGCTGTAATTTTTTGGTAATGTAATAAGAAAAGAATCAGTGATTGCATATAACCAAAATCCCCTCTCACTTCCTTTGCCAGCATATGGCATATTCATACAGCCACACGTAGTTTCTCCGTGCTTGCCTAGACCATACCTCTTCTAGTTGCTGCGAGTACTTTTGCACTGAGTTTTGCTTTCCTCTTCAGGGGAAGGCACAGAACAATTCACCCATTATTAGCTGATTTATGAGCACAGGGCTTGCTGCTAGCTCCTCTGGTTTCAATTTCAAACTTGATGACAAACTTGCAAGCCTGAATCAGAGATTCAGGAATGTGGCAGGCTCCACACACTAGCCTGACTTGCAGCTTTTTCAGCTTTGGCAGAATTTGAGTCTGCAGTAAGCTACATTATAATGAATACTTAAAAACAAATTCCTAACAAGAGAAGAAGCAGATGGCGTTGAGGGAGAGCAATTTACAAGTGATGAACAGGCTCTTCCATATCTGACAAAGGAAAATTTGCCCAGCAGCAAGGCACTGAATGCTACCAATTCTGTCCTTGAGAGGTTCCTCCTTCTTAATTAGGAACCCCAAGGAATATTCTTCTGTAATACATATCTCATTCTCCTTGTTTTCCCCAATCTATGTCACAGATAGACTTATCAGCTGTGATCATGTCTCCATCCACTGGCTAATGCAGGAGCCTCCTAAAAGCCCATTTCCAGGTCAATTATGAAATGAGGAAGGTCCTTTATCTCAGCCTTGGGGCTGTGGAAACTCCCAAGGCTAAGCTTTAATAGAAACCAACACGATGGTTGGTTTTGATTATTACACTGAGAAGAATATATTAACCAAAACAGATGACAAACTTCCAGTAATAGTGAAATTTGATGGCCAACAATATGTGGGATGTATTTTGATATCTTCAAAACCTGAAGTCTGTGAATCCCAATATACTGGCATGTGTCCTGGGGCATGCCTCTGAAGTGGGAGAAACTATCTGTCATTTAGCTGTCTGATCAAGAAAATTGTCCCTTTATTAAGAATTAAACCAGTAAGTCAACTTCCTATGGCAACCATGTTTTATTTCCATAAATGTTACCAAGACAATCTTATGCCACAGAAATAATGAAGTTGCTAAGTTAGGATCAGTATCCCAAAGAACACTGGTAAAAGAGAAAAAGTATACAAAATATTGTATAAGAGGAAAATAGGAGAGAGAAAAGGTTTATGTTTTAAAGGAAAGCATTTTCTTTAACGCTGAGTAAACATAGACTTAGTTTTCTCAGTCAGTATTTCCACTACTGATTAGGGAATCTCAGTACCTATCTTTAGATAATGAAAAAGTGTGTATTTTTCAGAAAGAGATATCAAAATCAAGACAATTTAGAATGTCTCTCATTGGCCAGCTAACAGCCAAAGCATCAAAAAATTATTTGGTGTTTGAGCATTTTTATCTCAGCTGAATGTACTCAGTATCTTCTAACACAGGCTTGAACTCATATTTTCTAACAAATTAGCGTAGCTATCATAGCAATCCTAACACTGTACTAACATTGCCTTTCTGTAGACACTCCACAAGTATGTAAACTTCACTTGTGAAAAAAAAAAAAACAACCAAACAAGAACCTTTGAATATATGTGAATATATCTGTACTTTCCCCTTCATTTCTTACCAATTCCTAATACATATGCTCTGACATTCATGGCCCACATTTTTTAAGCTGCTATGGTCTGCTTTTATTTGGTTTGGGTTTGTTTTTAATGAGGTGAACTTTGCACAGCCCAACTCTGGCTCCTATAAAATCTGTCTTAAATGGCCAGATTTAGTGATTTTTGTATGGAAAAAAAAAGGGCTTACATACTAACACACAGCTGTACTTGAAAACAGATGTTTTACCCCCTTTAAACTGAACTAATGAGGACAAGGATATGGAACAGATAGGTCAGGAAAACTTCTATCTAGATTTGGAATTTGGAATTATGGAAAGAATAGAGAAAAGACTGGTGCTTCCACATAAGGGGAGGGGGGAAAGATGGTAGTTGTACTGATGATGAAAATTTGCACTGCTACACTATCTTCAAGGCACTTCCACTTTGCAGCCCTGTTCATCCCAATGTCAGTTCTATCCACTTAACTCACACAAGTATCCCGTAGAGAGCAGGTCAGATCCTCAGTTTATATGAACTGCCCTAACTCTATTCAAATCAATCTATTTACACAAGTCCAGGATTTGGCTCTGTGTCTCCTTTGCATTTAGCAGGTGTGAAAGGACTCTAAACCACTTATTTCAAGACTTCTGTAAAACATAAAGTAGAACAATTATTTAGGATCAGATGTTGTGAAAACTAACTTCTGATAGAAATCTGCCTAAAAGTGATTTTTTTTTTTAAACTAACTTGGCCCATCAGTGCGTTCTTAAAATATAAAGTGTCTTCTGCTGCTAGTTCAGAAATAGATAAGGTCTTTAGGACCATTGCTTCTCTGCCCAATCTTGCACCCATCAAAGTCACTGGGAGCATTGCCATAACTTCAGAGAGAAAATGAACAAGACCTTTGTAGTCATGGTTTGGTCCTCACATTGGAAAAATGCATTAGTGGTGGCTTTCTATAGAAAAGATGCATCAGATTTTTCCTCTGGTTACTAGCTTGTGCTTCTTTAAAAAAATTAATCTTGATTCGTCTTTATATCAGTACACTCCCTTGCAGTATAGAGCTTGCACTAAGCCACAGAAGCAAAAAGAATTTTCTGCTGTCTAAGGCTTTGTGAGACACAGTCATTACATGCAGAGGAAACTGGGTTTAGTGGGGCCCTAGTCCCTTTGGGGACTACCATAATATAAATTATTAATAATAAAAATAAACATTGGCTAGCTTGAACTTCTCTTCATTCCCTTGGAGCTTATTTTTGTGACGGAATTAGCTAAATAAAGGCCACTTGAAAGAATGCTTAATTGCAAACTATCCAAACAAAACAAAATGGAACTAATTGGTTCTTAAATATTAAACATTCAAAATAAGATGGCTTTGGAAACAGCTGAAAGACTAAAGTATATTAGGATACATATGGTGAAGCGAGCAATTAAGCAAAATGCAGTCTAAACCAGACTACATTTACTTTTAAACCAGATATTCAAGTTTTGTGAGTCTGGTTCTGCCTAGAAGACAGCTTTGGATTATTTCAAGCTTAAACAGAATTACAGCAATACTCTTGAAAATTATAAAATCAGAAGAGTCGAACTTGTGTTCTGACTTCTGGACATAGTTTGCCCAGGTAAGACTATAAAATCTACAATGATCATTACTCCATGGAGTGCCCCTTAAACCTATTTCAGCCTAAAAAAGATAGCTTAGCAAAGACTACTGTTTCAAGTGTTTTTTCTGAAGCAGTTACTTTCCTGGAAGTGGGTAGGGAGAGCTCACATAAACAGTGCTGACAGCACATCTCTAAAGGAGAGTGGTGATGCCTTCCATCAGAGTAACTGATCACAGATCTGCCGTGGCCTTTATAAACTTCCTTTCTTCAGCCCTGTGTTTTTGTTACTTCTATTTAATTCAAATATTTCCCACACAGAAAATGGAAAGAATCTGTTTGGGCATGTGAAAACTCCCTTTTCATTTTAATTAAAGGTTAAAACAGTTGCCACACTTATTTCTTAAATCAGAAGTATTTCTAGCAAGACTAGAAAATGATAACTCTAATGTGGCCGAAATTTGTAAAGAAGAAAAAAAAATCTACTTTAGAAAGGAGCAAGAAGTATATAAGTTATACACAAAATCATACAGTAAAAATAATTTTAAAAATTAATTAGTGGTGGAAGAATTTTTACTTTGGAGGACCACTGTGTGCTGTGACATGAAATCAGACTAGTGGTAAGCCACTGAAAGTGCACTGCCTAATCAGCCACATGTTTACTTTTCCACTTATCAATAACTGACATTAACGAGACTTTTGCCAGAGATAAGAAATTCCTAGAAATGTCAGGCTCTTCTACATCACCCGGCCCAAGCACAAGAGAGCTACTCACTGGAAAGAAAAAGGCAGACATAACTGGAAGTGCTAAGCAGAAGTTGCTCAGCAGGATCAGTTGAGATCAAACCACTTCAACATTTAGGCCAAAAGCTAATCTAATTTTAAGGTCCCTTGAAATGTTATGAATATCATCAACAAACACGGCAAGAGTCACTCATGAAAATGTGTTTGAGTTTTGTGCAACAAAAAATCAATCCATTCTCTGTCTCAAACTTCTTCAAAGACTGTGAACCCAACTGTTTGTTCCCTGAGGACTCAGAGCTTTTACTGCAACTAGCACTCGCATCTGCTTAGCGTTTCATATTTTTCAGCATCACACGGACTTTTTCTCAGACCTTGGACTGGTTTACTCAGCATCTATGTGTAAGTACAATAACAAAACTCCAACAGAAGAGATAACAGGTCTTCTGCCAGTTTGTTTCTACCTCTCTCTCCAAAAGACACAGGCAATCCTGGCAAAAGCAGTATTCTTACGTGAGTATTTTGCCAGCATAGCTAAATCTTTACGGATTTCATTTTTTAACATTCCTCTTAGCCCTCATGGCTATGCCAGAAACTTTGTAACATAGATCTATATAGCTACACAGGAAAGCTTCGTTGTTTTAATACATATAGTATAGTTTTGAAAGATATTAGTAGTCTGCAGATAATGTAAAAAAATCCTTCAATGTGAACACCTGTGTATCTACACTACCAGCACCTCACTGCTACCAGAATACTGGTATTAATTACCACAAAAGTACTCCTAGAATGAATGGAGTAACTTGGCAAGCCCATGCCTTCTATCAGCATAGTTAAAACTATCCCTCAAACCTAAAACAATTGGTACTGACACATGCACAAGTTTACTCTGTGCTGTAACTGCTCCTATACTTGCATCTTTTACCAACATGGCTGAATTACCAAAAGAAACCATTTTTCACAGCCCTTACCCAATTTAGCTGAGAGTAGGAATCTGTAATATAGACAGGGACTCAACAGCTGTAGAGAGGGGCTTATTATTTGTGTCTCTTTAGATACTAGAAGGACTTTGCTAGTACAGACATACTGCTGTAAAGCATCAGGGAAAAGAATAAATTGTCTTAGCATACAACACTGCCATATCAATAGAGCTGCAGAAGCTTTTAATGTCATATGTCTACATCATTAAAAAACTCCTCAACTGAGACAAAATTTGAGCAGTACTACATCTAAGCTCAGAACAAAGGTTAGTATGGCTACATGGCAAGTGTAGAACAACTACAATTCTCAGTTTCTAAAAAAAATCTGTGGGTCTTTCATGCCTCATAAAATAAAACCTATTTTTGTGATGTAAATTGACTTAGTCTATGTTACCCAGACTCTACTACTTACCTATGACCCAGTTATAATCGAGACCCCCATTGCAGGATAGGATCGTGCCACTTGACAAAACTGGGCTCCCAGTAAGAAAGTTCTCTTAGTTCCCTTTCAACATGGAAGGGGTGAATTCGAATGTTAACACACAGACTGACTCACGACTGTGGAGAGCTCTTACCCAACACCAATGAGAAAAAGACTGGAGGTATCAATCAGTTCACTGTACATACTGATCCTCAGTTCATCTGCTCCTATTGTCCTAATAGAATGAGGACGAACAACAGTCACTTTCAGAATGTGGTATGTAGGGAAGTGACTGTCAGGTTTGCATTAAGTTATAGTTATTAGAGCTGCAAGGAGAACTAACACAAAAATGGATGGCCAAATGCATAGTCCATATTCACATAGCTATTGCTTCATTGATAATTTAAGGAGTCCTGGTAATGGATGAGACCACCAGCCAGCAAAGAACTTTAAATTTCAGGACAACACATAGGCAAAACAGTTAAATATCACAGCATTGTGATGATTCCAGTCATATCAAAGGCACTATGTGTGTACTGATCTGCTTTTTTGGCATCAGACAGGCATGATTTGTGAAAGATATAATCATCACACATCTTGCCAGATAAGCCTGAGATGATGGCAACAGTGTCCAGAATGTTGAAAGTGCTATGAGCACAACAGTGATAATGCCTTCCCATTAATGAGGAACCATGCCTGGCTGGAGAGGCAGTAGATAGAACAGTATGTCCCTGTGATGTTCTGTGTCCCCTGGCAGTTTTCCCACACTTGCAATATGACCCACCAACCATCACTGCATGGATCACTGATCTTATAAACGTGCATTTCTGATCCTCTACAGAATTGTCATTGAGAATGTATAGCCCAGAGAACTTACTGGCAGAAAAATAACTCTTGGGTGATCTTCAAAATTCAGAAATGACCATTCAGATACAAAAAATACATGTCAACAAGTGATTCCAACAATATACTAATTCAGATCCAGAATTAAATCCAGATCCTGACACAGTTACAGCAGCAATGGCAGACAGTGCATTCCATGTTATAATAGAAAAACGGTGTTTTGCTCCATATGACTTGGCTTGCTCAAGAGAGATATTTTACAATAAGCTACAGTTTTACTGTATTGTAAAGATAATCTGATGATTACAGGTCAAAGTGTACTTACTTATTGCTTTAAATGAAACTAAAACCAGTCATTCATGCACATACAGGGGAAAGATTCGTCATGTATTACTACAGCTCTGGAGAAAACAAGCTAGGCTGGGCAGACGCAGAAATTATGTCTGGACTAGAGATCTTACCAGAAGGAGCAGTATATGTTCTCCTCCAAAGCCTTCTCCTGCAGAGCTCATACTCCTCAGACTTATGGTTTTGTTCTTGAACAACCCAAGCTCAAGCAATTTTGAGATACTCTGCACTGCTACTTCCTTGTTTTGCACTTCTGGTGTTTGTTTGCAGGCAGCTGGGATTCCTGCACTGATGTTCTAAGGTTATTTAAATGCTTCTTTATTTGTTAACAAATTATGTTGGTTGCACAACACATTGGCATCTGAACACTTCAGAAAGAGGGAGGGGCACAACTCAGCCTCAGAGGAATTAGGAACAAGATCCAATGACTTCAGCAGAGTTACACAAAGGATAGCTCTATTGTTTCAGTGGGAGTTGTGGTTAACTAAAGTAGTATTTCCCGTCAGCTTTCTACATGCAGGACTCTTCAAAGGTGGCATTACCTTCAAGATCCCTGTCTGGACTTCCATTTCAGACAATGAATAACAAAAGTCCAGTAACAGATTTTCATAAAGCCTGGGCATATACTATTGTACTCAAAGCATGAAAAAAGCCACACAGTAATGTGCAGTTATATATATCTATACAACAAATATACAGTGATGCTGAAGCTGTGATGTTACCGATGGAATTAAACTAGTGCATTTTTAGACATGATCTGTCTATTTTAACTGCCCTTTCGTTTTATCATCCATTGTAAAAAACAGGAAACTAACTTGCTACAAATCAGTTATCTTCAAAACTTTAGAAAAGCTTGTGAACTTTCTGTACAGATAAAGTAGTAGACTCATTTTCACACACAGTTACCCAGTATGTACACTCTGTTGTAATAATTGCTCAAACAGCTGCAGATGCATTTAGAATACCTCTGCCTGTCAAATCTTTCTGAAAACCCTGGGCCTACTATTTTAACTTTACAGATCTCATCAAACCTGGTCTAGTGGGAGGTGTCCCTGTCTATGGCAGGGGGGTTGGAACTCGATGATCTTCAAGGTCCTTTCCAACCTAAACCATTCTATGATTCTATGAAACAAAACCTTTCCTTATAATCCAGAGAAACCTTCTAAACTCTTTCTGTAAAATTTCAATTACGTAATGCAAAGCTTGCAGAAATTCAGCGCATAGACAAACTGAAGGTTATTTACATTGTATTTTTGTCTGCTCTAGTAGAAATATAAACCTATTCATGCTAACAGTAAAGCAGAAAGCACTAACATTTTAAAGCACACTGAGGTCTTTGAATTGCATCCCTGTTTGTTTATCTGTTGAGTCCCAATATTGGAGAATGATTTTTCCCTCCTCAAGTCTGTGGCAATTTAAATAACAGAGGTTATGTAAGTGCAGAGAATTACGGAAAAAATGTAAGTGGAAAGTACATATTTTTAAAATGCACTTCAATAACTCAAATGGAGCTGAACTCACATTATTCAGACTTTCCAGCCTTATTCAATACTGGATTGAAACCAAGTACAAGAAATTTCAGGCCCAAAGGACATTTTTAAGAAAATTATAAGTACCTATATTTCTAGTTTACAATGTCTGTCTGGGAAAACTCTACTGCCTAAAGAATGCCTAACCTGTCTTCTCATGGGATCAAACAAAAGGGATATGAACTAATTAAGCGGACCTTTGGATCAGCTTGCAAACATAAGGACTGATTCAGCCCAAAGAGTACCCAAGCCAGAAACCTGGATTCAAATAACTGTGCTCTTCTAGCAAAAAATGGATGTAGATTCAGATCCAAAATTTACACTGAAAGTTTATTTCGAACCTGTGCAGACACAAGCTCTAGGCCCAGCTCTGCATTCCTTCCACACCCAGAATTGGAGTTCTGCCTGAATAAGGAATGCAAGAGAGAAATGAATTTCTTATCTTTATGGCAGATCTTGTTTGGTGATGTACATGCCCACGAACCTGCCAAAACTCAAATGTGTGACATGGTATGCAATCGAATTCCAAAACATAAATTTCAAAAGATTACTCTTGTAGGGCACTTAAAATAAGGTCAAACTATTTTCATAAGCATAAGTAACTGTTCTTAAATCTAGTATACCTGGATATATTCCGATACTTCTGTTATAAACAATTTTTATCAATGGAAAAGTGAAGATCCCAAATTTCAATAAAAAATGAGTAACAAAGGGAACAAACTACGTCTTTCCAATCTGAGGGTCATTGAAAAGTATGGTTCTATGAAAAAAGATTTTAAAAAAGTAAATTTTACAGAGGGAAAATACTAAACAAACAAACAATCAATAAAAGAAGGTTTCTCAGCGTAACATTTATGTTCATTATCCTCCAAAATCACAGGGTAGCATTATGCATACAGATGCATATGGTAGAATTTTTCCATCACTCCAAAAAGACACGAACTTCACCCTGGCTTTTGATATGATAAATGCAATTATGTTTCCTTCAGCCACCCAGCCAGCACTATTTCAAAATTTGCAGGGAGAAAAACCTTCCTAATGCATGAATGACAAAGAACTGTGGAAACAAGTCTCTTTATGTGTGGATCTTGGCCTTTTTTAAATTTTCCCAGATTTTTCAGTTAAGTTTATACAAGAAATGTTCACCAATGTTAGTTGCAGATGCTGTATTTTATGATATGTCTACAATTGAAATCCTAGTGCAGACATAATTTCATCAGCATCTTTTTTAGTTTAAAATTATTTCGTGAAGAAACAGCATAAATTCTACAAGAAAATCTTGTTTTGCAAATATTAGATGTATCTTGAGAGTTTATGACACCATTATTACATCTGCCAACCTGTTCTGCTGTAGTTGTGGTCTTCCTGGATGTTTTTCTCGTTATTCTACCCCAAACTGTAGGATAAAGATGCGCTTCTGTGGTCAAAAAAAGTGAAAAGGGTAATTCTAGTTCCATTTTGTTCAGACAAATATTTTCATAATAGTTGAGAAAAGGATATGTGGAATAGAGTATCCTGTGGTAACTATTCTGAGAAAAAGAAATGCTAGCTGAAATCAAGGGCTTTGGCTGCTTTAAGGCTTCCTAGGCAAGATTAAATCAAAATATTTCCTATATACATTCCCTCTTTTCATCAGCATGTCAATTGTAGTAAGTAAGAATGTGCTATTAATTCTCAGCATCAAAATCTCGGATAATTTTATATAGACAAATGTTTCCCTATTTTCACAGAAACAACTATTACAGGAAATATTTTCCAAAGCATGTTACAAGTCGAGCTAAGCAAATCAGCTAGCGTACTGCACAAGTTTCAAGGAAAAAGTTTCTAAAAATGAGTCAGGATTTAATAAAAAATGTCTCTGAGGTATGTAACTCATGCCCATAATAGAATATTTTCCAATTTTCAACCCTGTGTAGAGAATTTTAAAATGCTAACAGATGTATGAAACAAAAAAGCAAAATTCTCCCTTCTTCTCTCCTGTGAGCACGTATAACACACATAGAAACCAATGAGAGGCTCTAAAACGTGAATACTGCTTTCACATTTTCCACTAGAAAGACAATTTGCTTGCAATTCCTACTCCCTTTAAATTGTTTCTGTGGCAACACATCTGGTACTATAATTCTGGGCCAGAACATTAACTATCCTAAAAGAAGAAAGTTATGTTGTTGTTCTGGTCTGCAAGAATGTGAAGCAGAGAGAAATCTGCAAACACATGTAATCAGATAACCCTCTTTGCCTTCATAGGTGCACAGAATATTACCTACTGATACTTATGCATAGCTTAAAATTACAAATTTAAAAATGTTTCTACAATGGTTAGAGAAAACTCTTGTGGTGAGCACTCACTCTACGAGCCAGATTTTTTTAAAGAAAATGATGAGTGCTTTGTTACCACTGTTCCTAACATACGAAATAAGTGAGGGAAGTATCCAGCTAAGAGGAACAAAGTTCATTCCCTAATCATAAATATAACCCTTCCTACGTAATGGAGAAAGATTTATATTGATTTCTTATCATCTCCCCAGTACTATGTAAACATTACTGTATTATCACCATTTTACAGATTAAATCTGTCAGGAGCACATAAGGCCAAAAAATCTGAAGTGTCTGTTAAATTCAGATGCCCCTACTATTAGTTACCCGTACCGAAACGTGCAGCCCATGGCGCTCTGAGCTGCTGTGGACCAATAGATTTTACTGGCCTTACTTGAAATTATAGGAACTTATTGACGCTTAATATAAGCCTTGGACATCCCTGCTTGAGCACGCTATCATTCCCAGAATTTGTAGTCTGAACAATTTAGTTGTAGAGAAAGGAAAGAAAATCAAGGATAAGAGCTTACAGCCCCAATTGAGTTTGCTAAGTGAACAGGTTTTTTAATCACTAATAATACTGACAAGTCAGTCTGAAATCTGCAAGTCACACTATATGACTATGATCCAAAGCAAGTTATTACAGGTATTTTACAGTGCAACTGAGATTGACATCTCAAGATATTAACTCAGCCGTGGATCTTAATTCATGATACAAGGGCCAGAGCACTTTGCAAGGGCTACTGCATTCAGCCTGGAATAGCAAGAGTTAAAAATATAACGAAACTGGATTTTTGCTACTTCATCAAGCAGATCAGGGATGAATTCATGGAAAGAACATATCTGATGAATAAGAAAATATCACTGACACAGTTACTTTTCCAATAATAATTGCATTTTAAGTTCCCCATAAAACAAATTTTATTATTTAATTTGAAACAGCTAAATTCAAATCTAGATCAGTTACATATAAATTGGTTTGCTAACTACACTTACACTGTTTTCTGTATTGGTGACAAAGAAGACAAGATCAGCTTGGTGTTCTGATCCTCTAAATTACTAATGATTAAATGCATTGATTGGCTGAAACTCAAATTTTTTTCCCTAAAAAGTTGAATTGAATAAAATTTAGGGTTTTCAGCATTCTGTCTTTGAAGACATACTGGTTTAAAGCAATCTGTGCTCAGGGAGAATAAACTGGCAACAGAAATGGAACATTTTTAAGAAATGGATAAAAAACAGTATTTCACAAATATGTATGTCCCTCTTGCAGTATTGGAGATGACATCTTACAATCAGAATTAAACCCAGGACCCTGAGCACCTCCAGTCATTAAAGGCCAGCTGATGTCCTTTGCAAGACTTGCTGTCTGTATAATTTTGGATTGTCACCAGCCAATCACCTTCCAAAATCCAGTTCTGGCCAATAACGGTCTGGATAATTCAAGTCTCTCTGTTTCCTTTTTCTCAGCCTTCTGGCTAAGATTGAGTGTGTATATTTAACTAATATTAAACCTACTATTTTACATAAAATATCTCCTTCACTTCCAATCTAGCCTTTCCATATATTCCATCCAAATGGCATAATTAACAAACCTTCTGAGACAGTTCTCACCCCCTTGCTTTATCTTTTATAACTTTCTACACACAGAACCTCCGTTTTGTCCTGGTGCACTGTAACTCCACATTATCTCAAACCCCTGAGAAACAGACACACCAAAATCATAACTTTCCCCTCGCCGTAGACTGGTTTCCCTTTCCAGCCATAACAGCTCTATTCCACTTCTCAGGTTCTTTATGAGGATATTGCAAAGGAATATTTGTGAAGGAATTAGCTGTGGAAGGGAATAAAGTGATATTGGTGGATCTGCTATTACAGGGTCCCAACTCCCTGCCTGGATTGCTCCTAAAGAACCCAGAGCTAGAGTGAACATTATAGAGCAACTGTACGGCTGCTCTTTGTCTTGACAGAAGGAAAACATCTGATCTTTATACTACCCCTTAGGGAATACCATTACATAACTCACTGTTTGGCCTATATTTCCCCGTTCTTGGCTCCATGCTGTTAACAGAAATACCACTGCTTCACTGCAGTGACAGACTCGAGAATCAAGCACTAGATAAGGACGCAGGACCTGTCATCTCAGAGAAGACCATTAATTCCTCTAAACAGTATCCAGACTCTAATGAGAGCAAAAATTTACCAAGCTAGTTGTTCACTACTGTATCGCATGTGTTGTATCTCATACAATTTTCTTTCTAGACCTGGGGCATAAAGTGGGCTTGGCCTGCCATTCAATAACAGCTCTGTCACATTTTGGCAGGTTTTGTGCAGCTTTTCCTGCACTACTACATGTGGTGCTTATGTCATCCAGAATTCAAAGCAGCAGCATGTAAGTGATCAACTGCACGAGAAATGAATACAACTGAGAAGTTTCTAATATGCATGTTCCTTTAGACACCACATCTTTCTCAGATGTATCTCTCCATTCAACATGAAATGTGCCCTTAGAGACATTTTGCATCGTCTACTACCCTTACAAATTATCTTCCTCTGCTTTTTTTTTAATTAAGGTCTTTCCAAAAAGGAATATGTAATGCCCCTCATTAATAGGTGTAGCTCCCATTTTACAGCTGTGAAAACACAGGTAGAGATGGATTAAGTCTTGATCCTAACAAAGGAAATGACTGAATCTGGAGTTTTGAGTACTGGTGCTGTACTCTGACTCTGGTTCCATACTCAAGAAATGGCTCAAGAAATATGTAATCTTTTTTTTCAAATTCCTTCAAGTTTCTTTGGTTGATGAACAACTCAATTTCCATATGGCCCAACTTATTTAAAACACTTTTTAAAAGGGGAAATTAAACTCTGTCTGAAGCAAAATGTAACTGGGCTGTGACCCAAAACCTCAATTCATATTTATGAGCAAATAAAATGTAATCTTTGCACAGACAAAAAGAGTTAACTGAAATATAACCAGCCTATACAATGACACCTCCAAAACACAGACCCTACAGGATGGCATAAACACTGTCCTGCTCCTCTTACTTCTCCACCTGCTCCAGCCAGGTGTTCACCTCCCAGGGGGTTCCTGGCATGAATGTGGATAAAAAGCTACCGCACCTCTGTGCCGCTGCAGCCTCTGTAGGGTCATCAGCATCCCTCAAAGCTTTCCTACTTACCTACGCCCGCAGACTCCGTAGGAGCCTACCCCCCCTATAGGTGACATGCCCACCCCTATAGGTGACGTGCCCCCCCTCTCGGTGCCCTGCAGCTCTCACCTACCGATGCGGCGTCGGTGCCTCCCCGTTGCCCGGCGCGTCTCGGACACCCGTCTTT
>NW_009661368.1:783396-793189 GCF_000708025.1 Charadrius vociferus
TTTCCCTACTCATCATCTTTCTTCCTCTTACTGCCTCCTCCCTTTTTCCAGCCTACCCTCCCATAGGTTTTCTATTACTAAAGACGTGTAATTTTCTGTGTCTTTGATCCTTTGTTAAGCAAAGCCGGCTCCAAGCCCTTTCTGCTGCACCCACTACTGACCTCCTTGTTGCTTCTTCAGGCAGGTACTGTTCCTGGAGAAGGAGCTCCCTTCGGCTAGCTTTCTACACACCTTCCAGATAATCCTGGCAAAAAAGATGTGAAATCGTGATGTAGAAAGAAGGCTGAAATCCTCCACGGTTCCTTGCCTCACCATATGAACACACACAATCACACCTCCTTTCTTTTGAACAATGCCTTGCCAGGCCTTTTGTAAACACAAACACAAAAACGTGTTCCTCCCTTGGGCAGAGCACCTTGGGTTACGCTATGTCTCATCCCTCTCCCATTTTCCCCTATGTTTTTTTGCACCATTTTCCCATAAGGTTGGCATGCTGATTGACTGACAGCACAGGAAGCTAGACACTCCCCATGAGGAAAACGAGCTGACTGTATGGAATTTGGATATGCTCTTACGATAACTTTATTACTCATAGTGTTTGCTCCCCTCTTGACCATATTCAGCAACATCTAGGACACATACCAGACTCTTCCATCCTGTTTCAGGGGGACAAAACACAAACTAAAGTTCTCAACACATCAGATGACCAGAGATCCCATATGAGAACCCGTTAGGGCAGAGTTATTTTATTTTGCAGTACTTTATGAAGTTGATTAGGATTTGTATTTTTCTGTGTACGCGCTTAAAGGAAAGTCTTGAAAGAGGCAAGGGAAGATCTCTTGCACAGCTGAGTATGTTTTTAAGAAGATGCACGAGGGAATTGACACACATGAAAGTGAAAGCAATAAGAGACAAAACCAGATGGGCTGATGGAGTTGGCTGAGCAAATAACTCAAGCACTTCGGATTTTATATATATTAGGAAGAACGGTGCTGGATTGTAAATAAAAGTGGGTTTCATAATGGATCTTGAAACTGACTGGGGCTTGGGGTGCTGAAAAAGGCAATGGTGATAGACCATGGAAAAGGCTCCTATCAGAGCTGGTGTACCCAGCATGACACAGCAAGGAGATGCAAACCCACAGACTTGTACAGGTAAGTACCTGATATATTCTAAAAGTTGTAAGTCTACTAACTGTTCTCTTGATTTTCCTAGTATTTCAGGGTTTTATGATCAATCACACTGACTGCTTGAAGAACACACAGCCCCCCCCGGCAAATACAACTGCAGCAGTTGAAGACGCAGCCAGCTACATGCCCTGCCTCTCTGCTCAGGTTTTCCAATCTTATAGGACAGTCAGCAAAGCTGGAAATGTGCTCCAGCCTCAGACCCAGCGGTGTGAAGGGTATCAGAGCAACTCAGGCAGCACAGGACTTTCCTAAAATGTGGACAGTGAACTGCAGGAGTTTAAGTAAGGACTCGTGTCTTTGCGTGCCAGCCCCATAGCAGTGTGGAGCACGTAGGGGTTATTTTAAATCAACTTAACTGGATTTGCAGGAGGACATTTGACAGAACACCAAATCTCTGCAGGAGCCCTATGCAACCAGTTGACCAAAAAACCTTTACTGTTACTGTCATTTCCTCCTAAACATAGGAGGAATTAATAATATATTTCACAGACCAGACCCTCAGCTAATGCAAATAACCAAGGTTCCATCACTCCTGGTGCAGATGTCCCTATTTACTTCAGCTGAGGATTGGCCTTACGTGTTTGTATTCCAGTTTATTTTTTATGACCTTCATTTGCTGTGTCTTCATCTGGTGTGTTTATGTGGCTGGTGCTTGGTTTTCATTATTTTTAACTGCATTTCAGATTATTTGCTCTATGGTTTTGTTCACATTCTCCTTTTCCACGAAATTCTAATAAAACACTTGGCTACAGATTTTCCAAATTGAATACTGATGTTTAGCGCAGCTAATTATGTAGCAGGGTTCAAAGCAAGTTCTATACTGTAACAATTTACATATTCTTGAAAACAATGGACACAAACCTACAACTTATTGTGACAAGCTAGTTTCACATTCTTCTGGAATTTCCTTTAAAAATACATATGTTTAGTATTCTCATGCATATGAAAAGCAGTAAATATTCCATTGCTGGCACCATTATAATATTTACAATGAAAAAATAAAACACACACTGATGTCTGTCAGACCTAAAGGGACATTAAAAAAATGTTTGTACATTTCCTCCAAGGATCTCAAAGCACTTCACAAATTCAACCACTCAACATCTATCAAGTCGCATGCCAATGATACACAAAGATCATTTTACAACAGAATATTCAGTATGGTTGCAACAACATTATATACTTGGTGTTTTGGCCTCACCAGTGTTCTAGCATAATCAGATTAACTACAATTTCATTGTTTAAGTACTGAATTAAGTCATTTTTTTGCTGTTGTCTAAACCAACTGAACTACAGACAGCAAACTCTGCGAGCAGACCAGGCCTCTCAAGAAGATCCAGACTAAACTGACTTCTAGAAAGGCTGCTATAAAGCATAACTCTGTTTACAATAGTAATAGCTAATAACTCAGTAGTTAGGCCTATTAATATGATCCTTTACACCAGGCTGACTTGGAGAGAACAATCATTTTTCTTGCTGCTCTTAATGCAAGCAATATGTATGCAAACATTTGCTTGTGTCTCCACCCCATCCTTTTTTAATTTTAGAAAGCTACTTAAATGTTAATAAATATGAAGTAATCTGCATAGAAATAGATTATCTGTCAATCTATCAAGATATTGACTAGGCGCTTCCATTACTGTAACTCAACAAATTTCAGACCATGTTATAACAAACTGCCCCTACATAAAAAGCATTAACTCAGAGATTCTGAGGGTGTGTTACAGTAAGATTAAACTGTAATTACACACATCCAGAATTCTAAGCACATGATTATTTTTGCTTTTTTGTGCATCTACCTGCATTGGAGTTTATGGTTCATGGTATTATAACTCAGGAGGGAAGCTAAGAGACGAACCAACAGAAGCAAAGAATACCTTCTAAAAGCTGAACAGGGCTGGGACAGTGGCTGAACTCACATGGACTCAGTATTTCCAAATGTGACATACATGGAAAAACTGAATTGCTTTTCTACTCCCCTTGGCTTGTACTTTTCTATTTTGACTTATTACCACTGCATCAGTACTATTTGGTTAATAAACAGTGACAGTTCTATTATGTTACTGTATGTCTGCCTGTTCAAACTCTGGAGTTTCACAGTGGGTTTGGCTTGTTTATGTGCACATGCATAAAAATACTGAGGTGAAAAAGCCTATGTTAATTTGAATTGTTTAAATATAATAATTGTTTTATATTTTCCTAAAATGTTCCTAACTTCATCTTATTATTTTAAAAATAAATCAATGAAATAATAAACGATTACAATATTAATTTTATAGACAAATTACAAATACACGTAAGGTTATGAGAGTAGTTATTGTACTAGAACCATTTCGTACAGACAGGGCCAACACTATAATTAATAGTTAAACACAACGTCTACCTCTCATCATAATAATTACCCAAGTAATCTAGAGCAGGGTAGCTGTCCTGGTGACAGTGTGACATCCCAGACAGCTCCTCCACAGTGCCCTCTGCCGGACCCCTCCCGCGCCGGGTCCATACCCCCCCCACCAGCCCCAGCAGCTGGGAGGGACAGCAGGGACGGCCAGTGCTCCCACGCGTGATGTGAATGGACAATCTCTGCCACATTCCGCTCTCAACTGCTTTATCCACCTTCTGCATGTATGTAATGCAGTCCCACCTGCATTACATCATACCCGTCACAGGCACTTCCAGGACATTCTATTTTTGAGCACGTCTGAGCAATCTTTTTGATTTATGTATTATCCAATAATTCAATCATCATAAGTAATAATGAAATATTTTATAAAGAGCTATCATTATTTTTGCAATTGGAGGCAGGTGTCATTTGCGAAATTAATTAATTTTCTCACAGTCAGACAAGCAACAACCGTAATAGGTCCTGCCATTACTTCCTTCTCTTCGAACATTTCTGTCAAAGCAGCGTGACCTGGCCGCAGGGCCAACCTGGAGGGGACAAATTCGTTTCCTGCAGTTCTGAAAGAAGGCAGAAATAGAAAAGCATGCAAGCTCAGGAAAAGGGAGTTACATGCAAGATTTCTGAAAGAGTACCTGCGAAAAGTACAGGGCAGGAGGGACTTGCTTAAAAGAGTGATACACAAATGCACTGCTAAGTGATGTCAAAATGACACACTGACAAGTGATGCAGAGTGTTAAAACATCACACCCTGGAGGACAAGAGGACAGAAAGACAACACAAGCCAATCTAGCTGGGAAGCAAGTTAGTGTGTAACCGGAGCTGGATGTTTATAAAAGATTAAACTGTTAGAATCCATAGTGGCTTGTTCACTTTAAAGCTTAAATGTTATCCTTGTTTGACAGGAAATTACCTTTAACAACTGACAAAGCCTAATAATTTGCTTTATAATCACACTGTGTGTAGTCACAAATAATTTTAAGATCTTTCAACCACTATTCTGTATAAAAACGTTCCTTTGCAGTAAAAGGCATGAGTACTCATTATTCAGCAGATGGCACTTGAAGTATTACTTATTCCAGGTTACAGCCGCAGAGGGCATTGTTTTACTCACAAATAGTGTTAACATTTTCCAGACAAGCTTAAAAGCAAAGTCTTTATTCCAAAAGGTTTATTAGGTGGAGCTTTTTATCTAATTCTCTAAGAATAAGGCAAAATGAAAATTCTAATCTGTACCAAGTGAGGTTTAAAAGAATTTTTGGAGTAATTATTGCTTTGATCTATTGTAATTTTTCCAAATTCAAGATCAGGAATACTCAGTGACTACTGGAAAGACAAATATGTTATGTTCATAAATTACTTTCAGGAAAGAAGCACTGAAACATTATCTATTGACCTATACAGCCTAAGCACCAGCATGGTTTCTTTCGAACAATTTAGTCAGAAGAGTTAAATCATTAAACTCTACACACGTGTGCAAGTGTGATATGTCAGCTGTGATTAGTACTGCCATGTTTAAATAAGAAAGCATTTCAAAGTCATTTGGAGTCATTGGACAGAAATGGATTACTAGATGAATGGGAAGAAAAAGCTTTAAAAGCTTTTAATTATTTTAGTTAGAAATCTCAGAGAGTACAAATGAATATATCAGTATTAGGTTTTGACTTGTTAGGAAAGCATTTTCAAAAAACTTCAAAAGTTTATCACAAGTAAAGCCCCTAACCAAGAAAAATCACAGCAATATTTTACAGACCATCCACTGCTGGGACAAATGGCATACTTTCTAAAGTACTTGCAACACATCCTCCGCTGAGGGCCTGATGTCAGAGCTAGCTGAAAGTCAGAATTCAGAATGAAAGACAAATATTTCTGCAGAGAAAATCTGAAATAATTCACTGATTTCTCTTGCTTAATAACTAATCTGTAACGGTACATTCTGAGGATTTCCTCAGCAGTGGATGCTCGAGCCTACCAAGCACACCCGTCTCAGGAGTTCTAACCAGAGCTGGCTTTCACAGTGCTCCCAAGTTCATCACAGTCTCAGCTCTGTGGCAGGAAGCATGACAGCTTTGGTGTCGCTGATTACTCGAGTATATTGCTGCTAGTCACTCCTTTCCACACAATTCTTGCTAGATTTGGGCAGATTCCTAGGTATGGTGCCTGTGTTTAATTTATGGGAATATTTGCTGTGAATAAGTTTAAACGTATTTCCAAAACCGGATCTAGGTTTATAGCACACCAGAAAAAATGTTTATTTGACAGGCAGCAGGATACAAAGACAACTTTTCCCATAAAGCGAGACAAAATAAAACAAAAGTATGAATTGAAAGAAAAACCCACAACCCTAGGAAACTAGAAATACTTTATTGGAAAAGATCTCATATATGAACTTTAAAAATAATCAATTCATTTTGTCACCAATCGGTAAGTAAACATTGCATCAAAGTAACAACTGAAGGTGCCTGGAGGAGAAGGGGAAGCCAAGTGTTTTGCTCACAGCCAAAGAAGAAAGCAGAGGCAGAATCAGAATCAGAACACAGAAATTCTTCCATCTTAACTCTCTGGTTGCTTCTCTGGTCCATCCTAGAAAGACATTGAGGTGCTGGAGCATGTCCAGAGAAGGGCAACAAAGTTGGTGAGGGGTCTAGAGTGGCTGGGGGGACTGGCGTTGTTCAGCCTGGAGAAAAGAAGGCTGAGGGGAGACCTTATCGCTCTCTACAACTGCCTGAAAGGAGGTTGTAGTGAGGGGGTTGCTGGTCTCTTCTCCCTAGTAAAAAGAGACAGGACAAGACAAAACGGCCTCAAGTTGCACCAGGGGAGGTTTAGCTTAGATATTAGGCAATATTTCTGCACAGAAAGGGTTATCACACATTGGAAGAAGCTGCCAAGGGAAGCGGTTGAGTCACTGTCCCTGGAGGTATTTAAAAGATGTGTAGATGTGGCACTTGGGGACGTGGATTAGCGGTGGACTTGGCAGTATTAGGTTAATGGTTGGACTTGATGATCTTAAAGGTCTTTTCCAACCTAAGCAATTCTATGATTCTACAATCTTTAACAGGTGAAATAGCATTAGTTCTTCAGCTAACAATGTAAGTACTTTGTAATATCTATTTACTGAGCAAAAATATTATTTGAAGTGTACATTACTTTGGACTTATATGCTCCTAGCTTCTTTGCAGTAGATATATAAAACCAAGTGTTGCAATTCTTTAGTATTCTTTTTTTTTTTTTTTTCAAACACAGATATATTTCTCAAGCCTACCTAGGTCCCCATATAAAAATGCATGGATAAAATCTAGCCAGAAAATCTGCAGCAGTCCCTAGCTGCAGAGCGCCTTTGAACTATACTTGTACCTACACAGCCACAATACTATTGGTAGGATTGCATTGTATTGCTGATTTCTGCACAGGAAAAGCAACAAACTTTTATATCACTAGTTCAATGCTAAAAGTAATTTTATAGTTTAAAAACGATTACATTCATTACTAAACCAACTGTTGGTTCTCCCCATCAAGAAAATAAAAATAAAAATAAAAAAATAATATCCAAACAAAAATTAAAATCTACAAAACCCCACAACTGTCACAATTTCAGGGTAAGAAATTAAGTTTTTATTATACAGGTGTTATTTAAATATTACTATTATTAACAAATTAGCTACACTGCTATGTAATGGGGTTTACTTGATGAGCTTTGCTTTTGTGTTTGTATAGTGCTCTTGGTATGGATTGCATTTCATGGAGACAAAATATAGAAAGCTACCCTTCTCAGATACATTCTTTCGAATGCAACATTTGTAAATTCACATATCCTGCTCCAGGGTCAGGAGTATTAACCGAATGTTATGAAATGTATTTCCATGGCTTTATGGGCACCTATAAATAGTGCTCTACAATATTATTTGCATTTGTGAACATCAGATGTCTTTATGACAAAAATGGTTTGTCTGTACAACTCACTTATTAAGGGGAAGGTAAAAGCGATTTGAGGTCACATATCCAGTTATCCAGGCATACACATTGGTTTTGAAAACTTCCCTGTTTGTAGGAAACTATAACTGGTATGCAAGATTAATTTATCAAAATTGCAGAAGGCATCAAAATGAAAGCCTTTAAGTACATATTATTTTATTTTAAGAAAGCAGGAAAATCTGTGGTATGACCTTCTTATTACCATTTTTTAAATAAAGCTTCTTTTTTCCTCTTCCCATAAAAAAAAAAAACAAAACCAAAACCAACCTCCCATCAACTCCAATAGAAGATCAGATTACAAACTACAGAATTTAACAAACACTTTTCAGTAACAGCCAACATACACTGGCAGACATTTTCTACGCTTTATTCTTGGAAATATTCTTTCAACTCCCAGGAGGGCTGTATGGAATACCATTCCACTTAAAAAGTGGAAAGTCTCAAGATGGGAAAGAAGCATTATGGTAGAATCTCACTATATTCCATGGTGGACTTAGTGATCAAATTTCTCCACCAAAACAAACAAAGAAAAAAAGGCCTCCCAAAAAACTTCCCTAACTGCCCAGAGATTAGGAAACCCAACCTGTCTTTCAACTTCACAAAAGCTGAAACTGAACTGAACGTGCCATGATCAAGTCTGAATCACAGGTTTTACAGAACTTGTGACTAAAATAGCTCTATAAACTTGTGTTACAACTGGCACAAAAAGCCTGCCTCTCTCCCTACCTTTATCTGAAATCAAATTGTTTATCACATTCCTTCCTCATACATCATCTCCTTGTGATGAAAGCAAGCCAGTGATTAATACTTTTTATTAGGTTGGTTCCAGTGACTTGAAATGAATTTGCCCTGACTCCTTAAGCATGCTACCACACCCACTGCATGGCACTTCAACCATGCTAGGAATGCACAATAGAAAAAAAATTATCTTAGACGATACTTCATAAATCTCCAGCAATAAAATTAGCTGCACAACGGCTTCAAGCACAAATCATCTTCAGGAGGTTCTTCCTCCCTCTTTCCAAAAGAAAAGAGGGAAAACAATAGATTTAAAACCCTGGAGAAGGCACTGTTCTCTTCTGTCACTTGCACTCTTCTTTGTGCTTTCCTATAGCTCATTAAGCAAAGCATGCTGTAGAAGATAGAAATGGAAAGCAGTCCAAGCTCTTTTCAATTTTGTAATTACAAGTGACAAAATAAGAGGTTTTATCCAAGTCTTGCTCACAGAGCTGTAATCTACCTTCTATTACATCAGGATCAGATTTTATCTAAATTTATAGACTGAATTCTCTGTGTATCCTTTTGCAGTGTAAAACCAAAATATACTAGATAAAGGATGGGAAGACTTGAATTAGCCTAGACACTGTCTGACGGCAAACTATACTTAACAATTAGCAATATCCTCTGTACTAATTACAACCTGGCTTGGCTTGAGTGATAGCTGCAATTTCTTTGCCTTTGGCATGACGGGAGTAAGATCAACTGTACAAAAACCAGCACCGACTTAAAAGTGATTCAGCACTGGATGTTTTATTTTTAATTACTGATTACCAACTACAACGAGAACTGACTAGACACTCACACCTTGCCTCAACTGCAAGGAGCTGTTTGAACTCCCTTCACAGCCGTCTACACAACGTCTACACAAGGATGCCTCACGCTCTCTTCTACCAGGTTTATAGATTAAGGAAAGACCTACATTTCAAAGGTTTGTTGACATCACTAGATTAATCTACATGCTTTCTTCTTGCTAATACATGTAAAATTATTTAAGTGAGAAGTAGTTTTTCTTCAGATTGTGTTTATGGTCTCTCCACTACGGAGGTTTGTCAGTACTGCTCTCAGGGTAGCTAAGCAGACCTTTATATGAAAATAACTGCTCTATCTCAGAATTAAACCAATAAACAAGGTTACCTTAGACAACCACTCTGACACGTTACCCGATCCTACTATATTAAAAATAAAAAATGGTTAAAATGGAAACAAATTCTACAAACATCTTTATGCCCAGGATGGGTGTACAGAGGCATCCCGAGAGCAAGACAGTTCAAACTTTCAGCCCGATCTAGACTTATTTTAAGTAATCTGTCAACTCATGTTCTAACTGGCACGTTTTCAGTATTAAATTTGCAGGATCCCAAGATGTCTGAGGTGTCTCGATGCCACTCGCCTTCAGGCCGGCCTGGCCCTTAGGGCTCCTAGCCCCGGGGCTACCGGACCCGCCTCCCCA
>NW_009661368.1:794250-805983 GCF_000708025.1 Charadrius vociferus
TGGCAGAGGGCTGCGGCAGTGGGAGCTCGGTGGTGGTGTCGCTTTCTAGGCGTGCTGTCTGCGGGGAAGGGAAGGGGGGAAGTATTTGTGAAGTGTTTTACAAAAACAGGTTAGTGGCGTTGACCCCTAAGTTTCTGCATAGACTCAAAAACATACAGAGAAGTAGGTGTTTGGGGAAAGTTTGGGATATCTAGGCTAAAAGAGAACCTTGGAGTTATGACTCGAACTCCAAAACCTGTTCTTTGTCTAAATTAGAAAAAGAGAACATTTTTTTAACTTAGTGACTGTTTCTGTACTTTTTTGTTTGTTTGTTTAACGCAATGACTATGTGTTTCTGTACTTTTTTTTGTGGGTAGAGCATAGCTTGCATTACTTGGTAGTGGTAAGCCCTGGCTAACTTACCTTAAAGTAGAACTTGCCATCTTTTAGAGGCTATCTGAGGATTTTACACTGACAGTTGTTTTATGACTGTGTATCTGTATGTTATGGCTTATACCAAGAGTTTCTTGTTGTTAAAACTTTGCAGAATTCTCTAAATTCTGTCATGAGTGGATCTGTTAATTTTTCATGTGCTGGTTAGACAAAGTTTTACTGACAAAACTTTGATGTTCTGAAAGAAAATAGATTTTTATTCTGGTTTATGCTTGTAATATTTTGTTGACATGACATTCTGCAATTAACTATTGTAAAAGCGTTGGATGTGCAGTAGTAGTGCAACCTAGTAGTTAAATGCTTGTAACTTGAGTTAAAACCACCTTTTCATTGTCTAGGCAAATGGAAGTGCACCTACATGAGAACATGTGTTCTTCCATTGGTAGAAAAAGATCTCTTGTGGGCTTTTTTTTTAAACTGGTCTACAGTCTGTTGTTTATATCCTGTTCCTTCCTTTCCTGCTGTCAATGTTACAGCAGCAGTATAGGTGAAGCAGTCAGGACTTGTGGTGGTGCATATTTTTTTTAAGCATAACATAGTGCTGAAACTTCTAGAAAATGTACGGTTGGTCTGTATAGCTTGGATGATGATGATTTCTCTAAAGTGTTAACTTTCACGTGGACAAAACCAGAAAGCACGGGAATACCTGGTAGCCATGATTTCAAATACTAGTTAAGCATAGCTGCTGTTGTGGTTGGTGAAGTCTCTTCATCTATGCTCTTGTAAGATTGAAAACAATCAGTACAATGTGTTTATAAACAAATACTTGTTGCCTCAGCCCAAAACTCTAGGCTTACTGTTCCCCCATGGTGTGTTTTCTTTGGTTTAAAATATATCTTGGGATCACCTGTGTGATGTGTTATTTGGTGTTTGTACAGAGAAGTGTAGAAGTTCTAATGAATAGGGACTGTCTCTTAAGTGCATATTATGAAGCAGGTTTCAAGGCATTCCTAGAACTACTTGTCGCTAATGCATTATTTAACAGCACCTTTTTTAATATAGCATAGGAATATAGGAATCATCTTCCTTTTATTTAGATAATAAATTCTAAAGAGAAAGAAGAAATGCTTGTGTGGGAGGTGGAGTGGACCATTAACGTGGAGTGGTCTAGGCTTTGAAAGCTTATCAGCGATGTACAGCTCTTTATTTAGATACTCCAAATCAATAATTGTGCCCCAACTGACAAAGCTGTGCCAGCACAGCCCAGCTGTAGTTGCAGTTATATGAGTGAAATCCTTTTGTTAGTCTAGTTTATTCGATTTGGGTAACTGGTCTGAACCTGCTCTGAGGAATCCCCATGGTATATTAATTCCAATTAGCCCTTTCTCTCATCATAGAAAATCAAGTTTTATACCCCAAACTAGAGTGCCTCGTGATGATACGAAAGCCCCAAAATAAACTTCTAGTTCTCTAGATATAAAATTCAGGTTTTCCTCCCTCTCATGTCTTGGAATAACATTTTTTTCTCAGAATTAAATCTAATATACCGATAAGACAGATATTGTTACTGTAGTTCACATTCTGTTGCTGCAGACTTACAGTGTAGCAGCAGTGTGCTGTGTTACAGAGGACTTCTCATAAGTATCTGTACTCAGGATGTCTCTCATAAGTGTGTGTAGTAACTTCCTAGTATGCTGGCATTGCTTGTACTGTGTTTTCCCAGATGAGTTACCAGTGTAGCAGCACGCATATGTAAAGAGCTCAGGTGGCAAGAAGCCTTCTCTTTTGAAGTTAGTCTCTTCCAATCTTTCATCTCCTCAAAACTTCTTACAAGTTGTAAGTGCAGCCTATTTAATTGAATGGAGTGCAACATTGATATAAAATGAAAACATTTCAGGGGAGTTATATAAACTATGAAATTGCATAGTTTTATTGTCTTTTTTTATCTGCTTTATAATAGTTTTGAGTGTATGGCAAACTGTGTTAGGAAATAATAGCCAGATTATTAGTCTCTTGGTGTTTGCACCAATTAAATATAAGATCATGTGGGAAAAAGAAAAATCACACGTTTGAAAATCTGACCCTTTGTATGCTTGCTGCAATAGGATTTCTTTTACTCAAAATTGAGAGTGAGGTTGTTGGCTTTTTAAAACTCTTTTGTTACTGAATTATGTTTAAACTATGTAGTATTTCGAGGCCAAACAATTGGAATTGATGCAATGCATGGACAATTCCTGTGTCATTCATACTTCACATAGCTGAAGAAAGATTTGAGACACACAGGATAAAGGCTTTCACTGACGTCATGATTAAGCGTGCTGCTTCTGATGTGATGGGAGTTCCTCCTGCAGGCTTTTCTTTGCTTTTCTTTTAAGCCGGTATGAATCATCCCTTCTGCCTTATTGTCAGTTAATGTTACTGTTATTGGAGTATATCTAGAAGAGGAATGTTCCTAGATAATTCCTTTATTTGAAACTTTTGGAGGAAGGTGGGGGTGTTGGAAGATGTAGCTTGTTTTGCTGGGCTGTGTTTGTGTTAGCGTGGTGTTAACATGCTAACAACAGGGTCCTTGTCTCCTTATTTTCATTCCTTAGCGCGCGGGAACTCTAAAGCTCTTGTTCTCTGAAAGGTTGTAGTCAAATGTGAGGTAAAGGTTCGTCTGGAGGCTTGGTAATGTGCACCTTCACATCTACTGTGTGTAACATATACCAAAGTACATGATACGGAGGCTCAAACTTTCAGCGAGTATTTTGTTCCACGTGCCCTTCTGTTTTGCTTAAAACTACACTTGCTGAAGAAATTATTTAAAGTCTTTATGTTCACTGTAGGTCAGTTATAGAATTCACAAAAAAAAAAAATGCCACTAACTGACTTTGTTTTCTATTTTTTAATGATTAGCTTATTACCCTTTTAATTCATATACAAGCTGGTCTCCTTTTAGTAACCTGGCTGCTGCTATCTCTTAATTCCTTTTAACATCTTTGGTATGTTGTGTGTGCCTCATATGGAGGTTTTGGAGTAATTTTTGTCCAATATTCTGTTTGCTTTGGGTCCTGCCTGTGTTGGGCAGAACACTATCATTTTACCAGCTATGCTTGCTAAAATTACAATTTGTCTAGTCTACACCAAGTGCTTACTCTTTTATTTGCACCCAGTTTAGACTTATGCCTACCACCGCTGTATCATTGCTAGCATTGCTTTTTAAGAAGGGTTTTGTTATATAAGTGATTTAGGAGACCAAAGCTGCAGTAGACTAGGGAGCTGGGGTTTTTTTGTTGAAATATCATACCAACTAAAGGCAAATCCCACCCCTGAAAGTACAGTGCCAGTATTTAAATGTTTTTTGCATATCTTCTGAATCTTGTCTGCATCATACTCTGGATACAACCACATTTTAAAAGACTACGCAATCAAGATTTCAGTGTGGACTATGCAGGCAAATCTTCTGAATGCTCTTAAGGAGTAGCAGCTGGTTGCCTCCTTTATATCTCTCTTTAGGTAAGAGCAGAATTGACTTGAGATCAGCTCACTAAAGCTTTACTGCACATAGTTTGTACTGAAAAGCTGCAGCCATTCTTTGTAGTCTTCAGGTCAAAGTGGCTTTTTCCTTTCTTGTCTGAACAACTGGGAATCTGGAAACTACTCAGTCTTGCATAGGTTAACCATAGCTGTATAAGAATCTACACATACCATTCTAAAGTGCACTGAAATTTCTTTGAAAAAGTTCCAGGTAGTCACATACCATAGGAGGTTGATCATAATCTTGTTTTTGGGCCACCAACATCAATGCTGGGTATGAATACTGTCCCTTACCAAGAGCATGGCTGTTTCATAAGCATGTAAGAATCTGCAATTATTCTTGAACTAGTTTGTCACCTTAATGCTAAGCTCCCATACTAGTGAATGCTTTGACCTAAACGGAACAATGAAGACAACTTTTGAATATGCAAAAGTATGTGTTTTATCAAGACCAAAAATAGTTATAACTTTGGGAAAAAAACCCAACCCCAGTTTAAACTGACCTTTTTATGCTACTTGAACATTATTGGTTCTAGTTTTTAGTGCAGTTTTAATTCCATAACATTTTTGGTTTAACATTCAAATCATTCTATTGCTTGAGGATGTTAGATTTCCATTTAATGATGTAAGATATATTTTGTTGTAGTTTGGAGCAGAATTTCGACGATTTTCTCTGGAGAGATCCAAACCTGGGAAGTTTGAGGAGTTCTATGGATTGTTGCAGCATGTGCACAAGATACCAAATGTTGATGTTCTAGTGGGATATACGGACATTCATGGAGACCTGCTGCCTATCAATAATGATGACAATTATCATAAAGCAGTTTCCACAGCCAATCCTCTACTCAGGATTTTTATTCAGAGGAAAGGTAAGTGCACTTAAAAGTCAGTGAATCATCTGTTTATCCAGTTATACTGTGCTGTAGTAAACACTGTGACGTATGGAGGAAAAAACCCTTCAGTCCTATTTCATCATGTTGAATTCCGTAATAATTATGGATCACAAAAGGTATTCACAACACATGGCTCTTGTAAGAGCTTCCTCAGGCAACCTATTTATACTTTGTGCTTTTTTGCTTGTATTTAGTTCAGGTTAAAGTCAAGTTAAATCACTAGTAAAGGCTTCTTTCTGGTTTTATGTAAGTGAGTGAAAATAAACTTTAAACCCCTAGGGTTTTCTGCTCTGTATGTTGGTTGTCTTTCACTTAAAATTCTGATCTTGATCAGACAAGAAGAGTGGCCGTTAGAGGATGGAAGGGAATCTTGAAAGTCTTACTGTGTGAAGTATTAAATGTCAGTATAAATTAAAGACTAACTTTGTAATATGCTACTTTTATCACACTTTCCTAATAAAACATTCTGAAGCTTTTAAAATGACAAGCTTATTTCAGTTAGCAAATCTCAAATGTGGGTGCTTCTCAGTGTGTTGGTTTGCCTTTAAAAATAGCGTGTCTTCTAGGCACAAAGTTCGGGTTGTCTTTTTCTAGTGTCTGCTTTTGTTCACGAAAGGAGGAAAAAAAAAAAAAAGAAACTTGAAGTTGTATTTGTTCTTGTCCAGGAGAACATATTCAGTAGATGGAACTAAAGGGGTGGGGAGAAATCTCTGGATTAAAACAATTTCAGATCACATCACTAGAAGTCAAGAAAACCTGATTTCTGTGCTTGTTGGTTTCCTGCTTACTTGCATACGGGTGTGAGCGTGCATGCATTGTGTGTGTATATATATGAACACATGCATATGCAATTCCTATCCTAATAAGGCAATCAACTGATCTTTGAATAGCAGACAGCTTCTTGCTTGGCTAGTTTATAAAGATGTGCACTGTTTTTGGTTGTTGTTAAGACAGGCTTATTTTCCTTAGAAAGCACTTGAGCATCGGAAGCTTTATCAACTTTCCCACTCGAAAGAATGAATAAGCTCCACAACAGCCTGACACAAAAACAATATTCAAAACAGTGTGGCTGCCTGCCAGCTGCTGTGTTGCTGGCAAAATGTGTTTGTTTTGTTTGTATTGAGGATAGCATAGTCTAGTAAGACCTATGTTTTCAGTCCTGAACTGCCAAAGGAGTGAACTATTTGCTTTAATAGAACCTAGAGATAGAAAAGGTCTATGATTCCATTTAATCTCCTACAGTAGCCATATGACGAGAACAGATAAGCCACTTTGTCAGACTGGGATTATTGAGTTTATATTTTAACACCATATGTTTTTAGATTGTTACTAGTGTTACATGTTTAATGCTGACTGTTACTAGTGTTACATTTGTAACACCTTATATCTTCATTGTACCTTGAAAGCACAATGGATTATTTCTTATTACTCTGGTGTCAGGAATTGATAGTAGAATTGATATAATGCACAGACCTAAAAATAAGATTACCCACTTAAGTTTATCATGCCAAGAATTGATTAGCAGGAAAATCCATGTAGAAAGTATCAGTTGTCATCACCTTCCCTTTGAGACTGAAGTCTTCTGGCGATAGATTTTTAGGCAATAAAGAACCCAGACTGGCATCTGAGTCCAGGGCTTCCAGCACTGTACTTTGTTCTGAATTAGTTGTGGCCATTTTGATCACTTCTGTTGATTAAATTGAGGCTTTGATTCCATTAGCATCTTCGCCATAGAGAACAGAGGTTTGTTTGATGTAAAATAAGGAAATAACTTGATTCTGTATTTTATTTGTGATAACTCGCCTGTAACTAAAGTTGGATTGCAGGAGTTAGAGATGTGTCTTAATTTGTGCATCATAAATTTGTTTAGGTGAGATTAATTCATCTGATTGCACATATCTTTATTAGGTATACCTCTGAAATTGAAAATCAAATATCTGAACAAATACATGCTATTGATGGGACAGCTTTGATCTGTGCTGTTTTGGAACTGTAACTAATAAATGACAGAAGTTACTTTTCTACCTGCAAGGCTTCTTGTGGCTTTCATACATTGTCTTAAATAATCTGAAAAATTTCTGTGGATTTTCTGATGGAACTTTGACTTGTTTGTATTTCCAGCACTAATAGTTGGGAATTTAAGTTTTTTGACAAAAAGCCGCTGTGGGGAAGAGAGAAAGTTTTCTGCTGTCTTAAAAGACAGGAAATTTTATTATACTATCTTACCTATTGAGAAGCTACATGCAATTTGTGGAAAGCTAACATAAGGTGTGAGCAGACTACAATAAAATCTAGGGTAAATAGTATTAACTTATTATATTGCATCCAAGAGACTCCTTAAGGGGTTGAAATGGGAACAACAAGATGCTTTTGCAATATTATTAATAAGTGACAATTGTGATAATGAGACTTCGAAATTTCAGAAATTTTGTTATGCCAGAGTAAGCACTCTTTTCTCTTTTGTTCGATTTTGACTTCTAATTTATGAAAGCTAGAAAGTTGTCTGTCATAAGCATTATTCGTATTGGTTAATGTGGTGTGATCCTGTAATGAAATGAAATCAAATCACATTATTCCACTTAGACTTTTCTGATTGCATTTAACTAAATCACTTTAAAATATTTTAAACTGCTCCAGTGCTCAATCTAAACTGGAGCTTGATATTGCACAAGTCAAGAACGGCTGTCAGTTTGCAGAAAACAGTTGCTTATTGGAATTTCATTCTGCAGTTTAACAGATTAACAGGTTCTGTTAACATCTGGAATGTAAAGGTTAAACTGCTGTATCATGATTAAATCCAGATGTATGGGAGTCACTCTGTCTGTGAGAAAAATCTTACTGAAGATAAAATGGGGGGGGAGGGGCATAGTCCACACAGGCCCTGAAGAGCGGGTCAGTGTTGGGGGACTTTGCATTGTAAATATAAGAATAATAGAGATTATAACTTAACAAAAGATGTCCTTAAGACTCACTTGCAGGATATTAAATTACAATATACAACTCATGCAAGTTCTGCATGTACATGGCAGTATACAGTAAGAAGTGGGTTCTTTGGTTAATTCATTTGTGCCTTGAGATAAACTTTTTCACTGAGAAGCTTTATTTTGGTGAAAAGTAAGAGGAGTTGGCTTTTTAAACAGCTCTCTGGAATATCCTAGCTATTCTGAGTTGTCTTCCTAAAACCATAGGTTAGTTTCCTAAAGCCATGTTTTGTTATAACTTGTGACTAAGTAAGAGACAAGATTTATTGGGACTTACTTAAAAAATGTTAAATTGCATCTATGTTAAAATGCACTAATGATTTGGGGGTTTTAAAATTTAATTCTTGAGAGGTGACTCTACATTGTTTTGCAAATAGATCAGGGAAACGTTTTAAATATCTGTATCGAACAATGTTAAATTGAAACTTAGGCTTTTATTTTAAATTTCAGGTAATAAGTATATACAGATTGGTGCCATCTTGAGCTTGAAACTTGGAGGAGAAATTATTCCTGCACTATGTGAACATTCTCCTTAACACTATCTGTAGTTAACACCTTGTCCTTTGGCTATATGCCAAAATATTTTCCGCTGCAGCTTTAAACTGATTAGCTAGGTGCCAGAACAAAGATGCTTTTGTACTCGAGAATATTGCTTTAGAAAATTTGTTTAGCAGTAGAAGAGAGGTTAAACAGAGTCATGCTGGTTGGCTGAGATTTGGAGAGATGAGTTTTCATCAACTTTTTACTATTTCTTTTTTCCCCACAAACTGTGTAACTTTAACTGTATATCTTAAGGTTTGTACTAGTTTTGATTTTTTTAGACTACCAAGACTAGTTACAATACAAAACAAACACTCTGTGGTGCTTTATAGTTTCTTAAATGTTTTGACATGTGGCTTGCAATTTTGGGATGCTTTTACTTCAACAATGTGTCATGTAACTTGAGAAGTAAGTTTCTAGAAGCAAAAGCACCAGCTCAGTGTTATGACTTCGGATTGTTTGTTTGTCTTAAAGAGACCTTTAAAAGTTTGTCTCTTCCTATACTTGTTTTTCTGATCTTAGTTTTTGTTTTAAAAGCACTTTCGAATCTGTTAGTTCACATACAGATGTATTTACATGATATATCTTTAAGCCTTATCAGCTGGTAGTTGTGGGAAGGCAGGTTGGGTGATGATTTTTGTGAACTCTGTTCTCGTTGGGGAAGGAAGTTGTGAAAAGCCATGTGAATAGTTCTAGATCTGTTGGGTAAAGAGCACAAACGTACTGTGATCGTTTGCAGGACACAGTAGCTCTACTTCTTGGATGTGAAAAATGTGTATATGTTTGTATACCTAGTACATTCCAAACTTACAGTGTAGGCAACAGAAGGCCTGAGTGGCAGGAGAGGCATCCTGGTATGTGGCCTGCTATGAAGGTGAAGAAGCTTTACAGCCCACTGTGGCAAGCTGGGAACGTCGAATATGATATACATTTGATATGACAGAATGTGTAAAATACGATATACTCTGTCTGATTCTTTGGCAATAAGTTGAGCATGTGCACTTTGAATTTAAGAAGAAAAAAACCCCAAACTGAATACCTTCTAATGTTGCAATGCATGTGGAAGAGCATTTGTAAGAAAATCAATACTGACAATGTTTTCATACAGTTTTCCTGTGTACTGTTTCCAAACCAACTCTTGTAGTAAAAGCAGTAGAAACCTAGTGCTTCACTGGTACCAATATGTTAGTACCTACATCCTAGAGTTTTCATCAGCAACTTGCACTTTAGCACAAATAAATTGTGCCTGTACAATTTTCCTATTTTCTTTAGATGAGCTTACTCTAAAGAAAAAAAAAAGCATAATATGTCTTAAGGTCTGAACAATATGGAACTAATCAGTTGAAATGCTTCTGACTTACTCATTGGCTCTCTGGAGAACTTCCCAAAGAACAGAGCTCTTCTGGAGTAGTGTGGTGTTAAATGCCTAGAAACACATCACAACAACAAACCCCAAAGAAGTGAAGCTTTTGAAATGAGGCAAAATGACATGTCTTGTCCATGCAATGGCTCTCTGGTACTTGGAATATTTTTCGCTGGTCTTGTTGAATTTACCATTGATTGTGCAGTCTTAAAACCAGAGTTCTAAAGTATCAGAGATCTACACTACTTAGACATGCACTGTACAAAAAAGTTTTTACATAGTTTTTGAGATCACTAAGATGCATACTGGCTGCTGGTGGGGGAGGGGGAAATCCATGGCCTAAAACATAACCTTTGCACTCATTCACATTTTTAATTCTAATATTAAAGTCACCGTTGTCTATTGTTTGTCTAAAATCTTCACCTATACTATCACTTTCTTGCTGTCATTGTGTTACCTTTTACTGCTAAATACAAAATATTTAAAGCAAATCTAGTATCTTATTTCACAGTTGCCCTTTCCAAGTTGTTTTGTAAGCGATTGTAGTTCCAAGTAAAAAAGAGAAGCTATTGCAACTCATTGAATTGCAAAAATCCTCCCAGTGTAACAACCAGATGTCTAGCTTGAAACTGGTTGGATGGGTTGTCAGTAGAGATAAGGGCAAAACTTCTCACGCTTTTTTCTTTGATCATAAATTTTAAGCAAACTTTAAGAGAATTGCTCCATGTTGTCTGAAAAAATCAGCATGTTAGTTTTCAGCAGTGGAGTAGAGGATTTTTAATGGCTGATCTTCAATCAGTTAGATATCTCAAAATGCATTTTACAGAGAAAATGGTAAGTTTGTATTTTTGGAGCTGTTTTACACTTGAGACATAGTCCACCTGTGATATGCTTTGGTTTGGGAGGTTGGATTGTTTTTTACAAATCTTTTCTTCAAAACAACTGACTTAACACTCTTAGGTATCTGAAGAACAGATTCTAGGCTATTTTTAAAGCCTTCTTGCTTAATGTTGAGATCTAATGTTATTTTAATTTAACCTGAAATTACAGTGTGTTTTCTCCTTAACCTCTTTTGCTGAAGAACAATAGTAATTCTATGCTTTTCTGAGAGAACCCTCCAGACTCCCAGATAAACTAAAAATTATTTCCTGTATTCAGAATTATCTGATTTAATGTTCTCAAGCATAGCTAGTGTAGATTCTTCTGTTTGCTTCTACCTTCCTACTCTTTCTTGTACAATTTGTAGAATCATAGAACAGCACAGGTTGGAAGGGGCCCTGAAAGATCATCTGGCCCAACCTTTTATGGGAAGGGGAGTCTAGATGAGATTATCTAGCACCCTCTCCAATTACATTTTTAAAGCACTGAGTGATGGGGACTACACTGTGTCCCTGTGGAGGTTGTTCTAGTGAGTGGTTGTTCTCACTGCCGGGGAGAATGGGACCACTTTCTTATATTGAGATTAAACCTCTTCCAGTGCAACTTGTACCCATTGCCCTGTCTTCCCCATGTGCCTTTGTCCTCTTGGCAACCACCCCTTAAGTACTGCGGTGAAGTGTCATGTCTGTGTCCCTGTCCACCCCCCCGCCCCAAGCCTTTTCTTCTCCAGAGACAAATGACCTAACACCTTCAGCCTTTCTTCATAGGGCAGGTTCTCCAGCCCTTTGATCATCTTCATGGCCTTCCTTTGGACCCTCTCCAGTCTGTGTGCATCTTTCTTGAATTGTGAGGACCAGAACTGGACACGGTACTCCAGGTGTAGCCTGACAAGTGCTGAGTAGTGGGTTCATCCCATCTCTATCTCTGCTCGTAATGTCCCTGCAGATGCAGCCCAAGGATGCAGTTTGCCTCTGCTGCAGCAGCACGCTGCTGAATCATGTTCAGCTTGTCCACCAGGACCCCCAGGTCCCTTTCAGCAGGCTGCTTCCTTGCCACACAAATCACAGCCTGCACTGGGCTCTTTGGTTATCTCATCCCAGGTGCAGGACTTTGCACTTGTCTTAGTTAAACTTCATGTTGTTCTTGCTGGCCCAGTCCTAGATTTAGCTTCATTTTTACCTGCTGA
>NW_009661368.1:806025-818991 GCF_000708025.1 Charadrius vociferus
TCAGTGGGTGAAGTGGGACAGAAAAGTCCCTAGGGTGCTGTCAATAAGCACTTGCTCACATGAAGTGAGAGCACAGCACTGTGGGGTGCATGCGCTAAAGTAACACATGTGGAACAATTTGTCTTAGTGCTGCCTTTGTTCATTCAGTAACTCTTGTGGAAACCTAGGTGAAAAGATGGCCAAATCTGAGAAACAGTAGAAGTAAAAATTAACTATGCAAGGTGGATATAATATTCTAGAGAGGCATCAATGTCCTCCAAAAGTAACTGAGATTGTCACAAAGCGACTACGGAGTGTAGTATGGCCATGTAGACTTAACTGTCTTCAGAAATAATTCCTGCTTGTGTCAATTAAATTGTTGAACGACGTTATCTGTAAAGTTTAATACAAAAGGTGTTCTGTCTTTAGCAAACAGCTTTGCCACTCTTAGGGTGTGATTATTTATTATTTATGGTTGGACTAGGTGATCTTAAAGGTCTCTTCCAACCTAGAAAATTCTTAGATTCTATGATTTAAACAAAAAAAAAAATTAAGAAATGTAAACGATGCCATCATCAGGACACATTTTTTTTAACCCATGTTGATGAACTGTTTTATTACTACTGTGTACACACAAGCTATGAGTTTATAATAAATCCCTCTGGGGTTTTGATGGGCTAATTTAAATTTGTTTCTTTTCCTGTTGTCCCCGATCTTCTAGAATACTAATTCCAAGGCTGCCTTAATAGACCAATCATTCTTAAAAACCTCCTCTTGTTTTCAGCAGCCCTAATGTCTGGAGATGGGAGGGGTTAGTATTACATGTTAGAACAGTGGTAGACTATTGCTTCGGAACTACTTTCCCTGCTCTGTTTTGCTTAAAGCATCTGAAGAGTCCAGATATAACTGGTATGTGTCTGTATATCTTCATCTTAGTCTGGAAAAAAAAAAAATCTTCTGACTTACCAACTCTAACTGTACTTTTTTCATCAGCAATTGACAGGTTTCCTGAAATTTCACACTAGGATAGCATTTCCATAGTTATTTCAATTCACTGATTAAAATGTATAGCAATTCTTTTACTTTCTTGGCTGTACCAATGGCATCTTAATGTGATAATACAAAGAAATCCCAGCTTCTCTGAGTCCCAGGGTTAGTGCAAACCAGTGCTGCTTGTTTTGTTGTGTTTTTTTTTTTTACCCACTGCAGAAAAAAAATCTATGCAACATTGCAAAAATAGAAGTGTAAATCCAAGGAAACTCAAATCTGAATATGTTTTAGTTCATTGTTTTTGGAGAGTTTATAGCATATTAAAAAGAAAAAAATAGAAGCTTCCTTTGGTAAATAGGCATTTCAGGCATCAGGATTGCTTTTGCAGAACATATTTTCTTTTCCATTAGAAGTATTTGTATTACTTAAAATCCTAGCGATTTGCATACTTCTGTAGCAAATTGTGGCAGTTAAAGCATTGCTCGTATGAATGGTTTTGCTTGAAGTATTTCTGTGCAAGATCTCTTTGTTGCTGCTCCACAGCCATTTTACCTACATTGCATGGGGGCAGGGAAGAGTGCAGAATGGAATAAGCTTTCTGGAGTTTGAATCCAGGTCACTTGGCTAGTTTCCAGGAACTAGGCAATAATAGGCACACTGGCTGCTTTCCCTTTTTCATTCTTTCTTTTCCAATGATCTGAAACCTGAGGAGAGAAAACTAACAAGTGGAATTACTCAGAATAAAATTAAAATGTTTCTAGGAAGGTACTCTCTCTTTCCATTCCAACCTTTCTCTCAAGCAGCTAGAATGGAGTTCTTTGTGTCTCTACTGCTGCTAACTTGCTTTAATTATTTTGTGTGCTGTATTTCCTTTGGTTGTAGGAAACCAAAAGTATTAAAAACTTTGAATCTCATAACATTAAAGCTCGTTTCATGTGTAGAGAGAAATGTTTCTACTTTAGCAAGCCAGAAACATTCTAGATGAGATGTTTCATTCTGCTAACCTAAAACACGATAGCAAAGCGATATGGACCACATAAAGTGATCTAATCGTCAATGTGCTTTGTCTTACAGAAGATGCAGACTACAGTGCCTTTGGTACGGATACTATGACAAGAAAGAAAAATGTCTTATCAAATGTGTTACGTCCGGATAACCACAAGAAGAAACCACACATTGTCATTAGCATGCCTCAAGACTTCAGACCAGTGTCTTCTATTATAGATGTAGATATTCTTCCAGAAACCCATCGTAGAGTACGACTTTACAAATACGGAACTGACAAACCCCTTGGATTCTATATACGAGATGGCTCTAGTGTCAGAGTAACACCACATGGATTAGAGAAAGTTCCGGGGATTTTCATATCTAGGCTTGTGCCTGGAGGTCTGGCTCAAAGCACAGGTTTACTGGCTGTTAACGATGAAGTACTGGAGGTGAATGGAATAGAGGTTTCAGGAAAAAGTCTTGATCAGGTTACAGATATGATGATTGCAAACAGCCGTAACCTGATCATTACGGTAAGACCAGCAAATCAGAGAAATAATGTCGTGAGGAACAGTCGGACTTCTGGCAGCTCCGGTCAGTCTACTGAATCTAGCCTTCCAAGTAGCACGCCAAATATTTTAGCAAATTTCTTGCAAGGAGAAGAGGAAAGCGATGAAGAGGACATTATTATTGAAGATAGTGGTGAGCCACAGCAGATTCCAAAAGCTGCACCTACCAGCGAAAGCCTAGAATCATTGACACAAATTGAACTCCTTCATGAGTCAACGCAAAATGGATTTCTTCCTTCCAGTGAGATGAACTTGAATCATTCAGCAGGCAGCATTAGCATGGAATGTGAAGTACAAGATCCGGATCATAAGTCATTAGAAGAAGATGGAACTATAATAACTCTATGAAATTACATTGGTGTACTTTGTATTAAATAAGGATGCCATACATGTTTTAATTTGGCTTAATGTGTAATACATGTTATACCTCTCCATCTACCGAGCACTGCAGTTAGATTAAAAGGAGGGAAAAAAGTAAATACCAGAAGTTCAAAATTATGGAAGTTGACTAACTTCAGTTAATTCTGCACTTCCATGTAAATACTTCACAAAGACGGAAGACAATTGATAAATGACTGAATTTTGATGAAGAAAATTGGAATTGAAAATGAAGGATAGCTAAGAGATGGCTGTGAGCTTTCTTTTAATGGTACTTGATTATTTTTTTTAATGCCGAATACTACTGGTTCTGTAGAAGTAAACTTCCATTATTGTGTGAGGTTGACTATCTAGTGTACTGTGGTTTCATGTTCATCTCAAGTGCTGCTTACGTATGATGGAGCTGCTTTAGCCACTTTATCCTGTTTGGGACTGCTGTTTAGCTGGTAGAGCTGTTTGTGTGGCTCTGCATGAGGAAACTGAAAACTCAGCAGGAGGTGGGGTGGGAAGAGATGTTCTTGGTTGGTCTAGTTGAGCAACAGGGATATAGGATAGTGGTCAGCAACTTGACAACAGTCAGGCTTTGAAGGTGGGGCATTCTGAAGTTGACTGTTCATTTGTAAGTGAATGTGTAACCACAGGCTCATTAGTCATGCACCTTTACTGTTTTTAATGGCCAGGTAAGCTTACTTTTAATGACTATGATTTTGAAATTCAAATGTGAAAGTCTTAACACTTACGTATCAAAGACCTGTTCTCATTTTAGTTTGCAATATTTAAGGATATCATTGGATTTAGTTGCTAATCCCAGTAAATTTCAAAGAAATTAAATGTTAGCAATGCTGTGGAAACAATGTAATGATCTATGTTCAGGTTGCAGTCCTAGTAGAAACTAAAGATTTCTACTAGGGAAGGTTTGTTGTAGTGGGTCTGAATTATGTAAAAAGTGATGTTCTTCAAACCTAAGCATGTTAGAACAGCGTAAATTAAATTCCTGGATTGAAAAAAAAAAGTTTTAAATCAGAATGAAGCTTTAATAGAACTTGCTTGAGCCATGTGATATTAAATTGTTCATTATAATGAACTAAACTGTAAATGCTGATCTTTGTGTACCACTGGCTGGGTGTTTTGAATATTGTAAAGTTGCTATATGTAAAACAAAATACTGATGACAAGTCCTGATACTGCAAGTGCATAAGTATGCGTGTAATCAGCTGCAAACTTACTAGGACAATTGCAGGGAGAGACTTCTAGCATTCTTTTTCCAGTTTCCTCTCTTCGTATCTACTGCTTTACCAGTTTGGCACTCGGTTCCCAACCTGACTCTTCTCTGGAAACTTAAGTTGTGGCAGGAAAATGAAATGGAGACTAATAGGGTTGGGGAGAAGGGTGGATGGAGCTTCTCACAGGGATCCATCAGTCTCTTTCAACCTCTAAGAAAGAAATAGGATGCTACCAGTTCTGTACTGTGGTACTGTGCTTGCCAGAGCTAGTAGTCTGTGTTCTTGGCAGCATGTTCTACCCTGTGGGGAGATATGATGAGTGGGAAAGGAGACTAGCCCCTTTCTTTTGTTAAGGAAACATCTACCTCTGCGAACTTTACTAACATGAGACTTAACTGTAAGCTTAATGTTAAGGCATCTGTAAAAATCTTTATAGGATATCAGAGGCTAAAACTGTATTTGTTTAATATTTTTGTAATGATGTAAACAAAATTGCTTCAGAATTTACTGCTTTTTAATTTTACTAAATGCAAAATTTAAATTCCTGTATCGTGAGCAGTAGTATATTCGAGCCTTCAATACCATTGGAGTTCAAGTCTCTTAGATGTCGAGAAAGGCTGTATTCATGCCCTTTTTGATTTATGGAGAGTTGGCAAAACACAGTGGCACTTTGCAATACAGGTTAGAGCTCTGCTTTGTCGGATTTATTTATGGTTTCTTCAGTACGCATATAGAGAAGCCCTAGAATCTTTTCCAACATGAGCAAGAATTTAAGTGTTTTACTGATTTTGCTAATAATTACTAAAAATTGAAGTAAGCACATGCACTTAGTGTGAAATGAGGAAAAGAAATGTTCATTCTGCAACATGTAGATTTTAAATAGACACGTTTTCTGTCAGTGCTGCTCTACAGTTCCTTTGTTTAAGGAAGATCGTTTACTTTAAAATGTCTTTTTCCTTTATCAAAAGACTCTCCTTCCTGTATGAAATCATCAGTGGAGGGTGACTTTCATTTATTATGCTAGTTTGCACTTCTGTGCCTTTTGTTTACTTGAATGTATTGTGAATAATCAAAGGAATAAAGGCACTTGGATGAGAAATTAGGTCCACAGATACAGAAAATGAACTGGTAGTGCACTTAATACAGGTGTAATGTTTTCATTCAGTGAAAATACATTGAGTCTAATGTGGTACATTAGTATTTTGCAGCTTGGATAATAGCTTTGAGCTATTAACTTGCACAGGAGGGTTGAGTCTGAGAATGCTCGTGTTGCAAGGTAACTTATTGCTTAGATACAAACACCCAAGGTTAGTGTGCTGCCAAGCTCTGTTACCTAATCTGTACTTAAAACAGATGCATGAATATTTTGAACATATATGCCAGTATTAAGGACTTGTTGAAAATTAACTAGGGTCCTACTCTAAATTGCATGAGAATACATCTCTCGGGACCTTTCCTGCAAAGTGATTAATCTAAATGTGCTTTTTGATATGTTATGTTTTCTTTTGCAGAAATCTGGTAACACGTAGCAAAACTAAACATTTGGGACTTGATAAAAACGTTAAAGAATAAACCTAAAAATGGGGTTTTAAAAGTGTGTATTTACAGTTACAATGACAGACTGCACAGCATGTAATTGCTTAATGCTGCAGTTACCATAAAGTTTCTAAAGTTCTTCCGTATCTTAATAATGCATACACTGTTAATTACGAAATATTTTTAAATTGTTACTTCAGGATGATCAATTGTTGATTATGAGTGGCTAAACTTAATTTTATATATAAATGGTACTGGGGTTCAGTATAAGGTTTTTTAAAATATGCTGATATTATTAGCCTTTCATTCACTACCTCCTAAATTTTTAACATCTTTGCAGTTTTCTCCTTGGAAGGAAATACTTAAAGGCTTGACTGTTTTATATAGATTTTATCTTTAGCTAAAAAAAAAAAAAAAAGAAAATCCAACAGTGATAGTGAGGATGCTACGCATGATTGACAATATTACGCTGCTATTAATGTAATCTTTGTGTATTAAGTATCCTGTATATGTAAATTGTATTTTCAATCCAGATTTTATAAATTAATTTATCAATATCCAAATTATTTCAAAATGGAATGGAAAACTAAAATTCCTTTGACTAGTGTTATATGTTGTGTACATGCACAGTGAGGGGGACAAGTCATTCCTTACTTGCAACTGGGAGATTTAAGTGCACCTTAATAGGAAAAAGAACAAATTCTTAATAGAATTAAGATGCATTTGCTTTGAAGTTCTGCTATGGTACTGGATAAGTCAAGCCTAACTGTGAATCATATGTTTTTTCCACAACTGAATTAAATTTAGGACAATGTTCTCACAAGCTGTCTTTTAACATGTGTATTTTTGTGAATATTATGTATTTTCTAATTAAATTTTACTTGCAATGTGATTTTTACATGAATGAACTTGTTTAAAATGTCAAATATCAGTATTTTTCTTACAACTTTAATGTATAATGTACATTGGTATCTCACTGAATGAAGATTGATTTTACAAAATCAAGCTAGCTGTAGTTGTATATTAGTCTTATATTTTTACAGACTGGAATAATAAATGGATATAGAAATAAAATGTTTTTTTTCTCAGTTACTTTGTCAGATAAGTAAAAATGAGGAAGAATGTATCATCTTATTCTCAAATGTGAAAGTAGGTGGGATTCACTTTTTTTTTTTTTTCCCCTCTTGGGCAGATAACTGGGCTCTGTTTTCATAGCAGTCTTAAATGTTTGCTTCCTCTGCTCTCTTCTCTGGAGCAAATCTCTACACATGGAAAGTATGCAAGGGTTCAAAACACTTGTCCTTCAGTCCTGTTGACTAACCTGCGATGTGTTTATTCCTACAGTAACTGCAACTAATGAATCTTGCATTGTATCGCTTGCCTGAGGACTGCTCATAGTAAAGTTTAGGTCACGAGGCCTGGGAGATGGTCCCTCATCCTCTCTCACCTTTGTCAAGTGCTGCCGGTGATGTGGAGGTTTTCCCTGTTACTGTAAGTATTTGGTATAACTGTCTGTATTAAAGTTTTAACTTGAACCCATTCCACTTCAAATGTTCTCTCCCATATCTAATGCCTTGGCAGCCCTTGTAAACATTTACCTAGTGACAAAAGACCTGAGTTTTGTTTAGTGCTTTTGTGTAGGGCTTTTGTGACTGCTGATCTCGGGGCCAATCGTATGACTTCTGTTCTATACCTTCCTTCATATATGCATGACTAGTTTTGTTTGTGTAGTTCAGTATTTTTCATACTTGCCTGTGTAGCTATGAGAAGGTGACAAAAAGACAGAACAGCACTACAGTATCTTAGTATTGGTATGCAGCTGAAAGAACACCTGTGTGCTTGAGTCTGAATGTCTTGTAGCTGGAAGAAAGTTCTTTACTTTGCACAGAACCTGGCGGCTCACCTCTTTCTTCAAGGAATGTTGGAATTGGTATGGTATTCTTGAAATGGTGTGAGATTTAAAAATTCATCTTGCCTCTATTAAAATTCAGGTGTAGTATTTTTCTAACTTCAGAACTTCTATCCAAATGCATAAAGCTCAGAAACTGGGAGAGATTTCCAAGTTACTGACTCAAAGCTCTTTAATGTGTGAATTGTTGTCAGAGCAAGTTTTCTAGTTTTGAATAGATTAGATATGAAAAAATAAGGAGCAAAATCTGAAGGATTGCAGACAGACTGCAAGATTAAACAATACAATGGCAAACCAGTATAAAACCGTGGTTCAGCAATGCATTTAGTAGTGTGCGGTTCTAATTGTTTATTTTGAAAAAGGATACCAGGCTGAAAAAAAGTAATGTCATCTGCATTATAGGATGGTTTTAGTATAACAAAAACTGAGAACTGATCAGCCTGAAAAAGATTGTAAAAAGCAATAGAGCTGTGTGTAAACAGTTTTGTATGAGGAAAATGAGTATCAACAGATGGATTGAAAAAGTACAATGGAATATAATTTCCACTTACCAGCTCCGAGTTATTTGATTCATAGTGAATTGTGTCTCCCTAAGAAGTGGTTTTAAGGACGTCAAAAATATATTGACTCTAGAGCACACTATTTCATGTAAGATATACTTCCACAGAATTAGTCTGGTGTTGACCTGAACTCTCTGCAAATGCATCTCCTGCAGTGTTCCCTGGCGTGGGGCTGACGCTGGGTGGGGAGGGTGCTTTCACTGAGGCAAGTAGTGCTCTTTGCAGCAAGAGTACAGGCTGTTTTGCTGGACCAGTAGTATCCATTAATGTTTCTGTGCCTTCCAGCAAGCTTCCACGCCTAAGAGAATTTCTCCTAAGTAAAATCCACTAAGAATCAAGGGGGGTGGGTTATTGCAGGAGCAAAGGCTAAGGAACTTATCCTCAAGAATGCATATACCTATGAGGATAAAGTAAGTTTGATAGGGCGCTTTAGGTTGGACAAGAACTAAAAGAGTGGACTAATGCTAATATTGTCCTGGACTGAATCTGCAGTGGAGGCAGAGTACAGAAGCTAATTTGGGACACTGTGAGGGAATGAGGCTAAAATGCGTAGTCATGCAAGTCAGCCACACTATTTCTGCAAAGCACTGGAGTCCCTACTGGTAGTTTTCCTAAACTAAGAAACTGAAGGAAGACTGTAACTTTTCCTATTGCTGCCTCCTTGAGGAAGGAATGCAACTGTTGAATACCATGCAATAACACAGTCCTTTAAATGTAAACAGTACTTAACTTTTTCAAGGTGATAAGCTCCTAACAAGATGTTAGGACTTCAGTTATATTATGAACCTGAAAACTCACATATGGTTGCAGATACAGAGACTTTCTGGGATTTTTCATAAGTAATCAATTGAAAATTCTCCTCCCCTTGGTGTAACAGGAGAAAGATTTAGACTAGTGCTAAATACCCCCTTAAAGTTTTCTTGTTATCTTAAAACTAGCTGTGGTGTTCTAGCTTCAGACGTGCCTGAATTACTTCTGATGAACATGTGTTGCTTGCAATACAAGTATCAATATTCAGATACTATTTTGTAGTAGTTGCATGTGGTAATGCTAGAGAGGAATAACTGGCTTCAACGTAGCTTCATAAATGGCTTCCAATACTAGCATGAGGAAAAATGCATTGGACTGTAACAGTATTGTTCTTGGATGCTGTAGAAGTATGCAAGAAATGGTACAGCTGGTTCTTGGAGAGGTGAGATTGTAGCCAAAATTTAAGAATTCAGACTCCTTGTTCGGCTATGATAGATCACTTGTGTACTTTTCCTCTCAAATAGGAGATAAATTTGTCTCTGAGGACTCAATGTAGTATGCTTGATTTTAAAAGTGCTTTAGAAATATGAAGCACAAAGCGATTTGAAGAAGTGCTGTGCTATTTAACCAACATTTCTTATTACAGCAATTCAGAAGTGTTGCTAATAAGATATCATTTCCTGTCCTTCCAATTAACATTCCTTTCTACTTGAACTACCATTTTATTACCTGATAGTATAAGGAAATACCTTGCATTTCTTCAGTGTGAAAGACTTTTATCAGGCTCTGTGATGTTACATTTAAGAAAGTATATAAGAACACGTTTATTGTCTCCACGTTTGCTTTCCACAGGAGAACATAGCGCTTTCTCTTCATGGTGCAATGACTACTTCTGATTGCTTTCTTTTGAGCACATGGTAATACCTAGTTACTGATACAGCTTTTTCCTTTGTAGTCACAGGTGCATTGGTGATGCTGAGAAACAAGCAACAGAGTTTGAGGGACAGATGAGAACAGCAGATGATGGGAAAGGAGCTGGAGAAGGTAGGGACGTCATGCAGCACAGGGGTTCATGCTTGTGTAAAAACCATTTTATTGCTGTGGTTACAACAGACAAAGCTGATATGTATCATAATCAGGCATGTCTAAATAGGTTCTGAAAATAAGTGGCCTAGTTATTCACAGCTGCAAGACAAAATGGAGGTAAGAGTAAAAAGTTGGAAGCAAATAGGAGATACGCTAAAGAAGGAGGTAAGAGTCCCGGCACATTGCAGAAAGGAATACTTAGTTTTGCAATAGCTGAAAGTTTTGTTTGTTGCATTAAGCTGTATAGGCTGGTCAAATAAAAGGTACCATCTCTACCTGCAAGCCTTGCCTCTCTCTTTAGACCCTCATAGCTGTAACAATAACCTCTAGGCACGAAAAGGGTATTCCTCTTGTGAGACACTGGAGTTCCTACAATGCCTATCTTTTTTAGTTTTGCTGTTTTGCTATTCTGGATATTACGAACGCAGAAAAAAAAAGTGGGGTTCTCATCTTTTCTGTTGGAGAATGCAAAGGATTTGGAATTCTCAAAATGCTCAGGAGAAAGGATTGAATATATAAACATAGATTTTTCTGACTTTCTGAATGCTATATAAGGTTACATAAAAGGCTCGGGCTTGTAATTCAGAAATTTTAAATCCTAATAGCTTAAATCCCCTAATAACCTTGTTATTAAGTCTGCCCTTCATACTCTTTCTATCCTGTGCTGTAAAGTGAGAAAAGTAGATATATTTTGCAAACTAAAGAATAAATGAGCTAAAACTTAATACAAAAAAAAAAAACCCACTACTTGCAAAAGACAACTTGGGCGTTTTATTTAACATTGAAATGCTGTTAACTGTCTTTCAAAAATAATTCAGGTGGTTAGTAACTGGATATGTATAATGTAGGAAAATTGTTTGCTTCTCTTTTTTTGAGTCTTTCTTCACAGTTAGTATCTTGAAAAAATGAAGGCATTCCAACATGTGATTTTCCTGATAAACTGTTAGGATAGTGAGGGTAGAAGGGTTATGCCAACCTTACAGCTGAGAGGCAGAGGTCCTGAAGCCGTTTGGTCAGAGAAACAGAAATACAATACGTTATCTGTTCTTTTTAGCACTGTTTTCTCTTGAGAGGTTTCCTCTACAGTAAATAATTCATGCCAGTGTTAAAGCCCATCCATGGCATAGTCTATATAAAATGACCAGGAGAAATCTAAGTTGGTGTTATTCTTTTAAAGCGCCTAAAGTACTCCCCATGGCTCCTTGTGTTTCTTCTAAACATAGCTCTTCACATTCTTCCTCCTATGATAGGTAACTTAGTTTTGTAACAGTTAATCAGTGATATGCAAGAAGTTAGGAATATTTCATTCTGATCTGGTAAAGCTTCCCAAATACACTTTCCAAATCTCACTGAAGTTTTATTTGGTGCATCTTTCCCTTGGAAAGTGGAAACACTTCCTTCAAATACACAGAATACAAACCCTTGGGGTCTACAACATAAATGCCACCTGTGCGGCTGAGCAGAGCACAGGTCTGTGGTGTCAACTCTGCAAACACATGGCAAGAAGCTGCCCAGACACAGAGAGCTTCAATTGAAATGACAAAGTGCCCGAAGATGCAACATGTTTCTTCTCTATGCAGTCCTGGTCAGTGGAAGATCAGGTTTTTCAAATACCTTACAATTTCTTAGATAAGAGGTTTTTGGTCACCGCAAGTGTAGCATAAAAGGGTCTGTCTGGTGCCATTGTCAGGCTGACACAGACTAAATTCAGCTCACTCTCTGTCCCTACTCTTGAGAAAAGGTTTGGAGAAATGCTGCAACCTATTAGCTCGCTCTTCTGTTCCTTCAAGTACCTCTTCAAGCCTGGCTGCTTTGGTCTTCTCAGCCACAGACTATAAATTTGACATTTTCTTATGAATGCTAAACTGAATGTAAATTTCTCCCATTATTCAACAATAATTTGGTCTTACCCAAAGCCAAGAAAAGCTTTGGATGACAGTGCAGGGCTGTTGTGGCCCTTGGCTCTTCAAACACTCAAAAGTAGCTCTATACAGTATAAAATTCTAAAATTAGATAATGTCTCAAACTGATTAGTTGGAAATACTGCATATTGTTTTATGTCCCTGGTACTGCAGAGACCACTTGACCCTGGTATGAGTTTTCAGTACACGATGCACGGGCCAAACTTTGAAGGCAGACTGCTTCTGACCTCTTCCAACCGAGAATAACACTGTTATTGAGAAGAAATGCATTGTTATTGAGAAACTCTCCCCCTCTTCTGCCTACCAACCCTTGACTGATCATTAGTGATCAAGTAGGTCCTGTTTCTTGCTTGGAGGAGGAAGAACAACGAACAAACTGAGAACAGATGGTTATCTGCTGTCTTGATCATCTGTCCTCCTCGAAAACGTTGCTTTGGTTTAAGAGTGTATTTTAAAGGAGCCTAATGCAAGGGAGAGCATCTTCTGCAGTGAAGCAGCATCCAAGGAGAGTGTCTTAAACTGCAGGCTTCCCCAGGGAGTCTCTCAGCTCCCTTCTCAGGGAGAAGGACAGGGCATTTTTGTGACCCAGGCACCGTCACAAGTTCTGCTCTGCCTCATATGAAAAGCGAATGTCTCTAAAGTCATTTAAATACTCAGCGTGCAAACAGGGCATAGTGAAATGCTGCATTTTCAGTGGCAGCCTTTGATTTCCCAGTAATTCGAAAATAGACATGCGGTCTAGTGCTTCTGATCGTTCACTGTCTGAGCCTCTGTCCTCCAGGCTGCGGTATGTGCGTGTTAAAGCAAAATGCTATTCAAAACCCCTTGATTTTAGGAGTGGTGAACGGGCGGGGAAGCTCCGTACCCGTGGCGTGGCTTTGCTCGGCGCCGGTTTGAGTCATTTTTCCGCGGGTGAGGTGTCGTGCCTTAAAACGAGACTTTTCTTCTGTAACCCTTTGTCCCTCGTCCCTTCGACGAGACCCTTACGGCCGCAGCCAGGGGCGATGACGCCGCGGGCACGGACAGGGGTGACGGCCCTCGGCGCGCGCGTGTCGCTGGGTGGCGCGCGCGGCCCGC
>NW_009661368.1:819568-826649 GCF_000708025.1 Charadrius vociferus
GAGGTGTGCGAGGAGGTGTGTGCCCCCCCCTCCGCCCGGCCCCGGGCCAGCCCGCTGCTCGCGATGCTGGGCTAATTTTGGGAGACAGCGGGGTGTTTGCGTCCCCTCCGGCTGAGGAGGGCCGGGTCTTCGGGTCTCCCGTGTCTGGGATGCAGTGTTGGATAAAGTTGAGCTACCGCTGAGCTCCTGAATAGCTGAATAAGTGTTTCCGTCCTTTTTTTTTTTTTTTTTAAATGACTACGGTTGTGGCTGCTACTCTGTTATTTGTTTTTGTGGAAACCACGTCTGCCGGTGCTGGTAAGGTCAGGCTCAGAGCACTGATGTGATTAAGCGGAATGATGCTCAGTCGGAGGATCTTAGGTGCGGTGCGTTACCTGAGTCTAGCTGTTCAGCTCTATCAGGATGGTGACAGTGGTGATCTTGCGTAGCACTGTCACCATCCTGGAAATGAATAGGGGACACTTTAGATCCCAGAAGGCAAAGAGGGAGGTTTTGAAGTTGCACTTTGTAGGCTAAGACAGGCCCCCACCCACCCCCAAAAAAGAGAGGAAGGATACAGAAGTAGAGAGTGCTTGGGAGTATCCCCCTTTCAGACCTGTAGGTATCTCCTATCCCACTTGACCCTGCTGGTGATGTAAAGCGAATAATGTTCTCTTTGGGCAGATTATTTCTCTCAAGAAAAAAGACAATCCTAAACCAGTTTTTGAAACAGCTTCCCTCACCCCCTTCCTTCACTTTGGCAGTGAAATGTTGATGTGATTTATTTTTATCCCAACGAAAAAAAAATTATGGAAAATTCTTGTTCAGTTTCACTATTCAGAGAATTTTTTTCCTAAGCCTCTCCCTTGACATCATCACTCCCATCAATTTTATCTCTCCATATGTGGTTATCTATATTTGCAATGTCAGAACACTTAAAGATCCCAAGATTTGGATGTATGTGTTGTTTTTCTGTTCAGCATTTTCAATGAGATGAGATGATATAATGGTTAGTCCGTGATACCCACGTAATTTCCATGTGGTTAAACCACTGACAGCTTTGTCTTACTTCTGGATTAAGATCTACTTTATTAGTCATCTTACATCTATAGTGGGCCAGGAACAAGTATTGTTAATGCTATTAACAATTACAAAAATGAATTTTCAAGTTTGATTAAGATGACATTGCAAAGTTAACTACTTGTTGGGGAATAAGTTTATTAAAGTATTAGTTGATGTCAGCTGGATTCTATTGGTTTTATCAAATGCCACTCACACTGGTGTTAAATAAGTAATAAAGAAGACCTGCCAGTTAATAAAACAAGTTTCTTGTATAGTGTTGTATAGCAGACTATGTATTTTTGTAACTGAGTGCCAAGCCTGTTAGCTCTTATAAGGAATACAGAAACAACTTGTGTTCTTTGCTACTTGCAAGTCATTCTGTTTCCTTCAGGCATCTTCAGCTGAAATTGACACTTGTTTTTAATACTGATTGCTCTTGATTCTTGCACATATTAGTAGCTTGCTCAAAGCAGTGATATAATTCAGGTTTTTTTCTACTTGGGGATTAATCATAGCTTTTGTGGAACGTTGTGGTGTCTCTTCCTATGGGCCTTGCCTTGCTAGCTCAGCTCTGTCACATATCACAATGTTGTGGTAATCAGAATGAGGGCTTTCAGTTCCTTTTCACAAAGAGTTGCCTTAGTTTTGTTTTGTTTTTTTTTTAAAGTTTGTAATTAGCAATAACAATTTTCTCTAGCATATAACTCCTAATTTTCATTATGACTTTTAATTTTGTGTAGTGGTTGGAGCAAATGAGACTATGACAATGATGAATGCAAAATAAGATCTTCCAGTAGAAGATTTTGCTAAGTGAAAGCTTTCTAGCATATGCTGCATGACATATTATCCTGCCTGATTTGAATGTATCCTGTAAATAGCTACAAAAGACTTAGTTTTACTATTGAAATACACTTGCCATAAAGCTCTTTTTGTTTCCCCTTATACACTGATTGTTTTCCCTTTGTAGGGTTTTTTCAGTGTTCTGAAGCTGGCATAGGAGGACATCGTACTGAAGAACCTGTTAATTTTCAGCAATATTGAAATGTTCCTGCTGGAGTCTCTAATGTTATAAAAAGCTGTGTGGTTTTCTGGTTTGGCTATTTTTAAAGTTTTCTATGCCTACCTTTTCATCTTAATGACATGCTAGCAGAGCACTTCGAGTTCCAACAAAGGCAGCTTAACTTTTTAAGTTGAAGCGGAAGGCTTTTGGCAAAACTTTGTAGAAGAGACTTAGAGCTGAATTTTCTTTTTTCATGTTCCTTAATGAAGTGTCATAAATTAGAATGCTATATTTGTATCTCATGGGCCTGAAGAGTTAATGATAGAAAATACCTGACCCAAATCTTTTTATCAAGGACTGAATTTGGTATTAAAAAAAAAAATACTTGGGAAAAGCAGGTAAATTGTTATAAGGTTGAATGGGAGCATAATGCTGAGGCAAAATGAAAGAAGATGGGGGGATTTACAAAAGCTTATTTATCTTGGGCTTGGAGTGAAGAGGGAGGAGATTGCTGTCGAGAAACAAAGTCATTTAAAGGGAATTACTGAGAAAGGGATATTACTATGGGTACAGCATATACTACACAAAAGAAAGTCTGAAAGGAAAGCTAACCTTAAAGGTAGAGTGCATATTTTTTTCCCCAAGTTACAAAATGAAGTCATGGTTTTAATTTTCTTTTGTTTTCTTTCATAAATAAACAGGAGAATCAACAGTGGATATATGGGAACATTAAAATGCCATCTGGAAGTGGTGCTGTTGTGCCTTTGGCTAAGGTTTCATGATAAGTTAATGCTGCTACTGAAAGATCCATCGTGTCCCATCCCCTCCCTACCTGTTTTCTTTGTCAGTGCTAGCCATTACATGGCTGTGTAATGACTTGTGTTGAAGAACTGATCCGAGATAAAATTATATGGCAAAGAAATTAATGGTTTAGTTTTCAACCCAGAACATTTTCCTCATTCATTCCACTGTGAATGTCTGTCCTCTCACAAGCAAAAGATTGGCTTTAGAGGCCTGAGTGATGTAAAAGGGTAGACTACTTTTATTGCCAGTGCCAGCTTCTGTAATTTTAAAGTGACTGTGAAATTAGTCTTAACTAAGAAACACCTGTCACCCCATATTTTCGTCATTACTTTGAAATGTGTTCAGTGGGTTTTATTTCAGATCTTAATGATAAATATACAGTGAGCTCTGTAATCACATGGAAGGAGCTGGTATGGTCTGTATAGTAAGTAATTACAAATGATGGTAAATATGTTGATTCTGCAATTTGCAACAGGCCCCTCTTAACCATTTCTGAAGGTGTCTTAAATACATTGGGCCTTTAGAATGTTGTTTTTCACTTCTGCAATTCCTATGGAACTGCTAAGTCTTTGCAATTGAGTCCTTTTTAAAGGTAGTATTTTGGCTTTTTTATGCCTAGTGTGCTTTTATAGTAGCATGCCTTGAAGAAATAGTGTTAAGTGGTTTGTTTGCATCTGTTTTCTTTTGTTTCTTACTTTTGTTGTCTTCTGTTATGTTGCAGGCTATGTAGCACTCTTTAGAGTAAAGATTAACTGTGAATCTGTTTTGAATTAACTTATTCTCAGCAGTGTCAATAAACTTTCCTTCTGTCCTCTAATGCAAGCTACTCCAATGTTTGAATCTTTATGAACATTACGAATGCAAAATGCTCCCAGTAGATATAGATGGGCTAGCAGGGTCAGCCAGCTACCTGCCTGATGCAAGTTTAATCTGAGCAGGACAGTAACCTGGACAGCTAAGGCAACTTCTTTAAATGGATGTTTCTTTAGTGCATCATCTGGCAAATTAGTGGAATTTACACCTGCTTCACAGTCATGCATTTAGTGACTGCTACCATTAAACATTGCTACCATTACAGCTTTTCAGAGCTGTAAGTTGATATCAGTTTTGGACTATCTTACTAAGCCAACTGTGCCGGTCCTGAACATGTGACTACGTTAGTGGCTCAGGCCTTTGAAGCCAACTGGGCACCGTCTTGCCAAGAAAAGTCGTGAGTCTGATAGAATTGTTCTGTAGGCCATCTGATGCTTGCACCACCCACTGCGATTGCTCTGGTGTAAAATGCACTTAACAAAAAAGCTAGCAATTATGTTTCTCTGCCTTATGAAGACTTCAAGAAATCAGCCTCTCAGACTCCATGCCTACAGATAACTCAGATACAGAACTGATTGTTAGGGGATGTAACTCGTGTTAGCACCACTGAAATCCATGCATTGATATACAGCAGCTATGGATCCTTCCGGATAAACCTGTGGAGTATAATGTGTCTTGAGGTTTCTTCTGTCCAGAGATATGTACACAATAAAGAGGCAGTGAAACTTCTGTGGCTAGGTTTTAAATCTTGTATAAGTGAAATTACAATGTGAATATAATATAATAGTTTATGCCACCATAAAGACTTCACACAGAGCTGGTGAGACACGAGCATCTTAGGAAATAACCTTAATAGGCTGACAGGTGTGGTCAGTCAGCCGATGAAGATGCCAGCTGCTAACAATTTCTGAGACCATACCTACCAGTCTTAGCTCAATGCTGCTTTAACATAGTTGCAGAGCTTTTGGGCCAACTTGGGTCACATTCCCGCTACTCGGAACATGGCCTGAGCTCGTATCTTCATTCTGCTGAATAAGTATTTATCCTCAGCCCACATTATGTCCTATATATGTACATACATGTTCGTCCTTGTGAAAACAGTTACTATTTCTTCCATGTACTTGAGACTTCTTTGTTGTTCTTCCTTTCCTCTTTGTGATAGTATAATTTGTCCTTTCTAGTTTTTGAACCACTGTCCTCGTAGTGACTAGGAGTTGAGTCCTTCCCCAGCTTGCAAGCTTGCAGACCTAGAATAGCACGCTCACTTGACATGGTGGGTTTGGTCTCCTGGGTTTGTGTGATTGCTCTCTGGATGACTTGTAGCAGCCTGTTCAGAACACCCTTTCTACAGTGATGTGTGTACTTTGTTGCCTCCCTAGTAACTTGTGTTTCTCTGTTCCTCCCCCCCTCTGGTTCTCTGACAAAAGGCCTTTGCCTTCCTTGTTGCCATCCTTAGTGTCGGTGCAGAAGCTGCCTCCAGGAATACCTCAGTTTCTGAAATAGTTCCCTCTATTCTGTTCTATTGCAGAATTTGGTTGCAAATAGGTCTCCAGAGGCATAACACCACCTCATTTGAGCTGAAAAGTTGACTCGGGCTCTGCAGAGAATGATGTTTGCTCCATTTATGTGGAATAGGTTTTATAAAGTAAGAGTTGCATGCCAGTGGCCATCTTAAGTGCATGCAAAGCACAGCCTTTGGGGTGAACTTACAAATATACTGCTCCTAACATTTGCTTCTGTCTAAATGAAGAGTCTAATGTTTTCCATTTTACCCCTTGCTGACAAAGTGCCTTTGTGTTCTTACCTATTCTTCCTCTTCCAGAATGCTTTCTTCTATCTAATGCCTTTACATGATAGCAACTCCCTTTGCCATATTGTTCCAGACAAGAGCGATTGTACCTGTTTTGGGAGGTGCTTGGGCACTTTTAAGAATGGCAAAAAAAAAATCCTGGAGTTAGACCAACTCTTGGATTGAAAACTACGATGTGAATTTCAGAGGTGACTCAGGTTTCCTTAATTTTATTACCAGGTGAAAGGATAGCAAACTTTACTTAGGAACAAGACCATTCCTTACCGCCCGGGTGAAAAATGATAGAGAGGTCTGCTAAGGTGACCCTTGCTCTTGTTCTGCCTTTCCATGACCATTTAAGCAAGGTAGCCCCAACAAATGGGACAACTTCCCTTTGTTTGGCTTTATTTAAAAGAAAGAATAAGTTTTCATCAGGTTCATTATTTTAATTTTGGAGAATATGAGATGCGATTAGGATAGGAGAATAGATTCAGGATTTTTACGATTATTTAAATTACAGTGCAAATACAGGATTTGGGGTGGCCTTTTAGTTTTGCTGATTTCCATTTCCTGTACTTGAACTCAGATTATTCTGTGGTGGTTTTTTTTGTTTTGGTTGTTGTTTTTTTGGAGGTTTTTTTGTTTGTTTGTTTTTTTCAAAAATAGAAGGTTTGCAGTTGCAATTCTTGACTGGGATTTTGTGACCAAGTCTTTAATTCTATCGGCTCCTGTCCCCTGGGGCGGCGGACATGCTCGGGTGCTCGGCTTGAGGCAGACACTCTTGTAGCTGTTGGGTTTTTCTGGTGTTCTGAATATGGGCTCCTTCCCAAAACTGGGAAAACATTTCAGCGGCTGTTCAAAACTGCCAGTCTGGGCTGCTCTTGGTTTTCTTTCATAGTGTTCTCTCTGCTTCAGGAGTGTCAGAGTGGTTTGGTTTTTTTTTCTTTAGGTATTTGCTAATGGGTTGGGTTTTGGAGTGGGGCTAACCCTTTTTCTATCAGTTAATAGTGTGGGCTGTAACTTCACAATCGACTTCTGTAAATCCCACTTTGTTGTTACATCCAAGTGCAAGCGTTAGAATAAAGTTTTCTGCTTCAAAATTCGAGCGAGATGCTTGGCAAGAAATTTTTGCTGAAATAGACGTTGACATTACAGGCTGAGAGGTCTGCGGGTACAAGTCTCCCTGTGAGACGCGGGAGGTGGAACCGTGTGGAGGAGATGTTGGGGATGTCCTTCATTGGCACGTGGGGCTGGAAAGGGCCTCCCAGTGCTGCCAAATTCTGCATTCCTCAATACGATGCAGCTGGTTTTTGAACTTTTGGAGTTGGCTGTATGGTGGTTGCCTAAAATTGCCCCAGCTGGGCTGGGGTTCCCCAGGGGGACGGCAGAAGAGGCAAGGCTGGGGGGGCACGGACAGGCCGAGGCCCTGGCCTGGCCTCTGTGACTGTTTTTCTCCCTCCCCCAGGTGACAGACGGGGAGAAGCCGTTGAGGGCGAAGCCGTTTTGCGACGAGCTCTGCGGGAGGAGGGACGCGGTCCGCGCCCCAAGGACAGGCCGCCGCCGGCCCTGAGGGCGGGAAGGCGGGGGGCGCGCGCGCTCACGCACGCCCGGCGGCCATCTTGCCAGCGCGGCCG
>NW_009661368.1:826679-876825 GCF_000708025.1 Charadrius vociferus
CTCCCAGTCCGCCCCTCGCGGGTAGATTTCACCAGTAAATTCTAGAATAATTAAAAAAATAATAAACCCTCCCAGCAGACTGCCCTGGCGCTACAACAGCTGAGCTGTTTCCAGTCGGTGGCACTGGGCGGGGTGGCGCGGGCACCCTCCGTATGCGTTACAGCAATGTTCACGGGCACCAGCCGCAAACCCGGAGGCCCGTGCGCCTTGGGGTGCAAACGCAACACACGAGTTGTGTCCACTAAGAGAATGTAAGGGAGAAGCTGATACGGGTGGAATAACTGAGTGGGGAGTATTAATTAACGATGGGGTCGTGACTGGTGCGCTCTGCAACGTTTGTAGCACGCCAGTTGTCTTGGCCATTGTCAGTGCCTAATTGGGATAAACCGTTTAGAGCAAGAGGTGTGCGTTACTGTTCAGCTCACCCCAGGCCTGCATAATGTGGTGCTGTCTGTAGACTACGTGGGTTATGGCGTTTATGTGAAAATAATAAATGTGATTTTTGCAGCCAGATTTTCTTTCCTTCCTTAGGCTAAAAAATTGAAAAAATTAAGTAGAGGAACTGGTATGGCATTTTAACCTTTCACGATTGTTCCATGGAGCGCTGGTTCAGATAGCATGGACCAAGCTAGGGAGTTGCTGCCTGGGTTTGGACGCTTACCACTGGGACTAAATAGAAGGGTTCTCGCTCAAAATAGCAACCAACCACAAAATCTGGTCTGTGCCTTGATCAGAGTGCCCCTGCACTCTATGGGGAAGGAAAAATTTTTTTCATTGAAAGGGTTTTTAAACATTGGAATAGGCTGCCCAGGGAGGTGGTGGATTCGCCATCCCTGGAGGGGGTTAAAAAAAGTGTAGATGTGGTACATGAGGACATGGTTTAGAAGTGGTTTTGTCAGGGTAGGTTAATGATTGGACTTGATGATCTTAAAGGTCCCTTCCAACCTCAGCAATTCTATGATTCTAAACTTACCTAGAGGGACTTCCTCTTATAATCACTGATGCGCAGACCATCTTGTAGTTAGCACTTACCACAACATTTTTCTTCTGTTTTCAAGCATCTTGTATAATGCATGCGGCATTGGCAAGTACAATGGTTGCTAATTGTACTGAATGCACTTCTAATGGCAAGAAGTGACCAGCCAACATCTCCTCAGGGACTTGTTGCCTATGAGATGTTTTGTTGGATGATTCTTAGGAATTGCATAGATAAATGGAGGGGGGCAGGATAAAGTGAAGCAGAGAAGAAAATTATGTGGCCAGTGTTTCTTAGGCAGTTGAAAAGCATTTTCTGGCTTTATTCTTACCAGCTTTATTGCAAACAAAAGACGTTGCTGGGCTGGCCTTTCTCCACGTTGTCTTCTGTTCACAGAACAAATGCCAGTATTGCCTCCTAAGCATCTTTCCACTTTTCTGTTTATGTATCCCAGTGTTGTTTGGAGAAATGTTGTGCTTTCTCTCAAGGACAGAACTCATAAGTCATAGGCGGACCCCAAGCAGTCTGGTGTGGTCTGTTTGACACAGTTTATGCAAAATATCATCAGCTAACTAATGATTATTATTATTTGGTTATGAGACAGTTCTTTCTTGCACCTTGGATGTGAGGTCCTCTCAAGAGAAGTGAGCCCATCATCCTTCATCCAGCAGTATTGCCAGTTATTAATCCTTTCTTGACTTTTGTCAGAGGCTTCTGGCTTTGTCATTGGCGTGTCTCGCTTATGGAAAGGGGACATCATTGCTTCCAGAAGGAAGTGACACAGAGTGGAAAGAAGCAAAAGCTTGGTTCATCAAAGTCTCACATGGTTAGTAGGGGACTTAAAAGGAGAAATAGCTGCCTTGTAAGAATGATTCAGTATTAGTGGCTATTTAAGCAGTTCTTCTTTCATTCAGCTTTTAACAAAAATAGCTGTAAAGGAACATGTGAACCTCAGAGCATGCAGCCTATTTTTTGATACGTCTTGGCTTACATTTGTCAGCTTTAGGTTCTTTAGTACGGCACATTTAGTCTGTGCAAAACATAGAATACAAGAGATGGGTTTCTTGGGCCAAAAAATCCTTTGAGTTCATTCCTGAAAGGTGATGATTGCTTCAGTGATACGACATCACCTGCTCAGAGCAAGTGGTTTGAATCGATAGCTCTTCACTGCTGATTGTATTCTGTCTGATTTACTATTAAGTTCGTTCACTCAATTCTTCTGTTTCGGAGCTTACACTGAGATTTTGTGTGTACATTATGCTTTTGCCCATCAATCAGGCATGCGTTTTACATTTCTGGCTCCAGACAGGGAAGATGGTTAGCTTGTTCAGATAGATCTAGGGAGCATTTAAACCTCCTGTAAAACTTCTCTTGCCAGCCTTTCCTATAAAAACCACTAACCTAGTTTCAATCCACTACCTTTGCATTGCCTCTGAAAACATTTTTCCACAACCTGCAGGCTGTGAATAATTCCCTAGTATGCATATTATTGACCTTATCTGGGAACATCAAAGCACTGCAGTGTGCTGATGCTGTGCCTTTCTCTCCAGTACCTACAATGTAAGGTTCCTTTCAGCAGCACATCAAGTGGTATCTGGGAATCTGATAAATATAATGTAGTATTTGAACTGATTCCAGCTTCTGTGCCTAGCAATAATTTTGTCTTTTGTCTATGCCAACAAAAGGCAAGGGGAATCTTGCTTTTTTTCAATCCGGCATTCAGTAAAGTATTCACATAGAGGGATTTGGCTTTTCTCCTTTGAGTGTGCTGCTGCTTTTCGCTTACAAGTACTCTTGATGCATACATTTGAATATTGCAATGAGGAAAAACCTGGATCCTCAGTGGCAGGAAGACAAAATGCTATTTCCAGTGTCATACTGTTGTACCTGGCTAGGCACAGCATGGCACAGCACTTAAAATGGACGCTTGTACAGTAGGTAAGTTACAGTGACAATGTAAATATGGGTCAGCATGCCTCACTTGCTATGGAAGGAGCATCTTGTGATGAGAAGATTCTGCTGGAAGTATTTTAGTACCAGTTATTTAACTTTTTGTGATGTCTTCCTTAGGGCACTGAATTCAACAAAGTAAATTAATGTCTTTTAAGTGGCTTCAGAGCATCTTAAGTATGATTATCAAATTATGATTTTTAACTGATTTGAATCAGTGACACAAAAGCAAAATTCATTGTAATAGCCAGACTCTTGTATATGCTGTTTTCCTATTGTTTCCATGGGTCATTATTGTTTACCTTTGTAGATATGGTTCTTTGAGCTTTTTGTATATCTGAAAGCACAACTGAAAATGATAGCTATTCAGAGATGTACAGCTGGTTTAGTTACATGTGGAAATTCGCTACTTCCATTTCTTTGGCTCCTAATCCTTGAAGAAGATGTATGGCTCTATAGAAAATCTCTGCTTATGTTTGATACTCCTCTTTTTTTTGTTAAGTATGTATGTTGATCCTCCAGCGTACCCACCAGTTTATAAAACCACAGGTTAGTGATTCTCAAGCCACTGAACTTTCTTGCAGAACTCGCCCCAGGGAATTTATGTGCTTGTAGATCTTGCTTTATTACGGTTCCACAGACCAGCTGCTAGCTGCTTATCTTTGTCTTATGAACTTACAGTTTGGGAACCTCCTCCCTGAGGCCCTAGGTGTGAAACCTGGTGTCATCACTTGGGAAAAGAGAGGAAGAGGTTGTTTTGTTTGGTTTGCTGTGGCTAGGGTTTGCTAACTTCTCAGGAACATACCAACCTCAGTTTTTTCTTTTCTTACCACTGAGCTGTTGGTTTACAGTGATTAGTTTTACTCGTGATCCTTTTGTGTTACTCTGTGTTAACATATAGGATCAAAGACGGAAAAAAAATATAGAGAGACCCTTTCAAGAAAGTCCCTGTGACAACCAGAATTAGTATCTTTGACTTTTGTCTCCAGCTGCTTTTTTTTTTTTTAATTTTCCTGAAAAAAATAATAGTTTTTATAAACCACAAAATAACAAGAATCTGTGCCTGTTTAACTGGTATAGCTTAAGCTGTATTGTATGCAAGGATCTGGTCTTGCCGCCTTACATGCAGCGTGCCATTCCTGGTTTGTGTTCTAATTCATCATTCATACTCTGGTTGTGGTGTCTCCTAACTGACTTTGGTGCTGTTGGTTTGCTGCCTCCTTGAGCTTAGTCTTGCTGACTTGAATTGTTAGAAGACAAAGCTGAATCAAACCTTCCTTCCTTGCCTCCTTCAGTTAGCGTAGTAAAATCTAGTAAGAGGAATACAAGCTTTTTCCCATGGACTCCTATGCTCTGGTGCTTGTGCTGGGCACTCTTCTAAATCTTCAGTCAGATAAAATAAAATACATTGCACAAGGGGAAATAAATCTTGTTCATAACGTGGGGTTTCAGACCAGTCCTGCTTTCTCTGGCTCATGAGAGGTTGCTGTACCAAGAGAATCATTTCCCTTTGTCATGTGCTGACTGCTCTTGAACTCCTCTGTCGCTGTGGTTCTGCAGACTGCTGCAGAGTGACTCTTCTTGAATCGTATTTGCATATCATTTCCTTTCATCACAGGCTGCTTGCTGGAAAATCAGCTCTCCTGTGTCTTGTATTGGTTGTTTGCTTTTACCCTCAAAGAAAGATGGTTTAGATTTGTTCCATGTCTGCTCTGACCTTGTTGTGTTGGTAGTTTCTATACTGGGTCTGTACAACTGTAGTTTCTGTACTGGGTCTCTTTCTTTGGCTATGTTCCAAACCATATTTATATTTACGGTAGTTATCTAGCATTTAGTTGTGAGAGTGGATTTTTTCCCCTAGTCCTTTCTGAGACCAACTAAGGTTTGTTACCTTAGGTTTGTAAAGTCCAGGCTCAAATTTTAATCTGATGTATGAATCTCACCTCAGACAGATCCCCAATCTGTTTTCCATGTGTGCTTTATGTTAGAGGAGGGGTTTTTTTGCCTACCATTGACCCAAAAGAATTCAATAGAACAAACCTGGAATTCGTCAGCTTTGGCTCCTTCGTTATGTATTCATTCTGTATTTTTATTTACTATCAGGAAATACAAGTCTGACTCCATTCACCGGGATCCCGCCTGAGTGTCTGTGCTCACTTTCTATTGCATATAAAACACATACTGTAAAGATAACAGAACGTGTCTATGTATACAGTTATGTCACTGCTGGGGGAGGTATTTGGTGGATGTAGTGCTGAGACCAGTAATACAGCACATACTGTTGGTTTGTTCACAATAGAAAACTACTACTATTTTGATATGTCTGTTTGATCTCCTATTACAGAACGCTTATAGCACTATAAAAGCACTTGATCTACATGTACTCATTCTGGTAATAAAAATACCATAAAACCTTATTATGAGTCATTTTATAAATATATAGCCTTGTCTATACTCAGCTTTTAAAAACACAGCTTCTTAAAAAAAAGACAAATCAGTCATGTAATGATCAGTAAAATATCTAAGTACCTATTAGTATTTATAAAGCATCGTCCATGGATTAAATGACTTTATAGCAGGCATTTATGCTTGATTTGAGATTCTGGATTAAATCTCAAAATGCCCAGAAAATTCCCCTCAGTATTAGTCCAGCTCCAGATTCTCACTGTTCTAGCTGAAAGATCCTTACTCTTCCCTATGACGTTGAAGGAAGAATATCTTCTAGCTCAGTCTTTGGGACAAAAATCTCTTTTGAAGGGATCCTCATTCCTCTGTATTGTTTAAGTCTGTTAAAATTATAGACAGGACACCTTTAATCCAGAAGTGAACCAAGACCTCCTATACTCCATTGTAGTTGAGAAAGAAAGCTTGTATAAATGTGGGCTCAACTGCCTCTCTTATTTCTCTTGTCAGTGGGTTGCTGCTCTGTTTTTGGCTTGTACATTCCATTAGGTATAGTGCTCTGCTCGGAGCTGTATGTTATTGCCATCTAACATAGTGTGGGCAGTTGTTTATATAGGAAATTGGGTAATTCTTGCTAACACAACACTTAGGATTTCAGATAAGGTTCGGGCTCTCATACAGATATTGGAAAGAAGCTTGGTTGTATTAGGCGACAAAACCCCAATATAATCTTTCCTGTATTAAGGCACTTACTTTTATGGAACCTGACAGGGAGTAGGGAGCAGAAGCTTTCTCTGAGGTGCCTACACTATCATGTTGTGTGAAGTTTCTTGCTCCCCTGAGAACTCTTATCCTGAGCCCCTGCTGAAGGCAAGACACTAGAAGTGGTGTACTCAAAGATGTGACCCAGGACAGCCATTTCTTTGTTTCTGTGTTAGTGCTAGTATGCATTGCAAACCAAATTGTAGTAGTTAGGCATACAGTCTTTTACCACCTGTTCATAGCCATAGGATAACTTAAATCCTTTTAGAAAACTGATTGATAAGTGGTATGAATTAGCTCTTCTCCAGTAAAATCAAAGCATGGTGGATGGTATAGCGGCAGTTTTCATTTTGAGTCCATCCTTACTCCTCGTGTCTACAGTATTTCATAATAGAAAGTAGATGGTCTGGTGGGAGGAGTACTGTGGAAATTTGGGGAGCAGAGGGAAGGAGCTGGTTACAGGTTTGATGTGGGGGTCCTGTCATTTACTATTGGGGTTTTTTTTGTTGTCTCATGGATTGCTTGAGAAAGTAAGTTATTTTACCAATCCGTACTTTGTAATGTACTGCAAAAGGGCCCTTGTCATAACTTTTCTGAATAGTTGTGGGGTTTTTTTAAATATTCATATGAAAAAATAGTGAAGTGAAAAAAAGTGTTTATCTTTCAAGTTTCATTCTCATGTGAGATACCTTTTTTCATGCAGATTAGATATGATACATCAGAGATCCTGGATGAGACCATTCTGCTCATTAAAGACAAGGAGATGGAAATGAACCACATCTATGCCAAAGTTGATAAATTACAGGTTTGTTCATTGCATTAGAAAATTTACATCCTTCCTTTTATGTGTTTTATAGGTTAACTGTCCAGGTATTTATATGGAGCACTCAGATGTTTATGGCTCTCTATTGTCTTATGTTTGTTTTTAAATCAGTATGTTTACCCACTGTTCAGCACATGTAAGTGTTTATGGTTTTGGAACATCACTGAATAATTTATTGCTGTGGATTCTACAATTTCTAATGGTAGATTAAAAGCATCAGTTGTGGTTTTGATGTTAATAATAATGCTAATAATGTTAATTTGTTTTGTGACTTGAAGGAGTATCTGTGAAACCATTTATAACTTCAAAGATTCAAGTCTCACATCCAGTGCTGGACATACCGATTTTAAGTTGTTGATGATAGCCTTATGCAGTAGTGGAGAAATCTGTGAGCTCCCATCTTCTGTTGTGTCTGGTTTGGTGTTTGTTGTATCCTGAATGAGGGAAGCCAGTATGACTCACTAAGATGATGCCCTCACCATATTTAGTAAGCGGTATGTTAAAATTTGTGTCAACTGTGGTCAAGTTTGCCTCTGGGAGGAATATAATGAAAACATGACAAGATAAATTGTGTAATGTTTAAAATCAGTTTTAACTGAGTTGAAGTGAAAGAAACCAAGTGTTTGTGGCATTAAATCCAGAGAGGCAGTGCTTAACTTTGAGCTCTACCCTGGTACAAAGTGATATCCTCCAGTAAGGTTTATTACTCTGGGGGGGACAGGACAATTGACTTAGCTTTCAGCAAGTTTTCTTTAAATACAATTCACTTTTTGTAGTTTGCATTTTTACACCTACATTTGATAACAGGTTTATCGAACCACTTCATATTTTATGGACTTACACAGCACCAGGAGAAATCTTCCGACAGGAAACTAAGGCAAGTCATTTTAGAACAAAAGTAGGAGTCAACTGTTAACTTGTTTAGAATCTGTCTAATTTTCAGAACTGAGTAGCCCAGTTCAAGAAATAGCTAGCGGGTTCTCAGCATACTTGGCAATTTGGCCACACTTGAATGTGTACTTAAACTAGGACTGAAAAATGGCTAAGTGAATCAGGTTCCACCAACTGTTCCTGGAAGTGTCTCACCCATTAGGTCTTGTTGCAAATTCCATGCTTATAGGTGATTAGGATTTTTGGGGGAGTGTGTGTGTGGGGGGTGTTTTTGTCTTTGAACAGGAAAATAAAATTAAAACTCTAAGCAATTACTTGTGCCAAAAGTATGGTAAGCAACAGGGCTCCATATTACTTTTTTTCCTGCTAATACAGGGAAGCGGGGGGCGGGGGGACCACCTTTCTAACCCCATTCCCCTAGTACAACTGTAAGGACATAGTAATTTGGAATATGAAGAAAACACCAGTCTGCCAGGCTGCACGTTGTCCTGCAGCAGAATAATGCAGCAGAATGTTGTTGAGAGGCTTTTTTTGATTATCAAGGGAGGATAATACCTTGATTGGCTAGGAATCAGTTTTTCTCCCTAACATTACCAGCTGTAATGGCAGTAATCTGAAAGCACAAGATTAAATTGGCAATTTGAGCAGTAGTTAATGTTTTAATTAGAACTTTTAAATTTAAAGCTTAGCATCCATGGGGATTTTCAAGGGAGAAATTAACTTCTACTCCCAAGAGTAGAAATGGAAGGGACTGTTGTGTAATGGCTATATAGGATGAGAATCTGCTGGGTTTTTATTTCGATGTTGCCACTCTTACACTTTGGGCAATTAATTTACCTGTTCAGCCTCACCTTCCCCATCCCTAAAATGGGCAGTGCTCCACTTCTCAAAAAACAACAAAAAAAACCCAAACAAAAAACCCCTGAAGCTTAATCATTAATAGAGAGTATCAAAACTCTTTACAACTGTTCTGTATTTTAACAAATAAATACTGTGTTCTTTCTAGTTGTCTTTCCCTTATGGCTCAAATTTCAACTGAAACAGAACACATTTATGTTTTAGGTCAATAATTCCTGCCCTTTTTTAGCTAAAATCAACTGTCCTTATCTTTTCCTCTGCTGTCTCTTCCATCCTACCACTTTGGCCTCTTTCTCACTCCCACCAGTAGTAGCAGTGTCTTTGCAGGTTCTGAAGAGCTTTTCACCTCACTGCTGAAATGTTACCAGACATTTACACACTATGCAAGTGCTTACATACTCTGTATGCTGAAAAGGGAGCAAATTTCTGCCCTTAGGTAAGAAGAAAAATTACCCCTAGGTCATGACCAGTGTTTCTTCTCATGGCTGTAAACATCTGTAGTCTACTTCTGAGTATGTGCCCCTTGGATATTTATATTAGTCATAGCGCACTCTGAAATCTTGCTAAAGCTTTTTCTTTGACTTCTGAACTCTAGCGAGGGTAATGTTGAAACCCAGTGCAAGTTCTTTTAATTTTCATTAGGTGTTTTTCTTCTCTCCATAGGCATTTGTTAAAATGGTTGTGTACCATGTTTCCTTCCTAGAAGAGCAAGTGCTTGAAGCAGAGAAGAGCCATGGCACCTTTCTTAATACTGTTTGCAAATTATTTCAGTGTGTAACTGTCTCGTGATTTAAAAACGTGAGTATTTTTAAAGCTGCTTCCGGCAGATGGAAAAATGGTGTTAAATACCTTTGCTGTATCAAATGTGGCCTTATAGCATATTTAATTATTAATTTTAAGTGGTGTAAAAGAACTAGGTACAGTTTGCTTCTGTAAAGGAACTTTTTTACATTTTAAAAAAATTTCAATGATTTTCTTTTTTTTTAGAGTTGCTACATAGGCATTGAACAGTTCTAGCAGTAATTTTTGCATTTCAATTTTCTACATTTTGGTCCTGAATGAAAGGATTTTCTCTGTATATGTAAATGCAAACAGGAAGCTTGTTATACATCATCTTGCAGTGAGAGACATAAGCATAGATTGTTCTTTCTATTTAGTCTTTGTTTTTATATCAGTTATGTCAGAATTCCTTTATTGGGTCCATGAATGAGCACTAGAGGGGGATGATAACTCTTTCAATGAGTTTTAGTGATATTTGCTGATAAAAGAAGAATCTTGAGAGTCACAGATAATGAGAACTGATGTGGACTCGAGGAAGATTTACATACTCTTCATCCTTTCTGTCCCTGTTCTTTTCCAATAGTGTCTTGATACCACTTACCTTTACACTCTGTTTTCCTTCTCTAAGCTCCCAGGTCATTCTCTAAATCTGTCATTTCCCCAGCAATTCATCTCAATCTCTAGTTAGCCTCTTCTGAACTCATCCCTTCCATTCCCCCCTCTCCATCTCGACGTGAGTCTACCATGTTTTCAATCTTAGCATGTCTCTATCAGGATCCTTGTTCTAATTTCAGCTACCTCCCTGCTTTCTTTTGTCCTTTCTGTATTTCCACGATTATGTTTCCCTCCTCATTTTCTTCCAATGGGCTTTCATGCCAGTATGCATAATACTGGGAAGGCAATAATACACAGGTATTGGTGATCGTGTATGTACAGCTGAACCATGCCAAATTTTTGTCTGGTGTTATAGCAACCTCTGGAAGCTTCAGTTGCAGAAAAAGTCCAGTTCAGTTTCTGCAGATCCAGGACGAACTTCAACTGCTTAAAGAGAATAATGAATATTCAGTCTGGTTAAGAGAGGTGTGGACAGGAGATGGTGCATAATGATTTCATCTTCAGCTGTCAAACTCTAGTGAATCTTTAGAAAACCACAGTTTTTATAGACTCAGTAAAGAGTTGTAACTTGGCCAGATTTGGTAATATTTTCATAGCAATAGGAAAATATGTCCCTGATACGATCACAGTTTACCGCCAATTTAAAATCTCTGCTGTAGCTTATGAAGGCACCAGACCTTTTCAAAACAGCTAAACAACACATTCTTTCCCTTAATTTCATTATCTGAATTGGCTTGATTTTGTTCCCTAAAACTTTCCAAACATGTTAAACCTGCAGAAGATATCCAGTCTGGAAAATATATCAAAGCTGGAAGTTTTGCAAGGTTGGTCTGCCTATACAAATAGTGTTGTATAACTGGGACGCCAATAAGGACGTGGAGAAGGCCAGACTATTTACTCAGAAGCCGGCTTGAGTTGGGCTTGAAGACATTGTAGCATTTTCAGAGGTTTTTTTCCTTATAATTACAAAGAAAAATTTTGAAATATTGCATAACTGTGTATTGATGCTTGCAGGCATCTTGGAATCATAAAATTAGTGAACAATAGAGAAAAATAAATAGGGAATGCTGTAGCTTCCTACTGTATTGATCTTATCCCTCCCTCCCACCCTTGCCCCCAAAAATAGAACATCTAGAAAGCATGGTGAGAGAGGTTACATGGATGAGCACAGATAAGGAAAAGTTCTCTCACAGGAGAGAGACAGCCTGAGGGAGGATAGGACAGGAGAGAGATTTGTGAAGTCATTCTGTCTGTGAACAGAGAATGATTATTCACTCCCTCCCATAATTCAAGAACCAGGGTCATCCAATGAAATTATCAGCAGGCAGGTTCACAATACAAAAAGGGAGGTACTAACTTTACATGATGTATTAATTAATATGCAATAGAACTTACGTCCACAGGATGTTATATATCCCCAAAGCAATTAGACAAATTCATAGGGGAAAAAAATCCAGCAACAGGTATTAAACAAAATATCCATCCTTCAGCCACAAATTCTTGAAGACTGTGAAGTAATTTTGTCTATTTGCCCTTTAAACTTTGCTCAAAGCCACGCCTTCAACTGGTAACCACTTAAGAGGGATTATTTGGCTGCATGGACCTTTGAATGATGCAGTACAGCTAGTTGTTAATAACTTTTACACTGTGGTTCTCACTGTCACTTCTGGCTCTGAATACAATGCTCTGTGTTGGTAAGGGATTATTCACTTCTAGTAGAAGCATGCAGGAAAGGACTGAATTGTTTAAGAACATAGAGTTTGAATTTCAGCAGAAACTTTCCTTTTGGTTTGACTGTTGCCTGAAACCTAGTAAGATCCATGCAAACTATCCAAGTTTCTGTGCTGTCTCCAAATCTGTTTCTTTCTAGTTGTCCATCCCTTTTCCCCTGTTATGTAGGATATCATTGCAGAGATGCCCTTTTGGTGCCTTTTGCCATTTGAAAATTAGGAGTGTCCTGACCACTTTTGTAGGTGAGTTTAACTTGTTCTGAAATTATAGTATCCAACTTGTGTAACTTTTCTCCATAGTCTTGATCAGACTGGGTAAAAAAGTTTGAGAGTTCCCCTCTCTCTGAGTAGAGTAGGTCCATGTATATGTATTTCAGCTGTTTTTTCCTCTTCTAATTAAACATGCATGCTATTTTAAATCTAAGGAAATTCTCATTCTCATAGTGCAGCAAAATCCTGTAATGTTTGTCTTTTTTATTTTTGGCTGTGTTTTTTGGGGTATTCAGAAAGTTTCTTCATATAGACTACCGTGCACAGTAACACTGGGAAGGGTGTCTAGTCTGTGGGAGAAAAATGAGTAATCAGAATTCACTTTTTGTGTTAGGAATATCCAGAGGTGGTCTGAAAAGAAACGACCTTGTACTAAATATAAATTACAAATATGACTGGGTAAGTCTGACAGGTTATAAGAATATAACAACTCCTGAGGGAACAGAACAGAGGAAATAACTTTCTCTTGTGAAGTTTGTGGCTCTGTGGAAGGAAAGCTTTTCTTCTGTAAAGCTTGAACTGTGATTTCAAATCTTTTATCCAAAGATGTTATCTGTGCCCTGGCTGAATGGGGTTCAGCAATCTTAGAGAAAAGACAGGAAATCTATTTTCAAAAACTTCAGCATGTGGAGTTTAAAAAAAACTCACTAGTATCTTTTCCAATGAAAGAAAACTGAATGTCACCAACTTTTGTTGTTTTGTCGTGCATCTGGTGGTATCTGGCATTTTCTTAAAGCCAGAAAATTTCTTTCAACGTCATTGGCTGGGAATCTTGATGAATATTTATTTTTAGAGTAATTTTTAATGCTTGTATAGTTGCAGGGAAGGGCTTATAAAATCATAACCTCCAAAAAATCTCATGCCGATGGTATCAAGAAAAAGGTGCACATTTGTTAGATTTTTTTTTTTTTTGAGGCTTTCTATTGTCTTTTTCTTTCTACTAATATTGTAATCTCTAGAACAGCAGATGCTTATCTAAGATGAGGTTTGCTGTCTTGTCCTGGCTAAGGTGCTGGCTAATGGTTCTTCCTGACACCTGGGGTAGATTCTGACAAACTGAACTGGGAAATCAATAATGGGATATGAAGCATTCTGTGTGCTACTTTATGAGTTCATCTGAGCTCAGTAATGAGCAAAAGTTATAGATGAGTTATACTGACTAAAGTATCTAGGAAAGAGACCTGTACTTAACTTTTTTTTTCTGTGGTTACCAGTGTAAAGTGTGGAAGCGGACATAGACTTCTGGCTGCAGGCTCCCTAGGTTGATAGTAGATTCATTCTCTGAGAGAAGAACACTCAGAAGGACTAAGGAACTATGTAGAGTTCAGGTTTTGCTTAATGTAGAGGACAGCTATCTGGGTTTGAATTTTCATAAATAAATCTTAACAAAAATAAATCCTTGGAATAAGAAACCTTTCCTATATTGAGACTTTGCATTTTTTTAACTTTTGCAGATCATCCTTCAAATGTAACTTGATTTCGGTTTCAGCTTCGCTATTTGCTGTACGTTACCAATTTCTTTTCTTGAAGACTCCAAAGCAGCACATATTGGGATTTCTGTTACTGTCTTTGCATTGACAATGTGTGATCACATATATGTCATGCTACTTCTTTAAGTCCTAATTTACCTCACAAGATAATGTTTAGTGTTTCCAAAATGCTATGAGATTTTTCTGACAGCCTTGAAGAAAAATGTTTGTTAAATTATTACTAAAACAGATGGGAAAGATGTGAAGAGAGAAAATAGAGCAGAGGATTTCAAAACTGGGGGTGTACTATGTCCATATTTAAAACTCATTAATTTTCAAGTGCTGAATACTGCCAGCGATTTTTTTAATATTGGGGAAAATAAAAAAAATCTGACACGTATGTAAATATTTAACGTTAAGAACTTTGGGGACATGTTCAGTTTATTTTGCCTTCAGTTATGCTTGAAGTTCATCCAGTTCCATTCTGATTTGGACTGATTCATTAACTGGTTTGGGAGCCCCAGAGAGGTCACACTTGTTCTGTGTGCTTTTTAAGATAACTTAAAAAACACACAGAACTTAAGATAACTGGTTCTCTGTGTGTTTTAAGATAACACTTAAGAATGGGAAGATTCAAGTGAGGGGATGCAGTAGGCCCAGAAGTCAAGATTTCAGCTACCCATGGCTTTAGCCCTTGTTTGCCTGCTTCTTTGAGGGAGCCTACGCAATTCTTGAAGTTAATCAAGAGTTTCTTGCTAGTTTGCTGAGTCTGGCATAAAGTGGATGAGCTTGAGAGAGGCTGCAATTCTGTGCTTGGATGTCAAGCAGCGCCACTAGTTTGGAGGTGCAGATGAGAGTGCTTGGGGCTTGAACACTGCACACAGGAGTAGAAATACACGTGTGCACACACCTGGGTATTGAGAACATTAGGGAAGGCTTGGGGAGATGTGGGAGCTTGGCCTGGTAGGTAGGATCCAGCAGGCGCACATGCAACACTGTTGATAAGTGTGCAGTTTTCAAGTGTGTACGAACAGAAGTCAAAATACAAGATACTGCCTTTTCCCACTTGAACCAATTTTGTTTGAATTCACCTACAGCAAGTGTAAAAATTCTTTGCACTAGAAATGTCATTGTTGGACTGTCCAAAGCAGGAGAGCAGAGTGGCACATGAATAAGGACTCATGCAGCACGTATTCTAAGTTACATCCCTAGTGATGGGGAGAAACTGTAGTGTAGTTGCTGCCCTGTACAGAGCCATTGGTGCAAAGGGTCCCTTGTACTAAACAAATGCCACTTAGGGGAGACATCAGCTTTTAATCAAGCCATCATGCTGAAATGGTAGTGGGGAAAAAAATTCTCTAGCTTATGTGCAACAAAGAAGTTAAAATAACAGTCTAGATTCTTTTTTTTTAATCAGTGCTAAGATTGGCTTCTGACTTCCTGTTCTCTAATGGGAAGGGATTAGGCCCTTTATGTTTTGAAAGAGACCGAGCCAATTCCTGTTGCAAAATTCCAGTAGTGAGATCAAATGAATGAATAAAAACAGCTAGGAAAAAACTTGACTTGTCAGAAAGCCACCTTCATTAGTGATCTCTTTTCTATCATAGAAATTGTTTTTAAGCTATAATTGCATCTCACTGACAAAAGCTTCTGGCTACATATGGAAAGATTTGTAAAATACTGCCTTTCTGTAAGCTGGTATAATCTGTGCCAGAAAATAGAAACCCAGCCTCTGCATGTAAAGAGCTCCTCCTCCAGATTTCAGTTTCAGTGACTCTATTGGCTAGTATTGTTGAGCTTTAAATATATTCTGCAGTACATGGTTTACTAGGCTTTGATGCTTGCTTTTGAAAGGCAAGAAAAAAATCAGAAATGTTTTACATAACATTGCTCTGTGCGGAGTTAAAGTGAATTAGTTACAGAAAAGATTTTAGCTGGCGCCAGTGAAATAAGTGGTAAACGTCTCTTCACCCTCCCCTCTTCTCATGTTCCTTTTGGCTGTTCCTGTAAGGAATGCAGCAAGCAGTGGCCACTGCTCGCACTATTGATTTAAGCATTTGCATGTTATACATTGCAGCTCTGCACTAGCCTGTCTTCTGAGGCAATATAGGATGTCTTCAGTTGTATCGGGTTTTCTGTTCCTGCTTGCATTTCTGTCTTCCATATGAGGCTCTGGGCCATTATATCCATTGTTAAACAGGATTGTGTGCACTCATCATTACAAAACAATGCACGTAAAATACTTATGCTTCACAATGCCAGTGGTTCAGGGTTCCTATTCATAAACCTTTGCTGCCATCGATTCTTAAAAAACCAGAATAATAAAAACTAAAACTTGCCTACTGGTCTCCAGCATGAATGCCCTATGGCCTGCAGAGCGGCATGTTGTGAAAAGTGCTGTTAGGTCCCTTTCTTAGCAGAATTATTCATCTGGATTTTTCTCACAACATCCCAGGTTTTTTTGTTGCAGGTGTTCCATTTATACATCTGGTGTTAACAGAAATTAACCACATTTTCCAAAATATTAGAATTCTCCTACTAAAAAAAGGATGACTGTTTTCCCTGTTGCAGGGTTTCTTTGGTTATACTATTTTTCTCAGTTTATGCTCTGCCAGCTACATTTTAAATTCTAGCTGAGGTGCAGAAGCATGCTGCAGATTAGATGATGTTAGGGTTAAACATTTCAAGTGGATTGTAATACAGTGAGAAATTATGTTCTTGCTAGCCATAGTTGTGGTGAGCTTGTTGGGAACTTTGTTCTACCATATTTCTGTGAATTATTGTCTACACAGTATGGTATGCTCTTCCACTTATTTCTGTAACCATGTAATATATACTTTTGTAATGGTGTCTCATTGGAGGAATGTCTGCAGAAATTGCGGTCTCAGTGTGACGAAAGCAAACATTTCTGTGTTTATTTTCTTGTGGCTTTTTTTTTTTTAATTCTGCACAAAAAAAAAGTTGACCTTTAAAGTGATTTTCTGTTTACAAACATTTTACTTCAATTTTCTTTTTTCATAATTTATTGTGGGGGCTAGATGGTTTGAGATTGGAGTGCTAAAACCTTGAAGTACATGATTGACAGTAGTTCCAGGCACAAGCTGCTTTCTGGGTAAACACACCAGACAAATGGGCAAAAGGAAACACATGCACCCATTGCTTATGGGAATTGGAGGCATACAGAAATAAAATTACTTTATTATGGTTGTACCATAAATCTACAGTATGGTGTGGCACTACGTTGAAGTGTCCGCAGAACCTTGAGTAGAACATTCTCTCTGCATGAAACTTGTTTGCTCAACTATTGTAACACTTCAGCTTTCCAGCTGAAGGCCTTTTCTAAAGGATTAAAAAAGAACAGGTGAACAAAGAATCCATTTTATAAATGGATAAACTGGTACAAGACCCAAGAAGATACTATGAGCTAGTAAAGGGTTTAAATAGAAAAATCCTCACTCCAGATTTCCCACACAGAGCAATTTCTATGTTAGAATTTGGATGAAGTTGGCACGAGGGAATTTTGGAAAGGAATTTTTATTCTGATTTGGCTTTTATAATATGGAAAATGTTGTAGCTTGTGGATTTTCACAGTATCCTAAAGTGATACTCAAAACAGGAGCAACTCTCATATAAATCACTCTTATTGTAAATCAGGTTGATTTTTTCCAGAAGTACATTTATAGATTAAGGTGAATGAAATATGAAGGCTGTCTGGGAAATAAAGATCTTGACCCTGTATAAACACTTTCAAATAAAGTTAACCATAAGTATGTGTATAGCTATCAATGCATATGCAAAATGATCCATGAAATAGTGTTGTTTGTGAAATTAGTCTGACACTTAGCTTTCACTAATGTACTTGAGATAATCTGGGTGCAAGGTGAGAGGTAAAGTGAAGCGTCAAATACTGGAGAAATCTTTACTTCTCTCCCTTTCAACAAATGACCCCAGTGCTGCTAAAGATGATGTTGCTGTCACTAAATTACCCGTTCCCCAAAATGCCCTGGGTAAGCAAGGTCAGTTAGAAGGTGTTATGATTTTTACACAGGCGTACTCTGACAAATTTGCATTCTACTTTTTTACTCCAAGTAAAGCTGGAGTCTTATTCTAGCCCTGTGGCACAGTCTGCTTATGGAGTTCATTACTGCCTTCCTGTCTACCCTCCCCCAGCTTCACACAGATGGCCAATTAACTCCCCCCTTCCTCTAGTCTTTCCTCCATCTCCTTGTGCTGCCACATAGGTGTTCCTACTTGGGACACTCACCACTTTTGAAAAGCATTTTATCAACTCATTTCCAGTGCTTCAGACTTTTCTGTGTGAGGCTGTTACATATGGACATCTCCTGGGGGATTCTACTGGCCTTCTCCATCACTCATTTTCCTGATGACTGCTCTTGTCTTGGTGGTTGTTCATATTTCTTCCACTTGGATTTTGTTTGGGATCTTTTTTTTTAAGAGTTGCATGTCATCTAGGAGCATGTGTAACTATTAAATGCATTTAGAATAAATACCTGTATTACAGGGCAATAATGAGAGAAAAGGAATAACTAGAAGTCAGAGGTGAAGTGGGTGCCAAGCTCTTGTGAAGAAGATAAGAGTGGCTGGATCTTTTGTTGATACATTAAAGTGAAACCAAAGTTTCATTTTCTTGCATATGCTGGGCTATTAACTGGGGCAGTTTAGCTGCTGCTTCTGCAGTGCGGAGGAACACTAGAGAAGAAGCAGAGAAACCAACTGGGGTTGAAAATCACTGCAGCTGTCTTAGTGCAAGCTGTTCTCTCTCTGAGCTTTCAGTTTAATGTATGCAGTCTGCCACATTAATTCTTGAAGTAGCTCTTAAACGGGTAGCTGTAAAAGGGGTAATCTTGGTCCAATATACTTTTGAAAATAGAACCTGAATGTTGTAACAGGAGAGACACACATCTTTGTTTCCTAGCATCAAAACTGTATCAAGTAAATAAGCAATTTCACAGTAGTCTTCAAAATTATTAAAAATGTTAACAAAATCTGTGCAACTTCTTTTAGTATAGAGAAAGCTACTCACAAAATTAATTCAAATCTCAGGAAAAGGGCAGTAAGGAAGGAACTGAGGACAGTAATACTTAAACATATGGGTTTCATTAATGTGAGAATGAGTGAAGTGTTGGAAATGCTAAGTGAATTCAAGAAACACCTGGGCTCCTTTGTTGAGAGGAAGGATCTAGTGAAATATCTGGGGTGGAAGTAAAAAGGCATGAGTTTTAAGTATGAAGGATCTGGGACCAGATGAGGGTTTTTTCACTATAAAGAATGCTTTGTGTTCAAGTATTTGCGGCATGAATATATCCTGCTAGTGTCCTTTTTTTTCAGTTGTGTGAAACATAGGCTGGAGTTTGTTTACAACCACATTATTTGCATTTTTTTTACTTTTTCCAGTCATCAAGAATAGGACCCCAGCAGCTAATAAAGTTTTACCAAAATCAAATCATGGTAAATAACATTGGGAATACATCCAAAGAAAGGCAACATGCAGAGAAATTACACTGTGCTGTAGTTTTATGAAGGTGAAATAGTCATATGGACTAATAATAGGAACTGGATGAGAGGGATCTTTAGCCAGAAGTCACAATTTCAAGTTTCATGCGATGACTTTATCATTACAACTGGGGCATGTGTTGGAGCCAGTGTTCATGCACAGTTACCGTGCAGTGACTTCTGTGAAAAGGTTTTGTCCAGCTTCCAGTGGATAGGTTTCCACCTCATGCACCATCACCCCATGTGCTTCTCTCCCTGACAGCTTCTGTAAAGAAACTTGCTTTGGAATTTGCCCGTCTATGTCAAGACCTGCTCAGTGTATCTGACATCTGTAGATGTCACGAACCAAAGTGGTCCGTCAGATGCTTTCCTTATAAGCACCCATTTAAAACATGGCGCTTGGTAAAAGGCACAAATGCAGATCTGGTGATTTTTCTTCTTTTTTTTTTCTCTTTCCTTGACAACAGCTAAGAGAACTTCATGGCACATAACTTCAGAAATAGTTATTCCTTGGTGACCTGGTACCATAGCAAATTCTTTTTCACGTGCATAACTGAAATGCTTGCTTGTTCTTTAGGGTTATTACGAGAAGCACACTGAATATCAAATGAAATCCCATTTTGGCCAAAACTAAAACAAAGCTTACCATCGTGTCTTGGCATCCTCTAAGTCACAGGCTCAAATTTTGGGGCAAAATGTTGATCACCTTTAGTTTCAAGGGGGTAAGAATTTAGGACTTTTTTTAAAACTAACTTTTTGAAAAACAAAACAAAACAAAACAACTTAAAAATTGCATGTTTCACAAAGTGCAGAAATATTCCATCTGCTGGCATCCAGCCCTTCCTGGCTGGGCCATTTTCTGTGGCTGGCAGGCAGTTTTGTGCGTGATGTAATGGTTGTGTTACAGGAAAGGTGCTTTGCGGTGCTGGAGCCTCTAGGAGCCGTAGCGACTAGCATTTTTTTCCAGAGCCTCCAACACAAATGCGCACACGCAGGCACACGCGCACATGCTCATGCGTTGGTTCCCTTACGCACTCGGTCTACCAGCGTATTACCCTTCCCCCACCTCTTTCACAAAGTGTTTCTCCCTGAGGCAAATTTCTTGCTGTCTGGAGTACCAAACATGCACGGGCACTTTCTTTTTTCTTTAAGATTTCCTAGTGTAGCTATTAAAAGGCAGCAATAGCTAAAAAGACTATTTTACATACATTCTTCTGGTTTTAGTAGAGAGATGGAGAGTGTGTGTGCTTGTGTTAAAAAAAAAAAAAAAAAACCCAACAAAAAAAACCCCAACCAAACAGAAAAAAAAAACCCAAACAACCCATAGCTTATGGCTAAGTAAGGCCAGGTTTCTCCTATTTCTTTTTTTGAAGAGTCTTTACTCAGCAGTCACATTTTTTTTCTTGTGGTAAAAAATGCAACATGAGCAGATGGCAAGTATTAACACATGAAATGCAGTGCCTGCTTGAAGTTGATTTAACAGTGCTCTAGGTTTCTGTCACTGGCTTTCAGTTAGTTAAGTAGTGTTTACAAGTTAATGAATTTGTTCCACTTGAAATATTTGATGGTATGTGCTGAGGTTCAGCAGTAATCCTTTAGGAGTAATCGAGGAAAGCATGAGTTTTCTAGACACTGAGCTTGTGGGTTTTTTTTCCTTTGACTGATTTTAGCATTTTTGCCATTAACATAAAACTGAAAAGAGAGGCAAAAGGAACAATAGTAGATAGCAATACACAGCCTTTTCGCTTACATTATGAGAATGCTTCGAGCACTGCAGTGATACATTATAGCAGCTCCATATTTGAACTACCTAGTGTGCAGTTTCATTTCTATTGAACATTCCTAAACCTTAGACAAGGATTTGAAAAACAAAATTTTATGTAGTAAATCAGGAAACGTTTTCATATTCCTATGTGGTCTGCTTCCATGCTTGCTTTGGTAGTATGAGTGCAAACTATTAAATAGGCTGCTATATATAAATCAGCCCACATTTGGCGGCAAAACTGCCTAGAATAGGGTGATCAAATTCAGTATATTTTCAGTTCATGCGTAAGACTCTGTACTACAATACCACATGCTATCTACCTAATAACATTTGAAACTAAGCCAGCTCCAAGAATTATATTCATACTAAGAAACAAATATTGGTTGCTGGTAATTAAGCATCATACACACTTAGTATTTTACCCAGCAAATTTCTCTCTGCATAGAATGGTCCTTTTGTCAAAACTACCTAAACCTACAAACCAGTATTCCTTGTCAGGCAGCCTGTAAGCACAAGTGTACAGTTAACATATTTTACTATTTGAGCAATTGGTGCCAAAATAGTGTGTTTTAAAGGCTTAGTTGATATTTCTGGCATTAGTTTTTGAGTTTTCTAAAATTGTAGATTTTAGTTTTGTTAGGACTTCTGTAAAATATGTTACTCACTTTAGTAACAGTTTATTCAACAGGACTGAAGGTCAAGTTCCTGAGTTGAAAGGGTTCTTAGTTCATACTTAGTTCACCTTTGTGAAATATAAGATCATAACTGCCAGATAAAGACCAAAGTAATTGCTCTGAATATGCATGAGTGTATCTTTAATACCTAAAACCTGACAGTGATTTACTGTATCCTTTAGGAAGGCTTCTCCCCCAAGTAAACAGCGCTTAGTGAAGTACCGTTAGGGTCAGTTTGGGGCACGAAGACAGCAGTGCAGCTTGCCTGACTCGGAGGGTGCAGTTAACCCCCTGCCTGCACTGGATTCTGGGGGCTCTGCACTCCTGCTGCCTGCGGTTCATACACAGGCATGAGACTTGTTAACCCATGCGTTTTATTGGGCTTTATGGATGTGTGACATCATTGGCAGCCAATCAGGAAGTGCTTTAGGGCAGAGTTTAAAAGCTATTTCATAATATATTTATATTCAGTGCAGATATTTTTGGGGCTTCAGTAGCATTCATTTTGTCGCAGAGTCCATGTGTCAATATGGCTTGGGGGAAAAAAAGATAAGAGAATAGCATGTTTGCCCTCGTTTTTTGTAATTCAGCTGGGTGGCAAAATGCTATAGAAAGCAAAGCGTAGCTGGTACGCTGCAAAACAGTTATTATGGAAACAATTTTCTTCCTCCAGCAGCAGTAATGCTGTGAGCCAATCTTGGGCGATTGTTGCGTGCTCCTCGCTAGGCTGCTTCTGCTTAAATAGCCAGACCTGCAAATATTTCCCGAGCTGCTCTGGTTTGCCAAGAACAAAAATGCAAGTCAGTCTGCAGAAGACGTGTGTGCGTGTGCGTGCCAGCCAGAGTCACCCCTGCAGCTGGGCTCGGCTCGCAGTCCTGGCTGGGCTTGGCTGGGTTGGGTTTGGCTGGACAGGGCTCCCCCCGATTCTGCTGCAGTAGGACCAGAACTTCAGTCGGTACTAAAGATGAAGCCACAGATTTACCGAGTGGCCCTTGCGCGGCACCCATGCCCTGGTGTGCAGGACGCCTTGCCTTTGCATAGTCACACACAGGCTGTTCTATTCTCTTGTTAGTTGACACAACTTTACCTATTGAAGGAAAAGCATTCACTGACAGTGTGTCTTCCAGAAAAGTCTGGTTAATCCATGCAAACCCCCCAACATTCCTTCTTAACTCTTTCATTTCCAGAGTGCTCCCTGTAGCAGGAGCCTATGGGATTGTAAAACCAAACTATTACAATAATTTCCAGACCATAACAACGATTTTTTGTTATCAATTGTTACTAAGACAAAACTGTATTTCTTTTTATAGAAAAAAAATGGAGGCTTGTTTCAGTGGTGGGTTTATTTTTATTTTTATTTATTTTAATTTTAATTTTTATTTTTGGCTATTTCTCCTCCCACTTTGGCTGAGCTCATGTCAGGTTGCTAAAAGTTGCTGTTCATGTATGTTCCACTACGAGTCTGCAAAGTGTACAAGTGCAGTGCTGATGTCAATAAATACAAGGCGATGCAAATGGGCGTGATGCATGTGAGCCTTACATGTATGGTATTGGTCTCTGAACTAGCATTTTTCACTTAAGAAAGATATCATGATGTTATCACAGATGGCCTCATGAAAACTTTCAGCATACAGGGCAGTAGCAGGCAAGAAAGAAAAATGTTAGGATTTACTAGCAAAAGTGCAAGAAACAAAATTAAAACCTTCTTGTGCCACTCTATAAATCTGTGGCTTCATCTTTAATACTGACTGAAGTTCTGGTCCTGTTGCAGCAGAACTAGAAAAGGCATCTAGAATAGGAGTTTGGAACCACATCCCTTTGGGAAACAGCTAAGCAGACTGATTTTAGTCTTCTCTTTTCCACACTGAAGAAGAATGCAGTAGAATTCTTTGAAATCTAAAATTGCATGAGACAGTAGGTAGAAATTATTATCAGGAAATAGATTCAAAGTGAAATAAAGGAGTTTTTTTTCATGCAGTATATGAATGAAGTTTGGAACTCACTGTTGCAGTTGTAAATAAAAGATTTATGTATGCTAAATTCGACCAGACAAAGTAATTTAGCGAAGTTACCTTTCTATTTCTAGGAACCCCTATGCTGCAAATTCCTATAGGTTGGGAGAGTATTCAAGGCAGGAACACTGCATACTTGCCCTGCTTTTATACTCTGAGCATCAGCTGTTGGTCTCAGCTGGAGACAAGTTACTAAGCTTTGATTTGACAGTGTAGGCACGCTGGCTATTCTTGTATTTGTGGACAGTTTTCTTGTACCACTGTAAAACAGCATCACAGCCGCTAACATGTAAGCCAAACCTCATTGATCTTTGTTTTCTCTTGTATTACTCTTGGAAACTGAGTGTTTTTCCATCTCCTGTGACTTGTGGGTGGGTCAGTCTCTCTGTTTGTCTGAATGCCTTCCCAATGAGCATTAGAATATTGTATATTTTGCCAGGCTAAATCTAGCACTTCTAGTTTTGCCACATTTTTAATATCTGCTAGATCATCCGAGGTGCTGTGTGCTCTCAGTTCCCATTGCCTTACATGGAAATATAATAGGATAAGGAGCTGTCTGTTTTAATACTTTTTCTTTATGAATAAATTTTCTAGCACCATTTCTCTATTAGGAAGGTTGAGTTTATTCTAACTGTGAAGTCATTGGGAATGATATGACTGTGATGTAACTGTGGATAAGGGGAGGGCAGTTGATATCCTGTACTTTGTCTTTACTGTCTTTTGATACGGATACCCACAGCATCCTTGTATCCAAATTGTGTGCTCCAGAACAGGGCTGCCTTTCTGAGGACATCAGCTGGCCAGAGGGATGTGCTCATGTGAATCTTATTAAATTCAACAAGGACAAGCACTAAATCCTACACCTGGGATGGACTGACACCCTGGTACGGTACAAGCTGGGGACTGACTGGGTGGAGAGCAGCTCTACTGAAAAAGACCCAGGGATCTTTTTAGAGGGTAGGCTAAGCACAAGTTAGCAGCATGCCATCAATGAAGGCCAACAGATGATTGGGCAGTATCAACAGAAACATGATTGAGGGGAAGTGATTATGCTTTTTAAATGGGCATTCCTTAGACTTCATCTGGAATACCACATATACCACAGTACAAGAAAGATGTTGATAAACTTGATTGACCTCAGGGGAGGATCATCAAGATGCTTGGGCTGGACAATATGTTCAGTGAACAGAGGCTGACACAGCTTAGTTTGTTCAGCCTGAAGAAGTGAAAATTTACTGGATATAATAGCAGCCTCCCAGTGTGCTTAAGAAGTTTCCAAGAAGATGAAGCTAAGTTCTTTAGTGAAGTGAATGACAGATGAAGGGGAGACAGCAGTCGAATTGCAATGGGGTGTTCGGACAGCCTCATCCATTCCTTCAGTGCTGCTGGACCTAGTGTAATAAAATTGGTGAGTTTATCGATGAAGTTCTGTACTGCTTCATTGCCACCATTTTACAGGTAATAGAACCAAAGTACAGACACTGTAAAGGCTCTTGTTTAGGGTCACTCAGCCTACATCCAAATGCCTTTCTAGTATGAGCTTGAGCTAAGTTGTGTCTCACATCTGTACTGCCTGATTGCTTGTTTGTAATCTCAGACAAGGAATTGGAAGGTTGTTTTAAATTATGATAATATTGAAACAGCGAGCTAGCTTGGGAAGCAGTCTCTTCCCTCAACTTGGCTACTACTATTGACTTAGAGTGAATCATTTACAAAGTTAAGGAAAGGAGTGTGAACTCCTTGTGCTTTGTCATGTCTGTTTGGTCAATCTATTTTTTTATTAGCCTTATCTGATTACCATTATAAAATTACAGACTCCTTCCTGAATATAATGCTGCCTCATGCTTCAGATGGGTGGTATTATTTTTGTTTGCTTTTGTCTGTGGCATTTCTTGAGTTCCTTGGGGACCTCGGCTGCTGTTCCATGTGCAAGAGGCTCCAAATGTTCTAATGTCTTAGATGAGAAAATGTGTTGTATGAATTGGTTTGCAAAGGAACCTAGAATTTGAGGCTATTACTATTCTGGTATTTTATGTGCTTGACTCAGACACTGCATTAATAAAGAAAAAAGTGCTCATGAAAGTCTAGAACTGACAGCCTTGGAATCAGCAGTTTATGCCTTAACTCGTTGTTTCAGAAAGACTGAAAGCCAGGATAAGATGCCTAGTTGAGAGTCCCTAGCCGTTCACGCTAGCACCTTTGTGGAAAAAACTGTCTAATACCTGCTTTGAAGGTTTATGGACATAACTCTTAGTCCCCTGGGAACTGGACTGAGGGTCTCAGAAAGTGATACATTAGTGAGTAGTGAATAAATTCATTTTGAGTGTCAGATATGAGTAACAGACCTAGCAGCAGACTTGGACTTTGCACATTTTGCTTGGAGTGCCACTGGATAATATGAGTGCAGCACTGCATTTTTTTAATTTATAATTAAACTTGTGCAAGAAGGCAGAAAACCTACCTAACCCTAATACCACATTGGGATTCCCCAGCAGTTAGGGAATGGAATAAATAGCCCAGAAATGCTCAGCTTAAAGCTTAGGGTTAACATGATTAAGGCCACAGGTTGAGTTCAAGTGATTTATTGCCTCTGTGCCTCAGTTAGAATCACTGAATAATAAAAGTTAGAACCTTTGGAGGTCATCAGGTCCAACTCCCTGCTGAAAGCAGGGTCAACTAAAGTTAGATTAGGCTGCCCAAGGTCTCGTCTGGTCAAGATTTGAACATCTCCAAGAAGGGAGATTTTACAGCCTCTCTGGCCACCTGATCCAGACTTTGACCATGTCATGTGGATTTTTTTCCTTATGTCTGATTGGTATTTCTCTTTCTGCAACTTTTATCCATTGCCTGTAGTTTTTTTGCTATGCAGTTCTGAGTAGAGTCCAGCTCTGTTTTCTCTATAAGTAGCTCTGTCTTCACTCATTAGACAGTTAAAGACATCATCTACATTGCACTTCTCTTCTTCAGGCTGAAGAAACTGTCTGTCTCAACCTCTCATCATAACGTATGTGCTTCAGCCCCCAAGCGCCTGGATTGTCCTCTGTTGGACTTGCTCCAAGTATGTCAGTCCAGTAAATCCTTCATGAACCGAGGAGCCCAAAATCAGACGCGGTACTCCAGATTCAATCTCATGCTAAAATAGAGGGAAGTGATCACATCCCTCAGTCTGTTGGTTGTGCTTGTACTGATACCAGTACACTGTTAGCTTTGATCACTGCCAGAGCACTCTGCTGATTCAGGTTCAGCTTCTTGTCTCTGAGGACCACTAGTACTTTTTCTGCAAAGCTCCTTTCCAGCCAGCTGTTAATTAGGTTGACTAACCATCGTTTGCCGTTATTAGATCTATGCTGACTCTTTTCAATCACCTCCTTTTCTTTGAAGTGCTGGAAATGGATTCCAAAAGGATTTGCCTCATATTTTCTTTGGAACTGAGGTTAGGCTGAACATCCTGTGGATCCCCGTGTCTTCCTCCTTGGCCTTCTTGAAGATAAGCATGACATTTGTCTTTTCTCCAGTTAACAGGAACCTCCTCTGGTTGCCCTGACCTTTAAGATGACTGACAACAGCCTCACAGTGATGTGAACCAGCAACTTTAGCATCCTCAAGTGTATCGATCTGGTCCCATGGGGTTTGCTGGGGTTTTTTTCTGGTGTTCATGGTTTGTTTGGTTGGGTTTTTTTACCAGATTGCTGTACCTCTTTGGATCTGCCTCTGTCTTATGCACTTCCTTAGGTTGTGCCATGAGATGGCGACCTGGGAATTCTGGGAGCAGACCATGCAGTAAAAACCATGGCAAAGAATGCAAAGAATTATCTTACTGATAAAATGAGGATACTTGTCTTAGAAGGATATTGTGAAGGCCAAATGGCCAGTTTCTGCCCTTTGTTCTCCTGCAGGTAGAAATGCTAGGATTATTGTTATTATTTATCTTAGTTTGTCTCATTCTTTCTTTCACTCCTACTCCCTTTTGGCTTTCCTGAAGATTAACACATGAGGAGCAGCCCCAAATATATTACTGCTTCTTGTTCAGAAATAAATTGAGAGACTGAAGCTGGGGCAGTCTGCCTTAGGAAGTCTCATAGAGAGACTGTCAGACCAGTCACAAATGGCAACAACAAAACAAATCCAGACTTTCCTTTGTAAAGGACGTGCTCCTTCTGGCAACAGTGTCTTGCCAGTATATATATGATTATATTAGTGAGAAACTAGGTCCCTCACTGAAGAGAAAAAAGCCTGGTGGGTAACATGCCTAAGCACAAAATCTTATACTACACACTTAGAGTGAACACATTTTGCAGTGAGATTCTTCAAAGCTGTCACATCTCTTCTGCATCCCACACTCTTTTGGCAGGAGAAGAGGCACTACATCCTTGTGTTTCTGTCTCCATACTGAAGAACTAATAAACTGTACTTTCCCGTGGCTTCAGCAAGATTATTGATTTCTGCAGTGATCACTATTGCAGTTGTCGAATAGATCTTTGCTGAAGAGATTGAGGGGGAAAAAAGAGGGACATTGTGGGTTTTTTTTTCTCCTGTGCTAAATTATCTTGATCTTATGTATCTCATTACTATTTGTATAATAAAAATAGCTTTTTGACTGTTTTTACATGTTTTCATGGTACTGTACTTCACAAAGGGAAGCCTGATTTATCCTTCCCTTGAAGAGATTCTAGTCATAAGTCATACGCAAAAGGTTGTCATTAATGACTAATTTCAGCCAAAAGGATATGTATGAGGCTTTCTGGAGCTTGTACGGAATTGGGCTTGCTCTGAAGTACTTACACAGAATGTTTAGAACAACAGGAAGAAAAAGGTTATGATTTATGATTGAGATGATAATATGATCATGCTAAGAGGGATAAGGCCTGGGCCTTCTGAGTTACAAAGCAAGCAGGTGAGGGAAGGAACTTAATTCTAATCAGTAGATTTCCTATTTCTGTTGTGTATTATTTACTTCATAAGCTGTTTGAGTGAAACTCACCAGTCTGTCTGTAAACTATTTACCCCTGAGACCATAAATAATACTAGGAAATTATATGAGTGCCTTATGTTTGGAAACAGTATGCCTCAAAGTTTATATTGTCCTCTAATTAGGAGGCTAGTAATAGACCACCCCTTTTTTTTGGTCCCCTGTCTGTCAGTCAATCAGAGATAAGAAAATTGATGCAAGAGTCAATAATCATCTGGAAAACCTTCACAGTAATCCCACAGACTTGAAGAAAAAGGAGAAGGTAAGCTGGTCTTCAAACAGAATTCTGTAAAGAATAAATTTGCAGAGGTTGTAATTGGAAATTTTTGTGAGTGCTGTGAGCGAGGTCAGATGTCTAGCTCTGCTGACTCCAGCTCATGGCAGGGGCAGGTATCAGAATCAGAAAATACTTGTATTTTCTCAGGGAGAAAATTCTCCAGCTTGTGCTTCTTACTCAGTCACATTCTGGGCTTAAAGAATGATAGATTGATTTCTTTACCTTGCTGAGATAGTAAAGATACCGTGCATGTGAAGTCAAGAATGGAATCCAGCTCTTGCAGGTCATACTGGGTAAATATATATATACACTGTGGGAGATAAGCAAAAATTGGTCTCTGAAGCTTGTGTTCTGAAAATTGGAGTAGTTTGACATTACTATGTTTGCCTTAGGACAGAAGCTACTACTGTCCTGAAGAGGAGAACTTAACACCCGTGCTCTGGCTTTTGCAATTAATAGTTTTGGCACCTTAGTACAAACCTACTTTCATCAGTGATTTAAGGTAGCGTGCCAGACTGAAGTAGGATGGCTCTGATGTGGTGACACACTTCCTTCTGCTGAATGAGAGAGAAATAACCTCTGGGGGAGGAATGGGGAGGACAGCTGTAGGCGGTGAAGTTTTCAACCAGTGCTGCAGGCTCTGCTAGAATTCCCCTGTACGTCCTGATTTAAATCTGGGCTGTGCCATGACTTGCTGTCTGTTGGGACACATCACGCAACCTTTCTGCCTTGGTTTCCCAAGGTGCAGTAGTATTTGCCTAGTTTGTAAGGCTATTGTTAGGATTAATCTTTACTCTATTTCAGAGTTGCTAATCAAAAGGTGATTCCTTGATGCTGGTTAAACAACTTTGAGAAACTTTAAGAAGCTTCTGAGAAGTCATATTAGTTAGCTCAGGACAAGTCTTAACACTGGTTTTAGACTGCTTGTTTCTTCCCGTTTGTGTGGAAGACGTGCTATGTTACATCTTCAGTGGCATGTTTACTCAGCACATGCTATAGAAGAGCTGAGTTTTGTTTGTCTGGGCACAGCGGGATTGGTAGCCCCACAAATGGTAGATAAGAATTACCATGGAAGCCAGCCTACGCAAGAGAGGTCTCTCTGATGTGCAGTAGTGGACATCAGACCCCTTGTTCGCTTTTAAAAACATCCTTATTAAATTACTTTCTTGGTACATATCAAGTGTTTAACAGAGAACTTGTGGGTGAGGATTTGTTGTGCTCAGCATCAGAGCTGATATGTGAAGGACATTTTTGTTCTCTAATTCATACTTTTCCCAAAAGGGTCTCACAAGAGTCCACTAACGCTGTGCTGGATGGACTGCCAGCAATCAAAAGAAGGCTGGTTGGAAAAGTCAAAGTTGATAGGTTTTTAAGAAGTAAGTTTTTAATGTTGAACTTTTAATCTATTTTAGTAGAAGTTAAAAATATTTTACCATTGTTATACAAAATTATATTAAAAACTAAGATCATGAGGAGTCCAAATCATCTTTTTTGAAATGTTGCTGGAAAAAAGTGAGAATGATTGCTTGGTTTTGGGCTGCCGAAGAAACAGGTTTCAGTTTTTGCCCTGTTTTGATTTCTACAGTCTAGGTATCGATTTTAATACCTGCGAGAATGACCAAATCCAAAAAATAATTATTGCCAGATAGCCCAGAAGCCCCTTTTATCTTTCATAGCAGAATTCAAATTGCTGTTGCAGGTTTCTGTGGAGAAGTGATCCTTGAGCTGCTTTGTTTTCTTTGGATATCCGCAGCAGCGCTGCTTCAGTCCAGAAAGCTTTACTGTCTTTCACTGTAAACTAACAGGAGCAAATATGTTTATTGGTGTTAAGGGAAAGGTATATCAGTGCTGCTTTGGGTGGTAGGCAGCAGATGTAGAAGAAATGGATTCAGGAGCTCTGGAAACATGAATAATACTTAAGGCAAAGTCAGCACCACAGTCCAGCAGCATGGACAAAACATTTTATTATTGCTCCTTTCTCTGCTTTGAAGCAGCAGAATTGATCAGGAGCTCAGTTCAGAGGGATAACTACCCCAGTACAGTTATTGTAAATGCATCTAAGTTGAACTACCAAGGTTTTACATTTGGTAACCTTAAAGGAGGCTTTTCTTTTTCTTTTTTTTTTTTTTTTTTTGTGGGCCTGAAATGACTGCTCTCAGAGTAAGAATGAAGTTTCAAGTTACCAGCTAAGTTTCCAGAGGCACAGCATGTGGAAGGTTAACTTCTTTTTTTCTGTGTGAAATAATATCCCTCCTCCTTTTCTCAGGTAATCAACTATTTTCTCTGTCTGTGAAAATAGCTCAATGTTTTAGCTGTAATGGTCAGGCTCACTGCAAATAGCCTGGATAAACATACTGTTTGGAATAGGATCAGAAATCCTTATAATGATGCCAAACCGTGCTGCTGGGGCACTTGGTAGCTGCGCCAGTGCCCCTGCCCCACAAAGAGACCATACCTGCTGCACTTGCCTGCCTGCTTCCCAGAGAGCATTTATGATACACCTAAGCAGGTGGAGTGCTGCCTGTCCCTCATCTGTTTGGGAGGCTGTTGGAAGGAGAATAGCCAGGGACAGACGGATGAATTACATCTGCCTTATAAAAGCAGGACCAAAGAGGATTTCTGAACCATCTTGCAGCTACTTGGATAGAAGGGAAACAATTTTCTGTGTCCACATCAGCAATTCTTAGAGCATTTGCCTTAAATGTAATGTTGTGTAGGAGGACTTATGTCTGGCTATGAAAATGAAACTGAGTGAGCAGACACATCCAGCCTAGCATTTATTTTTCTACAATGGAAGGTAAAATGTAAGTGTCTGTGAATTAAGCTGTTTCCTGGATGTGGTACGATCTGCAAGTGATCACCTTTTGACCCAGCTTTGCTGTTCTGATGCTGGGTTGCAGTTGTCACAGTAACCACTATGCTCTTAAATGGGTCATTTTCTTACTGCTCTCGTGTAATTTAGCTTTATCAGCTGGGGACCTGGCCTTTAGGGGCTTCAAACTGCATTTCTCAAGGGGGTGCTTTTAGTGCCTTAGATGTTATGTCACACAACTTGTCTCCCTGGATAACTTGGCTGCCTGTTAAAATGCAACTGACTGAAGTCTCTAAAGCTGCCACCAGAAGTTTTAATCTTTCAGGCATGATTCTACATGCCATTTCTTTTATTTGCCTGCAAGTGCAGAATTGTTGTGCATACTTTATTTTTCAAAAGCTCTCTCAAATGTTTTAATCCTTTCATTTCTACTATTTCATCTAGCTTCATCTAAACCTGTTATACTTCTTTCCAAATGGTAAATTCCTCTGTAATTCCTTTAATCTTTATTTCCTCCGTTTATTCACTCATTGTTGGATCTTTAAGTCAATAAATAGTTTCCAAGTCTGGGACAAAGAATACAGGGATATAGGGCACCTCAACGGAGATCTGTTTTCAGCTAGGTACAGTGTAAGCTTGCTGCTCTATGCTCTGCTGCCTCGAGCCTGACCTACGAGACAAGTTAAAAGGAGAAATAAGGATTTATGTATTTGCACTGAATAGGTGCCATAGGTGCTTACAGACGCCAGTGAAATGACAGAACCTTGCCCAAGGCCTTTATAGCCTGGATTAGATATAAACACAGTTTAGTCCTATGGGCACCTGGCCTTCAGCAAGCTGCTGCTGTAGTCACTGTCACTGGTGGTTGTATGTTATGGTGTGGATGCCATCCTAATGAGAGCACCTACTTTCCAAGGGCCATAATCTGGCCTTTATTAGATTGTGACAGACATGAATCAAGTGATCTAGAGGTGAAAAGCTATTTGCTACTCATTCAACCTTTCTCTTTTGATGACTTCAATAGGCTTTGGAATTTCAAGACATTTTCTCCCTCTTCTCCCTCCCCCCCTCCTTAGCAGGCAATCATATCACTTTTCCTTTAAGTTTCACAGTGGCTGACCACAAAGGAATTATTTAATCTTCAGTCTGTGTGATGTGCACAGCACAGATTCCTCATGCCCATGTCTTTTAACCCCGTGTGGCATTTGTACCATTGTGAAAGAAAGCTTTTCTCAGCCCCCTTTCTTGTAAAATACTGTCAGGTCATACGGGTTGGTATCTTGGCCTCTCTTTTGCTATTGATTCAACAGCTAGACTTTAAGATAATAAAGATTGAAGCAGTTCCTTTAACATAAGCTGGTAACAAGAGTGTTCCTTGATGAAAGTTTGGTGTGGGTAAATGTAAAGCAGGAGGAGTCACTTTTGTAAGTATTTATGGCACGGTTACGGGAAGTCACCCAAAAGAATTACTTTTGTCAAGAGGGTATATAGAAAACATATAGTACCTGCAGGTCAGAAGGAACTAAGTATATCTGTGAATCATAATACCTATAGTACTATATAAGTAAAAAGGTATTATGTGTCAAAGCATCAAATTAGTATTGCAGGGATCTAAAAAAAAAAAGAAAAGAAAAAAGTAGTGAATTCTCATTGCAGTCATGGCATCATCTATCTGGAGGAATTCTGGATAGTAAGTACTAAGAATAAGCTGTTCTAAAATAACCGGTTACAAATCAGAGTGGGACAGTGGTTTCAGAAGCTATGGGAAATTCTGAGTCTACTTGTAAGGTTAGTTTGAGGTTGGTGTCCTTAGCTCAGTTTGATGGCTCTTATCGGGGTTTTCTGCAAACAAATTATCACTCAGCCAGGTCACTTTGGTAACATTCATAACACTATTCCTGCCTTGTTTTCTCCTGGTGTGACCGCTGGCAATATTGCCCTAGAAATGAAGGACAGATTATTTTACATTGAAAATCAGAATGATTTTTAACTTTCCTTTCTCTCTACTGTTATTTTATGGAAAATGCAGAAAATGATGACATTCCACTGTGAATTGTTACAGCTGGCTATTTTTGCAGCATCTTTGGTTAAGGTTTTCTCCTTTCAATTTTGCAGAGGTGAACCTCGTCACTAGTAGTTCTTACATGATCAATTCAGATTCTTCATCTTGTCTTACTTGGTAGTTGTGACTGTTGATTTTCAATCTTAGATGAAAAAAACCTTACAATTATATTTTACATTAAAAATTCTGGTATCCTGCCCATTAAAAGAAACCTATCTGCCTTTGTTCAGGTCTGCACATAAAAACCTCAAAACCACATGCATCTGTTGATGATTATCACTAAACGTATGTTTCTCCCCCATAGCAAAGTTTGTATACCCTAATAGGTAGCAAGTGCCCTTCTCTGAGGCATTGATCGGTATTGATCTCCGAGATGTGCAAATCAAGAGTTTGTCAGCGGCACCCCCGTTCATCCTGCCTGTTCTGACAACGGCAGCACAGCAGGGCAGCTTCGGTAGCCAGTATAAATAGTCATAGTATAAATGAATATTTACTACTTGATTTGTGCTTAGATGTATATGGAGCGCCAGCGTCTATTCCAAAGAATTAGCAGTGGATACTATCATGAAATGTTTGCAACCAGATGCACAGCTTGAAACACATGAATGAGAATTGAATACAAATAAATGTGAGGACTACATCTAAATAGCAAACTGTTCTCTGGAAAGATGTTTACAGCCCAAAGACCATTAGCTTTATGGGAGGGATAGGCTCCTTGTTTTCCATTGAGATTGTGATTTTAGTTAGAGGTTTGAGTTGTCGCACTACAGAAATATTATTTTATTTCCTCAATTCAGGATTAAAAAATTATTTGAATTCTTAAAAACCTTAGAAGTAAACCCAAATCCCTTTCTATATTTCTTCTGTGGTCAGTATTTTCCAGTGTCACTAATTAATTTGCATTTTTCTGTGGTTTAAAACTAATTTCCCCTGTGTTCTACTCTATTTTTATCTGTCCAATATTAATCCAGCTAAGATGATTGCAAAGCCTGTAGAATCAGGTGTGAAAGTAAACATCACATTTTCACCATTGTTTACAAAGCCAATGATCTTGTATTGGAAAGTAACTTCAGTTCAGAGAAGCTGATTCCTCTCCCCACCCCCATGTCTCTTTTACGTGGTCAATTCCTTTAAGTATCGTTTCCTGTTGTTTAACAATAGGATTAATTTCTGTCCTGTTCTTGTTTCAGAGACGTCCTCTGTCAGCAGCACGCTCCTATGACCTGCCAAAACTCCACCGAACTGAAGACTTTTTTTTCCTATGAACTATGTAGGTACTAAGTATCACAATAATTAATTTTTGATGACCAAAAGGTTTTTAGGAAAGGCTGAGTTTATTCTTACAGTTCATACTTTATGACATTAGGAAGAAGCAGCTGTTACATTTCAGATTTTTGGCCAGCATCTGTAAGGGAAGCTAAACATTTCTGATCATATTGTAGCTGTATGGAGGCTGGAACATTTATTCCAAGATTTGATCACAGTAGTTTGCACTTACTTGATATGCTTCTTAAATCAATGAAGAAAATGTACAAAACCACATTTTGTTTACCTTCACATTTTTATACTTAAAATGATCAGAACGTTGAAGAGTGCTCTAGTATAGCATGTTAAAACTGTCAAGTAATGTGCTAATACTGCCAGCTTCACAAATGCACAAATGTTCAGATTTTACAAGAGAACATGAAGTCAGTGTCAAAATTTTAAAATTCAATAAACTGCACATGGCTGAAGCTTCCAGCACTCTATTTCAAACTAGGAATAGGGTTTTAAATGCTGTTGTGTAATATAACTTGAATGGTATAAATAAACTTTCTGTTACGGACCTTTGGATGTGCAATTTTGTAATGCAGATGCCGTTTAGCCAGGACCAGGAGTAGGACAGATGTCATCACTGTACCTGTAGCTTTTTTTTTTTTTAACTGCAAAATAGGTCTAGGGAAACAAAAAATACTTCATAAGAAAGAGAAGGTTGTATACTTTTCAGATGGTTGGCTTTGTATACAGTACAATACGGAGGAACAGAAATAAATGCTCGTTTTAAAAATACCTGTGGAAAACCTCAAGATGGAGGACGCAAAGCAAATTCTGTAAAAGGGGGGAAAAAAAAAGCTTATGGTGAAAGTAAAGCTACATGGCTTTGAGTAACCATGGAGACCAGTGCTTTTCTGATGCAGAAATAAATGAACTCAACCTTTTCATATTTATTAGTGGGACTGATGATGAAAGATAAAGTTGAATTAAAATATAAAGCAACAGAAGACAGACCTAGTCAATGGCTCTGCCCCTGCAATGCAGGTTATTGTAATGGATTATTACAAATGAGCTGGTATTACAGAGAGGCTAATTAGTTATGAAAGGAACAAAATACTCTTAGTTATACCAACCTGTTTATCCAAATATCAGCTTCTTTATTAACAGAAATGAAGAGACAGTACACACAACATATTCCTGAAATCTTTTGGTTCTGATAAAAATGAAATAAACTTGTTTAAATACTATAGCAGTGTATGAAATATATGTACTAGAAAATGGTAAACTGTTTACTGAAACTGTATTAGTGGATATTTGAAACCTAATTTCTTGGTGGCAAGAATGATAGAATTTTCCTATAAAAATACTGGGTGAATATTCAGGTTTCTGTCTTGAAAATACATGTCAAATGGTCAAATATTAATTGGCAAGTTCTTGCTACAGAAATGTTACTGCTCAACAGAGGATGGCAGCATTAAATGTCACTTGAACATTCAGTAAGATTAAGAGCTTGTGAAATAAAACTTCAGTGCAGCTATTGCTGCCACATCATGTAAAAGGGTTTGATTGAGTAGAAATCCTCGAGTAGATAAATGGCCAAGTCACAGCACCCAAAAGAAGATGCTGAGACTTTAGTGTCTGATACACCAGATAGAAAACCAGGAGTTTAGCAAAAGCTGTCTGTCTGTCTCTGCTGGAAAGTAGCTGTTTAGTTTGGAGGAAAGCTTGCTGGCTGTAACTGTGCGTCAAGGAGTGAGGGGGAGGGAATGGAAGGAAAGGGGTGTACTAAAAGGAGGAGGAAAAGTGCACTTGGTAATCCCCTACATCTCGACTGCAGGTCAGCGCAACGAACACTGCCTCAAAAGACAGTTATTATAAGCCCATATGAACACACATAGAAATAAAGTGCCATGTGAAATGCAACTACCCTTAACAATCTCACTGTCCTTGCCAGTCTCAGGTATTCCTCAAAAGTAAAATTACAGGTGACACCAGCTCTGGAAGAGTTTTTGTTGTGTAAAGCTGTCTTGTCTCCAGAAACAATCTGTATGCTAATAACTGCCTCCTTCATTCTCAGCTGTTACAACCTTTAGATTTCAGATAGCGTATTTAAGATGGAAAACGCACTTCGCTTTGCTGCAATTCAGGTAAACTGGCTGAAACAAATTATTTAGAGAAGCCTTAATGTTCTTTCTGCTCTGTTGTGCTGGCCAAAGCCTGGACAGACTAGTGTGTTTTCAAGGTCTCGACAGCAGAAGAATTTAAGTGTCAGCTTGAGCTGGCTACTCTGGCAAGCACAGCTGGCATGGTTCTACAGTTCTGCTATAGAACTTCAGTAATGTATGTAGAAATTGGATAACTTCCATTGCATACAATTATAATGGTGTGATAAGATTATACAAACTGGGTTTAAGGTTCCTCCAGTTTTATTGGGCTGTTCACCTCTTCTGCTTTTTGACTTCCTCAAAAATGTGTGGTTAGCCTCAAATCTAGAAAGGCATTCTTGCTAGGCTAAAATCCACATTTGAAGAGTAACTTGTTTGAAATACTAGAAAGTTTATGCCAAAACTTAAAACAACCACCCCCAATCCTTCTTGATATTCCTGGTAAGACAGGCTATTTTTGTACAAGACCTTTAATTTAATCACTATATAAAATAATATTTATCATGGAAGTTTCTGGCAAATGAAGCACTTCTAGAGTTCAGATTTCAGTCTTACTATTCACTGACTACAAACAGGAGTTCTGAATTTGGAAATTTGACTTTAATTATAGAGTTCACTAATATTAAATTAACCTTGCCAGGTATTGAGACAAATATGATGCAGATTCGTAAGATGAGACCCAATTTTTTATTTCATTGCTTAACAGATAAAATGGTAGTACAACAACCATTAAACTGTTGGGTTTTTAAAAAAAATATATTTAACAAATCCCTTAAAGCCTAGATGAAATGAAACAAAACAAATTCTGCAATGTCTTAAGTTTTCAGACAGCAGCCTCCTGTGAAATAGAGCAGCCTCCAGAGAGAGAAAGGAATATAACCAAGTTTTCTTAGCAAGGAATAACCTTTTCTAGGACTTCGAGTGCCTGGTTTTGTTGGGAAAAAGATTACCACCCCATTGACATCTATCAGGGCAGTTAACAAACTCTCAGCTGATTTACTGAAAAGTTATTATCAGCAAGATAGTTCAGAAAGCCTGCTAACAAAATGAGCTGAGGGTCAAGTTTTCTTTTAAGGCAGAGAAACACAAGGAGCTCTTTTGCTGATGTAAATGTCAGAAGTATTTTTCCTGTATGGTTGTTAAAACTTCTAACACTTGCGTGCATAATCAGGAGCCAGTCCAACTTCCACTCCTCTCAGTTAAAAAAACAGAATGAAAGTATGTATCCCTTCTGGGAAGGGGGAAAGGAAGAACAAGACAAACCTAAACCATCTTCATCTAAAGGTAACTGTTTTAAGTCATCACTCCACACACATAATCAGTTCAACAAAACCCAGAAATGCTCATTCCAGCGTCAGCAGCACAAGTTACTTGCAGAACATGAGAACATACACATATTCTCATCTTTGGCTTATGTAGTGGCTTGTTTGTTATACTAGTGGGAAGTACAGTTTATACCTACACAAGACTAGTATGGAGATACCTAAATGTTTGCTCAAGATCTCAGTGAAATGGTTTTCATTAATGAAAATTTCACGGGTCAACTTACTTCTTGTAAAATATCAGAAAGCAGGTACTCCGATATTTGTTAGACATTTGCCTAAATCAAATTATCGCTCTAATTAAGAATAGTTTTGTTCTCATGACAATAACATTCCCTTCAGTAAATTACTGTCTCACTGAGGTTTAGATTATGCAGCTCTCTATTGTACTGCACACTTGCCAAAGTGCAGGACTCGTTTCACCAAACCAATCACTAAAAAATAAAAATCAGTTTGTTAAAATTTAGGTATTCAAATTACTTTCTCTTCTAAAAGCCAAAACAAGGCTGTAGCTTGCAAGGCATGCTCCATGTTTAAATAGTAAGCATTCAAATACCTTCGCTACCATTTACCTTCAATATATAGTTCTTCAGAGGGAGATGTAGTTCTAGATATTTTTTTAGCATGTGGAAATGATCTCCATTCATATAAGTACAAAGGGATGAAAAATGCAAGTAATTCATAGACCTTGTTTCTTCAGGGTGCAGAACAAGCAAATCACTATAGTCCTATTTATAAATTAGTGTTCTAGAATGCCAAAATTAGTTCTGTAGGATTTTCAGTATCTTTCAAGGAGATATGTCTATTCAATAAGAGTACTGTACAGATGTGCCCCAGCAGAGCTGCAGAGCACTTGGCAGGGGAGAAGGAGAAAGGAGGAGAAAAAAAAAAAAAGGAATGAATGTAGCAAGGTGGGATTTACCAAACAGGAATGCAGCACTTGCATGTAATAAAGCAAATATTTACATTAAGCACAATACAGCAATTTATTTAGATGCTTAAATGAAGAATACAAAGGGAAATAAAGATCACAAAATTATACATACTACAACAGTGTGTCATATATTAGATGGTATAAATGAATACAACACCTTGTTGGTGTTAACTAAAGATAAAACTAAATATTCAAAACACAGCACTTTTGTTTCAGTGTGCTGCTTCAACACAATACACTTTTATACAGGTCTAAAAGGTGTCAAAATTAGTAGCTGCAAACTTGTTTCTTGCATGTGACTTTTTTTAGCTTAAAAGATTTCAGAAAATGGCTCTGAAATACGTTTGTCATCAGTTGTAATGTCAAGGATATTCAGAACAAGAAAATTCTATAATACAATAGAGTCCAGATATATTTTTTATGTTGCTGGCCTCCGTTTTGAGATTGTACAAGGTTATGTGCAAAAACTAAGTTTGTCAAAATTCATACTATAGCAGTTTCAAGCTTTTGCTAGGTAAACTAGATACAGCATTTATTACACAGCAGGGCAACACTAAAAAAGAGAAACAAATCTATGATGGGTACACAAGAACAATTTCATAAGCTTCACTTGAATAGGTCTAAAAGACTGTACAAATATACATTTCAACTATTCAGAATGATACATGAAAAAAAATCAATGTCCCCATAGTCTACTATACACGTTGAACTGGTAGCTTGTATGGTTGGCCCTACACTACCATGTGAAAAAGGGTAATGTTTAAAAAGACATACAACTGAACATGTACAAGAGTGAAGTAAATGTTGAAAATGCAGATAAAATAAACCTCTGCTTTTCTCTGTGCATTCTGGAGCCACCAGCTTATCTGTTTTCACATTAAGTTACTGTGCTCATTCCAGCAGGTATCCTCAAGCAAGATTAGCCAACAGCATCCTTAAATAACCACTGGAATAACAGTGGCCACAACCACCACACGCCATGCCCTAGCACTCGAAAGGCAGTACCAGTTAGAATTTAAGCTTAGCAGTCATACTGAAATGAAAGTGTTTAGACAGTTGCAGATTGGATCATCTCACTGACACTTGTGAATGGAGCAGCTTATGCTTGCTGGCTGCTCAGCTCCACACCAGTTAAGCTGCTATGCATCGGTTCTGCTACTCCATCAGTCACACTGTCAAACTGATCTCCATCCTCACTGTCAATTGTGCTATTCTGCCATTCCATCTGCTGATTTGACAAGTTCTCCTCAATCTCTGATGCATTTTTCCATTGCGACTGGTCCTTAGACCAAAACTCTTCTACTTTTCCATAGGAACGATTCTTCCACTTTGACTGTTCTTCATCACTTTCAGATCCACCCCCTTTTGTCTCAACAGTCGGTTTACTGCTACCAGCATCTTCACTTTGGGAGGATTCATCTGTCCACGCTTCTGGTTTTACTTCCGATGTATTATCTTCAAAATCAGACACCTGCTGAGAACCAGGCCCACTTTCGGACTGTGAAGCTCCATCTTTCCATTCAACAGCATCATCCTGATCATCCTGCTCACCTTCGCTATCTGAAACGTCACCTACCAGTTTTGCTGGTTCTTCAGCAGAAATAATCTCTTCATATTTAGAGCTTTCCTCTTGTTTTTGATCAGGCTTCTCTGGAGACTGCAATGTATTTTCTTCAATGATTTCCTTGGATATGCTGTCCTCTGGGTTTTCCGTGATGCTATCAGAAGAGGTTTTCCCACCAACGTCAGAAATGCGCTGACCAAATGGACTACCGCTTTCATTGTATTCCTCTTCTATATTTTCATAGCTGTCTGAGGAACTTTCATTGTCTTTTTCTAAGTTTATTTTTTTATCAACAGTTTTACTAACATTGACTCTGGAATTCTTTTCATCGTGGTTTTCAAACAGCCATTCAGCATCAAAATCCATTTCATGTTTAACCTTGTTTAACTCTTTCATATTGAAACCAAGCAGCACACCAGGTTTGTATTTTTCACAATCTCTAACACATTTCTTCCTTTTGTTACTAAAATGAGACGCAATATCAGATTTCCACAGCCACAAACTGGCAGCCAGTTTTTCAATCTCTCTCCTAGTGGGATATGGTTGCTTATTAAAATATTTTGTAAGAAATGTTTTCCTGGCTTCATAGGAATCATCTTCATGACCCTTGGGGTCCAATGCTAGAACTACAGGTTCTTCGGGCTTCTCCTCAAAGGCCGAGGGGGAGTCGTCATCATCCATTTTCCTTTTCTTCATTAGTGAGAATTCCATGTGTTCGTAAGTACGTTTTACAGGTGCTATGGCTGGAGACTGACTTAGCCGAGATGACGAAGTACCTTTGTCCTGGCCATTCTGAGTCTTCCCAACACCTCTGCAGTGAACAAGGTGCAGCGTTATAGTTGAGGCAGTCATGTTACTAGTATATACACCAAGGCAATGAATGCATTTGTAGGTTAGCTTTTTCTCAACTGGATGAACTGTCTGAATTACTTGATGCCTCTCCCGTAGATGATGTGCAAGTGCATCAGAGATGGGTCCTTTTAGGATTGAAAAGCACAGAGGACAGAGAGTCTTCCCCACGTCTTTTTTGTAGGGAACGGCTGCTTGTGGAGAACTTTTTACAGGTACATCAGACTTCTCCTGGATTTTTGGCTGTGGTTTCGGAGGAACCGGGGGAGTATTCTGAGCATGGTAAGCTACAGATTCAGCGGGAGCATCTCTCAGGTTGTAGGTGGTCACAAGAAGATGTATATTCGTGTGACTACCCTGCTGCAATGTCAAATCAAAGGTTAGAGTAGAATCAGTTTTAGGTCCCATTTCTTCATCAACGTGAACCATTCGCATATGAGCAGCCATCTTTTCAACATCATTGAAGGTTGAACGGCAATACGGACAAGACAGACCATGTATTAACATATGATTAAGCAATGTATCAGTGGGTAAATAGCGATTACAGTATAGACATTTGCTAGTGAAATTGTGTATTTTCATTATATAGTTAGCTACTGCAGGCACCTTTTCAGCCTTGTGCTCCTTTTCAAAGTGGACACTATACACATTTTCAGGAAACAGCTCATTACAGATTGTACAGATTTTCCACTTCTGTGTGGATGATGTATTGACAGCGGAAGGACCTGTAGCAGCTACAGGAGATTTCGAGCCAGACTGACCTAATACTCTTGAAGCTGCCTGTGACTGAGATAATGACGTCTGTTTCAACTGAGCTGATGAAAGAGAAGATGAATTGGCAGACTGAAGAGAGTATCTTGCAGAGGCCTGTGATCTCTGTTCCCCTCCAAGAGTATAAGGCCTTCCATTTCCACTTGCTGAAAACTGTTTCATTGTTTGCGATTGCTGCGGAATAGAAACTGGTGCGTTACCACTTAAGTTTAGCCTTCCCCCCGGCTGACCAACATAACTGGGTGGTACTGATTTGACTCCGTAATTGTTTTGTTGTAGGTGAACATTTGACATCATATTCACTCCTGCGGAATTTAATGTAGGCTTTGGTATAGTGAGTCTGTTCATCATCTGTTGCGACGAAAGAGATCGAACACTTCCAGGGGAAAGGGGACCCATCCTCTGAGGGAGTCCCATAGGCTTTTTATCCTGTGGTTTTGGAGCTATTAGCATCAAAGGTTTAGATCTTGGAACCACTACATTAGTGTGACCTATCATTGCTGTTACCTGATATCCTATGCGTTCATGGTCTTCGATAACATGCTGTACTAAAGCTTCGTATGATTTCGGCATAAAAAGGCATCTTTTGCAGTGAATACTACCCTCCTCTCGGGTACTGGAACTTAACGGAACTGCACCATTGAGTGACTTTTCACCTCCCTTTGCTACGTAAGGAGCAGCAACATGCTGAAAATGTTCCCTGTAAATGTGCTTTCTAACTATTTCATACAGAGGATCTCGGTAAGTGCACTTCTTACAGTAATAAACAGCTTGTTCTACACTGTCAGCCTGCTTAGGTTTAAGGCTATCATGTTTGTTTTTATCTTTAAAAGTGCTGATGCCTCCACTCGGTGTATTGGCATTTGGAGCATGAAATATTTTAATGTGCGTTTCCAAAGTCTTTTTGTCCGCATTGAAAGTACAGTAAGGACAATTAAGGAGAATCCTATTTTCAAAGTCTTCACTATGAACATTCCGGAAGTGGCTTTTGTACGCTGAAAAGAACTTCGAGGAAAATGGACATGCACTGCAGCAAAAGGGCTTTGTCCGATAGTCCTTAAAACAAAGAACAAAGCAGAAACTAAATATTGAAAAGCAGTTTTTAGAAAAACAACATCCATGATCTTCTCTAAACAATAACGTTTCTAAATAATAGTCAAGACCCACTGCAACAGTCTCAAACCTTTAGATTAATTTCTTCTCCCCAATTTTTGGCCTGCAGATCAGGCCCTAAAAAGTCTGAACATCTGAACACACATGTGATGTGGCGAGTGACAATTTAGAGGTCACTCAAGAGTTTGACCATAAACTCAGCATGCAAAGCTAAATCATAAGCATCTTTCCCCACCAGTCAAAAAAGAGCCTCATTCTCTGCAGCTGAGCTGCATGAAAAAGTTCACCCTAAGCTCATTTCCAGGGGGAAAGGCAAACATGGCTGAGTAGGAATGAGACTCTATCCAGAAGACAAGTTACTTCCCATCAAAACCTACCATTTACAGATATGACTGATACATAACTTCAGCTATTTCAGTGTCTTAATCCATTACAAACTTTTATATAAAAGACGCTCTAAAAAAAGTCATATACTAAGGCTACACAAGCCCTTAAAGCCACCAAGCCTTTTCCTTCTGATCAAAGCACAAACCTGATTTTTAAAAGAATCTTGAAAAAAAGAAAAAGAAAAGGTATTTGAAAATTCCACACTTGCAGTTTCCCTGCACCCTTTATCTTTGTTATATTTAACATGTTGCTGATGCAGTTCTTGTCAACTGTTGTAACAGAAACTAAAGTAACATTGGCCTTCGAGATAGCCACAAGCAGTCTGGCATTTCAGATGAGATAAGACATGAAATTCAAATAGTTACAAACATTCATCATGAGTGTCAAAACAAGTCTTGTGCATCAAGCTACACATAGATCATTTGAAGTAGCTGGAGAGTTGTACTGTCCCTCTGCATAACTAAGTAGGAGCATATGCTTCTGTCCACCTTCTGAAGCCTCAGACAGCTCATAGGCTAGAGACTACGTATAACAAAGCAAACTAAACAAAAGCTGTCTCCTTTTATTTTACAATTTTTATTCTGGAATTAACTAGAAAAAGGACAAGATCAGTATATTTTATGGAACACAGTAATAGAGGGACATTTTTAGATTAACACTCCACTAGGAATCCATCATAATACAGGTTCCCATTTCCTGTAAGAGCAATACCTAATCTTTCAGATGCTAAAGGAGGGCTCATTTTGTAGAGAGATTTCTCACTTTCTCACTGTTCTGTCAGTGCTGGTATTACTCTATATTGTACCATCTGTAGAGGCTACGGCAGTGCACATGACTTGCCTCAAATGTGTATAATCAGAATCAATTATTATTTCCTCCCTCCACTTCTAGCTCAATTCAAAGTTCCTTTATTACTGTCTCAGAAACATCTAAAAAGTAAGACTTCCAGTGTCACTTCATTCTGCTGTATAGCACTATATATGCCTAAAACCACATCTCTTACTCAGATTATGAGTCTTCAGATGTGGCAGACAGCTAACAGAGCTACAACAGTGGAGAGAGCAGCAGTTAGATGAGTTCATTTAAACTTTTTCTGAAATGATGAAAACAGATAATAAAATGTTTAAGGAAAGGTAAAAAACTTCTCACGAACTGTATAAAATTGTTGATCTTTTGACTGGAAAGATGGTGAAATTGTGCTAAGCTTGAAAACAGATGGGCTCTTAATATGTAGTTGTCAAAGGGCAAGTAAGATTTCTTGACCAATCCGTTCTCCAGTATTTGGCTACCCATGCTACTAAGACAGAGACCAGGATTATTACTTAAAAAAAAAAACAACACAGCTTCTTGCTGACCCTTAAACTGACAACAAATGAAGATCAATGGGTAAAACTGCAGGAAAAGCTCTTGGCGTATTTGTGAACCACCCTGTAGTACGAACCCTCTTCAGAATCAGATGTGTCAACAGAAACTATTACCAACCTGATTTTTTGTAAGCGATGGGTCCCACAATCCTACATCTTCCCATGTAGTGTTTTTCAAATAAAAGTCATTAGGTTCAAACTGCTTAAAATCCTGGAGAAGATGGGAAGAGAATACAGAGAATCAAACCCAAAGATCAACTGCTCCCTTAAGCAACTCTGCTTGGCATCAATGCAGTCCTCTCAAATGCTGCTGGCAAATAGTAGATATTGTTAATTCAAGGAAGCGTGGGTATTTAAGATGCACCTCTTTGGAGGCCGAGAGCTGTGAATAGTCTCAATATCACAAAACACCTGAAGAACTTTTTTCAGTACTCATATTCCTAATTAACCCAAGACTGTAATTACATACCTGCCCCATTTTCAAAAGCAGTCATGGAGAAAAGAATTCCAGGCCTAATGCTGTACAGTTAAGATCATATAGATGCTTTACCATAACTCTGATGTTTGTTTGGTTTGGGGATTTTTTTTTTGAGGGAGTGGAGGGTGTTCGTTGTTTGATTGGTTTTAGGAGTTTTTTATTACTTTAATTTTACACAGAAATTCAGATAAAAGTTTTAAAAGTTTAACTACATGTGTGATGTCCAAGAAGCCCAATTCCTATTAAAAATAACTTTATGAAGTACTTTGGCATTTCATCTTTGGCATATAAGTCAGCAGCACTTAAAGACTCAAAACCAGTATTTCCACAGAAATTAATACTTGTCCCAGTTCAGAATTTTACCCTTAAAAATTATACTTGCTCCACAAATTTATCAAGCAGGAAGGACTGGCATTTCTTTCTGTTACGCATCTCACTTAAATGCTCTTTATAGAGACTCTAACAGAAAAGCCAAAGCAAACAGGTCATAATTTGCTGAATACTCTAAAGAGTTGAAGTATGTGAATTGACAGTACAAAAGTCAGTGTTCAGAAGAGAAAGCTGCGTTTTTGTGATGACAGTTATGAAGTTTGTCCAGAAAAGTAGCACAAATACCCTTCCCTTCTAGCAACTAACACAGGTACAAAAGTGATTCTTTAACCTGATGACCTACTGTTCAGCACTGACAAACGCTTCTTGAAGACCTCAGAACCATCTTCTGTCCCCCAAGAAGATCCTATACCACACCTAGTTTTTCCTTCATTCCTAACTTTTCAGTTAGCAAATGCTACTTAAAAAATCCAACATAAACAAAAGACAACCTACCTTCAGTATATATCCAGTCAGTCACACATAGCCTGAAGCTTACCTTGTCTCTGCTAAACTTTCTAAAAAGTGTTTACAGGTACATTTTAGCTCAAGTTATTGAAAGTTCTACTTTGTGTAAAACTTAAAAAGCAATGCAGAGGTAGTAATGCTTGAACAACAAGGCTCAAATGGAATCTCAGAATCATTCTCAGAAGCTGATGAGAACAGAGGAATATGGTGGGGGAACCAGATATAGGGGATTCCTTCAAAATTCACAGTAAAAAAAGGAACATTTTGGTCTAAACCCAACAATATCATACAGCAAAGCCCTCACAGTCCCACTAGCTTTGGAGCATTTTAACTCCAACTACAACACTTGGGAGGTATCATACTTACTTCTATATGTTCTTTACAGTATTCCAAACCAATGTCACTAAGTATTTTTTTCACAGTTTTCCGGGCCTTTCTTAAACTGCCAAGGTTGTTGACAGGAAGTTGGAACATAGTTTCTATTGAAAAAGAAAGTAAGAGAAAAGGTTTAAGTCAAATGTTTTTTGTCTGAGAGAACACTGCATTTTTAATTATTAGTAATTTTCTGTCTCATTTTACCCCTATAACTCAGTATCAGAGCTGTACTATTAACTAAGAAGCTACCGTATTTTTTGTCTGATTTGTTCTTAAATGAGGCTGGCCACAAAGCTAGATACTGTCAGTTTGTCAAACTTCAGAGAGCAGTTAAAAACCCAACACACTGATGTAGCAACTATTGCATCAGCTGCATCTGGCAATAACTTTTTTTTTTAAAACAAACGTGAATTTACATGAAATTTACCCCCTGTGCTGAAGTACTTAAAACCTCAATTTATCTTTTGTGCATACATATCCTAACTGATTTGAAAATTAGTAAGTTGAGCTTCAAGGTTTGTGTCAGTCTTGTAATAGATTTAATAGTATCTCTTCGGTGAGAAAGATGCTTCTTGCATTCAACTGTAGGTAGGATAAGAAATTAATACTGTTTCCTCCACTTGCTGTATTTATAGCTTTAAATGGCTGATAAGCTGTTTAGCGTGCATCCTTCTTTTATTAAGATGAGATCTGAAAGCTTTGTTCGAGTCCTTCAGAGATATAAATCACTAGAAAAAGAACAAGAGATGGCTCAACACCTCCAAGTGTAGCTGGACATTTTCAGCTTACAAGACAACCCTCCCTTTCAGTTCCCCACACAGAAGATAGCTAATTCCAATTAAACTGTCTGTTAATGACTGGGGCTATACAGCTAAAAGAAAATCTAAAATATTAAGATATGTGGATTCCCAGATTCATCCATTATCACTTAAGATTTCTTCCAAATGCTAGTAACTAGTTTTATTTTGTATATACAGGAGTTCTCAGTCTGCATGCTGCTGTCGTTACAGTAAGCGCTTGTTCAGCTACAGATCCATCATCAACACGTCACCTGCATTTTAAGAAGGTGCAAAATGGCAGAATTGTGAAAGTCCCTGACAACATACAGTTATTTTGGAAGTGAGAGGGGGTGGAGCCAGCAATGAAAAGGTAGGCTTTTCTCAAAGGAAAGGGGAGGAAGCTTCTTACACAGCAAGAGAGTGTCAGAGTTGTTACCTCGTTCCCTAGGCTTTAATGGTCCAATGTCTGTTGCATAAAGAGTATCACCTCAGAAGATAAAAGCTGCATTTTTGATCCATTAATATTTCCGTGAGCCAATTCAGAAACGTTGCTTTATTTGACCAATGAAAGGTTTGATTCATATCAACAAATTAATTCACTGTAAGGCCAAAGACTACCTACATCAACTCAAAAATAGGCTTTTTTTTTTTTGTTAGAAGCTTGAAAGTATTTTTAACACTTTCAAGCAGAAACCTAGAATGCAGAGTTAACAGAAGTTTGCAGCCATTAAGTATCTGAGTTAGACAAAAATTCTCCCCTTTTATCATGAGATCAAGGGCAGTTGCTAAGCTGCAAAGAGCTTACTAAGAATTTTTCTCAAGAAATCAAACCCAAGCTTTCTATGTGCACTATCAGGCATACTTGTCTGTTCACACACTAACCTTTTTATTTTCATACTCCTACCAACTTCTACTGGATAATGCTTTAAGGTAGTCACTAACAACTTACTATTCCATGATTTCCCCAACAACACTGTTTAGTTTCAGAAATATACAAAACTGTCAGTTCTGCATGTGACAGGGCTAATACAAACCACTTCAATCGGTTTCACAGTCTACAAGGAGTGCTGCTAGCACGTCTCACTAGGCTCGAGTCTCCTCAAATTCAATGAATTCAGAAGTAGCTCCTGAGTAAGAGCAGAAAGCTACCACGACATTTAGGATTCATATCACAACTATAGATTAGGAATTAAGTGGAAACAAGCCTGAGTTTATACATAGATCTACAGGAAGTTTTCAGAAGTACCAAAGCAACTCCGATTGTTAAGCATTTTGGTACCTGTATCAGGCTGGCCGCTGTCACAGATTACCAGAAGCAAATACAGTGTCATTTTGACACCCCTGTATGAAAACTAGGAAACCAAAGAAAAGAAAAGTTTAGACTTAGTCTATAAGTCTCAGGGATTCCAAATTACTCAGTTATAGTATTTGCAGTAATGAGGTCACTTAGACACATCATGCAAAGTGACTAACCATAGTAATTTACAACAACATAGGCCAGAAGAAAAGTATTTCAGTGTTCTGTATTAATTTCTTCCAAGTAACTCTTGTTTAGAGAATTTAGTATGATCAAAACCATCTCAATTTCTTCACATACAAAACTCTAAATGCAAGTATATTCATTTTTGCACCAGCAGAGGTGTTTCAGCTAACTCTAGTCTCTGTGAAAAGGATTAGAATTGGAAAAAATTTAGAATTAAGTTCACATGAGAAGTAGCTTATCTGGCACCTTTCATTTTAGTGAAACTCAAACCCACTTGAATAATATGAAGAATTAGAATTCTACTGAAATACCGTATAGGTAGATTCACTTACAAGTCTCATAACATGGACCCTAATCAGGCTCTGGAGAGCACTTCTACAGGCGCTCTTTGCCGTCCCAGAGAAGGCAAGGATCAAATAGATCATGGCAGTAAACTACTCTCTCTTCCCAGTTATTCCCTCTGAAGCCTCTAATGACTTTGTATGGGAAATCATGAACGGCTCTTTTTTTTATGCTGTATCCACTCTCATCTGTACTCTTTTATAATCAAGTATTTCATCTGCAATTATAAACAATACCCAGGCCTAAGACATTTTCCCTCTCTATGCAAGAGTGAATGTGATTGTTCGAATAATTAGTGATTCATGTCATCCTTTCAGAATGCTACTCACTCCTGCCCAGTGAATTATTTTTAATCCTCATAAAGGACTAGGAAATAAGGTTTGAATCTGAGTTTCTAACTTCTTGTTACTTTGAAAACTGACACAGGCAAATCAGTTATTTTATCAAAATCTGTGTTCAAGCTTACAGTTCCTTTATCAGATTTTTCTGATCAAGTTCTGAATTTATCCACATGCCC
>NW_009661368.1:876879-897291 GCF_000708025.1 Charadrius vociferus
ATACTTTCAACATACATAAGATTTTCTAACTCTGTACTGCATATTAGATTTTGATTAAATAACTACAGAATATGCCAAGTTCCACCCTGCTTTTCTACCCATCCTTGCCCATACTGTAGTATCAGTTTTACTGTGTAAGCACCTCTGGGCAGAGGCTATATACACTGCTATTTGTACTATTACTTAACATGCTTTTGGATGAAGTAAAATAAAAATAATACCATTTATGACAAAGTATAAACGCATAAATGGTGGAAAAACTTTTGAAAATAATAATGGATATTTACCTTGCAAACAGGAATTTGTACTGAGAAATTATTGTATTAAAAATTAAGATCACAAAGAGTACATTTACATATTTCAGGGCACTATTACAATTAGTAAAAATCTCATCAACTAAAAATATTATTTGAAGGTTACAATTTTGCTTCAATTACAAAACCACCTAATATAGCTTAAAGTGAAGCCAGGTCCATTTTAAAGACATGAATAGTAATTGAAAATATTTAACAACAGGGCTGAGGAACAACAATGCCAATCTTGTGAAATATTAGTAACAAATGTGTTTAAAAGACAGTAAAGACTAATGGGGAAAAAATGCTGTTGCCTAAGAATGTAAACTCCTAACTAGCCTATTAATGGTTTAGTAAGGTTGTGTCCTCTTTGCAATTTCCAAGTAGTAGCATTTTCTCCATTCTTGATCTGTAGCTGAAATAGTAAGTGAAGCTTAACATTTCCAGATGGAAAAAACAACTCCAACCTGCAATTTATTCTCATAGGCCAGTCACTATGAAATAGTTTTCAATACTGAGCCCACCGTCACTTTTTTTCATGACTTAAACCAGATCTGACTTGTGTGATACCAGCACTGCATTAACAGGAAAACAAGAAGTACCACATAGTGCACAGAGTGAATTTATGTCCTTAAACACAGATCATGAATTGGAAAGAAAAAATGCTTCCTTAACATTCTATTCCCTCTCTTCCTAAACAGAATTGGTACGTATGGCTCGGAACACTAAGCTACAATAAAGTAACACGAGTCTGCTTTCAAAGCACAGCATAACTTTTTTTTTTTTTTTAACTCAAGAACACCCATTTATTAAAAGTTCTTGCTGCCGCAGTTCTTAGAGCAAGAGTAAAAAATATTAACGTAGCCAAGAAATTAATCATGGCTCCACTAATTCCTTTTCTGTAAAGGCAACTGAGTAAGTGTTGCTCTCGCTGTATTGCATTGGTTCACAGTAACGCTTCCTTGTAGCTACCTGTATGCTCAGTTTTTTCATCAAAAATTAGATGAAGCAGCATAGTCAAGTACGTTCAGGATTTGAATGAATATTTTCAAGTTAACTTCAAATCCAAGGAAATAGTGTCCTAGTAATTTTATTCCAGAATAACCAAAGTTCTTAATATTAACTGTAGGAACATCAATGCATTAAAACATTACATTTTAAAGCTTCTAGCAAGCTGTACTGCTTTCTTCAAAACCAAAGAATATACTCATTTTGCTTGTAAAGAAACCGTTTTTTTCTCATGACAAAGCGAGAGTCAGTACAGAGTTTGTCTTTAGGCGACAATCACTTGTAAACTTGAAAGTCTGCCACAAGTCTCAAAATAACGATTATAAAATACCTTCTTTTACTACAAAATGCCACTAACTACTTCTTCACCAAAAGAATCAAATGCTTTCTCTTAATTAGTGTCTAACATACCTAGACATGCCAAATATTCCATGAGATATATATAAACCCAAGTGATAAAGAAGGCACATTATTTAGGACTGCCTGATAACAAGACCTCTATTCTATCTGCACCATCTTCTTGCCTCTATTCTTCTGCCTGCCTCAGTTAAGTCTTAAAGACAAGAAATTATCAAGATCTTCCTATCACAACACATCATAATAGAGGATATAATTAGATCTTCACATCTGAAAACTGAAGATCAACCTTAATTTGCAAATTCTGCTCGATAGCTGAATCCAACTCACCTAATCTTAAGAAAACCCTCATCCTTAAGGAAACACAGTTCATTTTACTTACAAAGTTTCCTGACTATTTAATCATAATTAGTGGTGAGCCAGATAGAGTCTGATATTACAGTTTGTGACTACAAAAAGAGCTTTTACTTTTAGCATCTCTATTAATTTCTATTTACAGCAAGTAACTCCAATCGTAATTGCAATATACACAACATGCTGCTGACACATCGTTGAATGTGGACATTACAACAGTTGGGATTAGGAAGCATCTCAAATCATCATATAGACATTAATGCTATTCTTGAAATAAGGTATCCTTTATCTGACCAAAAGTTGACATTTAACAGAGGATACCTGGAACATCTCTTCTTCGTTGTCAGAGCTTCTTCTTACTGCTCTGAACCTCAGATCCAAGTTAGTATTTTAACAGAACACAATACTAAGGAGTATTCATACTCCATATTCATATACAGCATCCAGTAGGGACAAAACCACTGGTGCTTTAATCTGGCACTGAAGCTACTGCTACATCCAGCATCCCCCCTAGCGAAGGATGCCCATAATAAAGGGCCACAGATCAACTGATCCTTCTGCAAAATACTTTAGTTTAATGCTGTTTCTCCTATTTTTCTACTGAAATGCCAAAAGTGAAGTCTTAAATACTCTGCACTTCAGTGAAGACAAATAAAAGGCACAAGCCTTTTCACTAGGCACAAGCAGCTCAAGCTTAACACGTCCATCAGTTATCAATTCCTGATAGTTAAAGAAGTGCTACTTACCTAATATTATAGGCTCAGTACAGAACTTCTCTCTGAGATCTCACAGTAGCTTTCAAAAGAAGCTCAGCAGCATTTTTTTAAATAAAGGAGGACACCACTCAATCAACAATTCCAGCCCAGGATTCTAGTTAGCAGGACATTCTATGTTTCTGTTTTACAGTAGCGAAGGCATAACTAATTTTTATTATTTTCCTGTATGTTTCTACTCTATCCTATTAATTTCTGCACAAGTCCTAGATATTTAATACATTATACAACTTCTCTTTGTAAGGGAATGTGCATCTAGATGCACATTCACAGAAAAATAATTCAAGATGATCACATATACATTCAGCAAAAATAATTCTACAGAGAAACCTGAGCATTTTTTATCCTCATTAAGTAACAAGAATAATGAGATCCATCTTAAAGTCAACCAGTTATTTTCAAGTTCACAATTCAACAAACATAGCAAGAGTTAAGTTTGTGTCTGCCCTTCCATTTCCTAATTCTAGACTTGAGTCCCACCTACAAATACACTGGGAAGCCTTCGTTTGTAAGCTGAATTACACATCAATCTACACTAAAGTGCTGGGTAGAGAGAATAAATGATTACTTAAAACCAAGACCAACAACGTCCTTACTAGAAATATCCAAGTAGTATCTTTAGGTGCCTAAGAAAATTAATTACTAACCTAGTTATAAGAAATTCTGAAAAATTAGACTGATTTAGTAAGATCTCACTCATCTTTAGTGTGCTTGTACACAAAATGTCTGACTATACCAATCACAAAATAATGGTAAAATAAGCAGACTAACTGTGTAAGAAATATTTGGAACCTTCTTTTGCTCTGTATTTATGCAGTACCTAGCATAAAGGTCTAGTCCACAGCCAGGTACTGATTCCTAGAATACTTCAGTAACCAAATGCAAGCAGAAAAGACAAGCTATAAAAGAGCAAAATATCATTACTACATTAGAAACACTGTACTTTAGTTTTCATTTCATAGGCACATTTTGGAGATGCAAAGACCTATTTAAGACAAACTTCATGCAGTACAGGCAAGAGCCACTACGCAAACACATGAACAAAAAGCTAAGACAAGTTTCCTAGCACACGTGTTAACAAAAAGGTCTGAATGAAGCACTCTCAGATCTTCATCCAAAATTCGGAAGGGAGAGCAGGACGGAAGGTTTTATGAAAAAGCAAGGAGTATTTGCAAGGTAAGCAGAGGAACAACGGTTAAGAGACTTCACAGAACTCACAGTGTGTACATGGTATTGTGCTTGGGAGAACTGAAGCACTGTCTTTGGCTTTTAACAGGCTATAAGAGTCCCAGGAAGGAAGAATTTAATTTGAAGTGCAATTCTGTTATTTGCCTCTTACAACCTCAAAATTAGGGAATAAAATGACTATAGAGACTTCTGAAGTTTAAGAAGTCTACAGGAACCAGCAGTTCAGTTCACTCAATAGAATCACAGCCTGAAATGGGAATGAGCCGGGATATAATACAGGCTGATCGATTTATATTAGTAATTATGTCCAAGTTTTAGGAAGCAACTAAAGCTGCAAGCCAAAAGAGGCAGCAACATTGTGCCTCATTTGTTTAAAATCAAAGGCTTCTTCACTATTTTCAAAGAACTCGGGTTCACTGTTGTAATAAAAAAGGGACCTCATTTCAAGGTTAGTATTGTTTCACAGCAAATGACTTTTTCTCTCTACTCAATTCTCTAACCTTGTTAGCCATAGTTGGTAAAAAAAAAAAAAAATGAGTAGGGGAAAAAAAATGTATAACACCTTGAAATGTTCTCAGGAGCACTACTGTGAACAATATTCAGGAAAAAACATAATTCAACTGAACAGGAGGGACAAACCCATTACTAGAGAAAATTTCTGCTTAGTTTTAGGAACTTAACAGTGCAAATGTCATAACAAACAGGAAATCAAGACTTCTAATTCTTATGGCATGACAAAAAAGCAGAAAGGAAACAAGGTCTAGCCCAAAAATTAACCACTGCATAGTCAGAGAAGTTTCAACAAACCCCAAATTCTTCAAAATATCACTTTTTTTTTTTTTTTTTAAACAGATTTTAGCATTTAGATAGACTTGCAGCAACTTTTATCTCCATATTGCATCTTCACCAACTTGCTACTCTTCGGAGCACTTCGAATTCCAGATAGAAACAATTGCAGTCACTATTCTAAAAAAATGCAGAATGTGAAGTCTGACACATCCTCCTGTTATGTTACTCCACGTGATTTTAAAACCACTTTTAGCATTTAATAAAAAATAAACTATCCTCACTGTACCAGCTTCAAGCACTTCAAGTTAACATGGCCATGCAGTTCAGCCCTTTAACACATCGGTTATCAAGGGACTGGAACCACCTAGAAAACCGAGTCAACAGATGAGTTAAAAAAAAGATTACTGTGCAATTATTCGGAAAATTAATTGATGTAAAATACATAGTTATGTATTGCATGCCTATTTTAGAGTTCTATATTGCGACAGTTAACATTTTCTTATGCTACACATTTTTCTCAGTGCAGACAGTCCTCTCTTATGAGGGAAGTACTGATCTCCTACACAATACACTGTATTCACCACTTGAGAACTATGACCTTACAGGAAGGTATGCACCCAGGAGAGAGAGGATAAGGAACACAAGAGGGAAGAACAGCAAAAAAAGGTATCACTCAAATTATCAGAGGTGATAAAACAGAGAAAGCTTCCACCTGTCTTTAGGCCCCAAAAGCTGTTTCTATTTTAATGTAACTAAAATCTTAATTCTCCACTGTGTCTTTTGTATTTTGGACCTCATCAGATGAGCTGCCTTGCAGCCTGCTACCTTTGATACCATCAGGTAACAGATGTTAGACTGTTTCAGCTCTGCCAACTTTATCTAGAACAATGAAACAGAGGATCTTCTAGTACACAGCTTCAAAGCACCCACAGGGTGACAATGCTATTTTGATTCTAGGAAAGATGCATCAGTTTCAGAACAAGACAGCCTTTTTCTCTCAAGTAAAATTTTCAAATATTCCAAATCTGCCTTATCATGTTATTTTCATTTTTGGACAACATAATTCAAAGTGTTTACTATGGTTGTTTCATGTTTGAGCTTTGTTATACTTCTAACAAACAGCAAGCATATTTCTAATGTCATGGTCTTGTTAGTAAAATGGTGGTTTTAATCCAGAAATAGTTTAAAGACCTCAAGAAGTAATCTGAAGGAAATTTTTTCTGTGTAAAGGAACCAGGACAGCACCAGTCTAGGTTTTCCAGAAAACCTACTCTTAAGTTTTCATCTCTTTATTCTTAACTGCAAATGACATCACACTGTCAGTTTGTACCATTAGGAAAGCCTTCCATGACCAGCAAGGACAGAATTGTAGGTGACCCTAAACCTGGATGTTGACCTATTTCCATTGAGGAAAATGTCTTTACTCAACAAGGTTTGTAAAAAGCATCACTGAAATGGCAAGTTAAAAAAGATAATTATGGAATCCCCAGAGGCTATAAACAAAAAAAAGCCCTAGTCCCTAGTGCATTTTATTCTTACTCAGGCATCCCAAGCCTGTATGAGTAGGCGAGGTATCCTAAAGCTTTTTACAATGCCCACTGATTCTTCTGAAGTACCTGTCCACTGGTGGAACCAAGCCCGTGGAATATATGATTTTTTTAAATTCTACTTTTTTTTTCCATACAAGAAAAATATGATGTTAACATTGCTAATGATACTAGTGGAATAATTGAAAAGTTACTATCTGTCTATTCCATTTATTTCCTTTGGAAATTTAATGAACATAGTTCTAAGTGTATCTAAGTTCACAGAGCTGAGAACAGTTAGAAGAAGCAGTTCATCAAGAAAAGGAAAACTACAGAATTAAACTTTCCTAGTGAGCACTGAGTGAAAATTAGGAATGAAAAAAAGAGAGAAAAAAGTTACAGAAATAAAAACAAGGCTCCTGGAAGCATTTTTTTTTTCCCCCCATGCATTTATCAAGTTTCTTGACATACAATTTCTTTTACCAGCTGATAATTCCCAGGCCTACAACGAAAACCTCACAGGAACATAGAGGTAGAAAGCTGGTGGCTCATTTTGAGAGCATTTTCCTCTCACAATGAAACATAGAAAATTACTCATAATAAGCAATATTTACCCCTCACCCTACCCCTTAAACACTGTAAGTTCATTTTTTGGCTCAATTGAAAGGATCAGCACTGAGAAGAAAAGGTTTATGCATATTCAGTATGTTGACCATTTTGGTTTTGATGAGTAATAAAATTATTCAGCCACATTCAGTACACAGCCATGTAGGAGTCAGTCGTCTTAATTACACAACTCTTCTCTTTGTTACTGTGGCTATGTCCTTCCAGGCTGCCTCATCATAACTGATCAGTCAAAACAGGGGTGCCAAAACACTTTCATGATTAAAAACAAAAAAAGAGTAGATCTTTAATCCTAAAAAAGAATATGTTAAATACAGAAAAGCCCAAATATGCAGACAATTGAATCAGTTCCACATTTCCAGATAGCTAGTTCTCTACTGTTTAGAAGAGGCACTATTTCACCAAAGACTAAGCGTGAGAGCCCCTTCCCCGCCGTGTTTACTGTGAACACCGTGCCGGCAAAGCAGCCGTCTTCCAAGAAGGGCTGTAACATCCCCGGCTGTAAAGATGGAAGCAAACTACCATCATGTGTGCAAAGGCACCACCCCTATGACTCTATGGGCTCAAATTTCCAAATTGGACTAGACAGACTTCCGAAGGATGAGACTCTCATCCAGTATAAATGTATTCCCAGTTCATAAGCTTACAGTTAATGTTTTAGGGCTACTGCAAAAAAAACCCCAACACACCCCCCCCATTTTATAACTCCGAATATAAAAATATTACATAAAATTTAATGAAACTGCAACTGTAGAAGGGGTCTTCCTACTGTAATGTAAACATCTACTGTTTGTCAGTTTTTCAGATTTGATGCCAAGGTATTGGCTGAATTTATCAAATCAAATGTGATGCCAATGATTTGATGCCAACGCCTTAGATCTAATGACACAGAAATGTGCATCTCTTGAACCAACTGCTTCTTAAAAGCATTCTGTGAAATGTACATGTCCGTACAACTTCTGTTAAATAATTTACCTTGGAATAAAACTAAGGATGCAATTACAACTCTCTCTTGGGCACATTATTAAAAAGAATAAAATAAAACGTCTAAGAAAATCTGAAATTTTTGGTGATCTGAAACACAGTATTATCAACTGTACTGTTGAAGAAAGCATTAGGTGTGAGCATGTGTGCAAAACAGACAATTTCATAAGCAATGTGTAAACCCAGCCTTTTTTATCCCATTGTGACTTTGAGTTTGCATACATCTATACTCCGATCAATCCTGTCTTATTAAAATAATTAGCTCTGTAAGACCTACAGTTCATTACAGCACATTTTCTATAAATTTGAAACTAAAAGATACTAATATTTTCTGTTATTTCTGCACATGGTTATAAAATGGAACTGTTCTTACTCTCTCTTTTCCCCTCTCCCCCTCATCATCCCCCTGCTGCTTCAAAAGGTGTGTCCTTTCGTCGCTCTTTCCCCCTCTCCTCCTTTCTTTGCTGGTTCTCGGCCTTCTTGGTCCTTACCTCGCTCATTTTCCCTCTTCTCATCTTCCCTGCGCCAATTCATAGCGTCCACATTCTTTCGTCGTTCTCTCTCATCCTGTCTCCACCGCTTCTTGATATCTTTGTCCTTAACTTGCTCATTTTCTCTCCTCTTCTCATCATCCCTGTGCCATTTTATTGTCTCTGCATTTTTCTGCGGCTCCACGCTTCTTTTCAGATAGTCTTGTCGCCTCCTCCTCTTTTTTAACATATCCCTTTCCCTGGCACGAGCCTGCTTTTCTTTCTGGGAAAGAAAAGCTTTACGGGGCATCATGAGCTGCTGCTGTACCTGTAATAATATCGTATCCATGGAATAATATACTATACATGCACTCAGTCAGGCACCAACAACTCTCATTTGGAGCTGAATACTTCAAATACTACGGCAAGATAATTTACTGCTTCTTCTTTTTCCCTTCATAACCCTCTGCTAGCTCCATATTAGATAATGACAGGCAAGCTGCTATGTTCAGCTCCAGGCACAACACCTAACTGGCACCCCTCCAACATTGGAAAGTCAACCCCCTGAAATCCGGGGCCTAAGCAGTATGATTTCTTACAACTCCCACAGAGTTTTTAGCAGCCACTTGGCATTGCCGCATCCAATTGAAGGAATGGGCTGATAGGGGAGTTGTGAAGAAAGCCATCAATGTTCAAACCTTAGTTTCTTCTCTTACTAGAGATCTACATGTAATGAAACTTAAAGATGCTTATTTATCTTTTCAGACCTCCATCTCTACCAAATTTGGTTGAAAGTGGCCAACATTTTTCTTGGCTGGAAGGAGGGGGGATTAGGAGACAAGCCACAATCTGAAAAATTGTGTGAGCTTTGTTTCCTCGGGAAACCTGGCCAAAACATTTAACTGCAGTTAATGAAGTAAGTTCTGACTCATCTGCTCAAACTTCCTCTAAGTATGTTATGTCTTGCTATTCACAAGAACAAAGGAAAAAAGATTGTGACTATTTACTTGGAGTTTCTTCTGACAGCATTCCTGATGAATGGAGCTTTTTAGTTTTGTTGTTTTGGACTGTTTTGTTTTTAAAGTGGTGTCGATGAAGACTACCTTTTAACAAACTGGTTTACTTTTGATCATTTCTCTGTACTCATCCAGAACAATCACATCTTTAAATTTACTGGTGTCAATATCTGCAATTTTTAAATCATGCAAATCAAAACAGACCACAGAAAGAATTTATACTATCACTAATAGCCTTTAAATACTCTTCTGTACACATTGAGCAATGTTTCAGAAATGTCAAACTGCAGTTATGGCTCAGGTTTGGGGGTTTTTGTTTGGTTTTGAATTTTTGTTTAGAAGAGTTTTGCAGAGGTCTAATCAAAATGAGAACTGCAGAAAGGACAAAATTACTAGATTAGAATACTTAAGCAAAGCCTGAAACAAAATAAAACAAATGTACTTTTAAAATTTAGCTACCTTATGGAAAGCACTTGTTCCCAGCATGCAATACTCCATCTTTTTCCTACAGAAAAAGCAATGTTTCAAACCCTTATTCTAAAAGCTGTTCCTTTTCCCTATGCAATATATCCCCCCGCACACTTAAACCCACTAGTCTAGTCCATTGCCTTTGTTACATACACATCATGATCCCACGGTTTTCATTCCAATAATTCAAACCCAAATTTCTTAATATCCATAATAATACTAAAAGGGAAGGGCTGCAGCAGAATGAAACAGCACAATCAAAAAAATGCATGCAGTTTGGTAACAAGTTAGAGCATAAAATTCAGATTATGCTAAAAATTACTTCATTAAAAAGTGTAGGATAGCTCTTTTAAGCATTAACTATTTCTCAATAACACTTATCATTAAAATCAGAAAGCAATGAGAATCCAGGATCAACATCATCAGTGGAACCCAGACACTAAATCTTTCAAATAGTTTTAATTTCTCTATCGGCTGTGTGCCAGTACTACATTACTGTTGTTTACCAGAGCAAACTTAACTTACTTACTTTTAAAGCGTACGTTAGCTTTGTAATTTTATCAGTAACCTTATTTTATTGCAATAACAATGGCATGAGTGAAATACAAATTAAATCATACTTCATGCAAATGATTCTCCCCTCCCTCCCCAGGCAAGTACTGACATTTAAAATCCGTAATTTTTAAAAACTCTTTTGGGACCAATTGTCATATTTTCTTTCATTTGTTTTTTTTTTTTGGTGGGTCTTTTTGTTTGTTTTGTTTTGCTGTTGAGGTTTGTTTTTTCCCCTTTGGCTTTATCTCTTCATTGCTGTTAAATACAGTTCCCTCCCCTCCCTTTGAACATATCCCAGCCCACTCTGACAGACTGATTTATAGACAAATGATAGAAAATATCTTAATAAAAAACATTTCAGTTGAATTTCCAAAATTAAACATTTCAATTGAGATTCAAGTAAGAAATGTCAGATTGCAAGGAATAACTTAAAGGGACATCCAACTTAAACTATATATCTTTGAACTTCCATATCACAAGTCACAGGTTTTTCCCCAGTTTGTTTCAGCATGAGAGAATACTTCAGGCACTCTGGTCCTTTCTCTTGTAGTCAAAATCATCTTTTGCCTCTGTTGGTTTTAATAAACCAAAAGAGGGTGAAAGAATTTAAACCAGGAAACTAACTAATATGCAGTGAAGGTGCCAGTCTGATTGAGCGCAACAGCCCCCACCCCCCAGTTTTTCTAGAGTACAAGTTGGTGTTCCTTTAAGTTCAAAGTGTCCAAACATCAGATTTAAACAGTCAGAACTATCCTTTCAACTATTTTTTGCCCATACTCTGCTAAATGAAAATCTTAACTCTTCCCATTCTATTCAGTACATATTATGAGGCATTTACCTCCAAAATTAATGGTGCTTGGGCGTCTCAGACTCATTGGACAAGTTTCATGCAAAAGCCTCCAAAAATAATTCTCCTTCCAGAACGCCCACCTCAGCGATTATATTACACCTACTGTGTGAGGCCAAAGCCCGGACATAGAAGAAGGATCATATCCTGCTGTACAAAACAAAGCGTTAAAGACAAGAGATAAGAAATGTAGTAAGGGCAATCTTACATTTATAATGTACGTTTCATTGCGAAGGACTCCAAAGCTAATTATAAACCATGTTTACGGTACCTTTACTGACTCGGAGCTACTGTAGAGCACACTCCAGCAAGTTAACAGCGCTGCAAGGAAGTTTTAGCAGATTTGTGACTTAAACAACAGATTCCGCTGGGTGATGCTACCTGAGGAATATTTTAGTGCTCAGATTTCAATTAAGTTACCCAATTCAGAAATGCAACAGGATGCAGAGATGAATGTTTCACACTTCATATAACCTTTTGACTGAAGTGGTTAGGACCTCAGTTGACACCTCATCAGAGCTATTAGTACCAGCAGCGTAGCTGCACCCTGTATAGGTGAGATACACGTTGTAAAACCACAACAGCACTTCCTTGTACAGGTCATTTTTCCTAGAAGGTTCCCATACAAACCCAGTCCCACCTACAAGACTACGGGAGATTAAACAGGTGACATGGCTGTCAGCCACAACCCTAGGGACATACATTCATTTGGGAAGTATTCAGATTAAAATTTTCAGTTACAATGCTGCTAGTAGGAGGATGCGAAGTAAATAGTTTAGGGTAATGGCATGTAAATGATTATGCTACTGTAGGAAGACTGATACCTCTTCAACTCACATCACCCATAGACAGAAACTCAGTCTTGAACAGACTGAAAACACAAGACATAACATTAGTATCATGAAGTCTGGAACAACCAAATCTAACGTTTATACAAGAAAATTTTGTTGAGTCATTTATAATTACTCTTCCAAGTAATAAAGGTTTTTACTGTTTAAAACTGTTAGATTTTAATCCCTGTTCATTATTCACACAGAACATCCACAGCTTAAAGTACAGATTGAAACCATACTTGCTGAACAACAGAAGATACTAAAATGTTCTAAGAGATTTAAAAAGACAAAAGTCTTAAAATACTTCACGTCGAGGCAAAACCGAATACTGTATATGCTTTAACACAACCACTGGCCATATCTTCAAACAGCTAAGGATGATGGGTTATTTTGCTTCATACCAGATTATTTTCTAACTAGAAAGTAGAATTTGTGCCCCCGTGTCTCTGTGAAGTCCAAATTACCTCTCTCCCACTGAATCCTCATTGCAGAAAGCACACTTCTGGATGAGGACCGATCAGCCTCGAGAGCAGATTGGTGACAATTAGTGTCTCAGTCTGAAGACAGGGCTGCTGAGCACAGAGAAGTACTTCATCCCACACTGCGCCTCCTGAAGACTGAGTATCATTTCCCTGCATTGTGTTGCTCACAAGAATCACCAAGCATCTGGCATTTTTCTGACTTTATATCACCCAAAATTCTTTTATTTTAGCCCTTATTTTGCTAGTATTTTAAACTGAAGAGGTGCTTGGTTTACATATAAGAGCGCAACATAGTAGCTTATATCAGAGCTGACAGCAGCTGTATGTTCCTGGACAAAATGAAACGAGACTGTGAGTTTCTTGATACTGTATTTTTTTATTCCTCTATTCCAACTGCATTTTAAATAAGGTCTGCTTTTAATGACTTGCGCAGCTAACTGTATTTAATAGCATGCTCGAAAAAGCCAGCCATGAAATAGATTTGCAAAGATGGCTGTTAGTGCAAGATTGAGTGAAATCTCTTAAAATACAAGGAAAATATGCAAGAAAATTAACCTATGGTTCCCACAGCCATAGAAAAGCAGCCTCCTCACATATGCAGGTTAAATGATGCTATATAGTATGATGGTGTATAATATTTGATATTGACATGAGGCCAATGATGGCCTGTCCCTGCAGCGAGGTGGAAGCTGGGACTCTGGGACCTGACAACTCCGGGACCGCTGAGCAAGGCAGGGTGACAGTCAGGAAGCAGAGAGGTATCTTAGGGAAGAGTGAGCACATCAAAAATACCAGGAGCAGAATCATCAGGGAGAACAGAGAAGTTGGAAGAACCGAAAACTTCCTTGAAAAGGTAAGTGTTGCAATTAAATACCTCCCCTCCCTGCACTGAGTGAACAGTCTACTCCCAACACGTCTGTCGCTGGCTTACATTAAGCATTTTCACTTTCTTCTGTTGGACTCTTCTCTTTCCTCCTTATTTAAGCATTGCTGGCCTAGTTTTCAGAGGGCTGTGCACCCACATCTCCTGTGAAGGTAATGAGATTTGCAGTTTAACGCACATCTGAAATGCCAGACAACTAAGGGCTCGTTTCTCGCCTGCTATAATCCTAGGACGGAGGCTGTTTTGTAACAGCTTGTGCTCTATTCTCATGGCAACATTTTAAACAGAGAGCACCTCCTCGGCCTTATCAGCTCAACCATCTGCAACACCAAGCTTCTGCCCGTGTAACAGGATGGTCTTCAGCTAACTTCTGCCTAAACACCTCTCAACTCTAAACGGCAACTAGATAAAGACAACTCTGTGCGCAGCTGCCATGTTTGACCCAGCACTTGAATTAACCTTAAGCTGGCACATCAGCCAGCACAAGCCCCCAAAGCCCTTTAACCTGTGTCTATACCCGAAACAGGGCTAGGCATATCAGAAAGACACAAAGTCAACAGAAAACTCAGATCAAACCCTCTGGGAAAACCTGACATGTTTTAAAACTAAGATTATTGGAACTGAAGGAAATCAACAAATGTATTTTGCTATGCGGTCAAAACATTGTAAAACTTTTGCAGCACTGAGCACATGAAACCACCCCAACTCCCCCTCACAGTCAAATAGTCTATTTCTTAAAAGTCCCTTTGTCAAAAAAGAATTTAAAAATATTTAAAAATCACTTCAGAGATTAAATTGGCTACCTCCAAAAAAAAATTCAAGTTGCGTGTCAAAAAAAGGACTGTTTCACACCACTCCTCTGGACATCCTATGTAAATATTCCTTCAGGAGAGGAGAGGAGTCCATCTAAAATGTAGTACTAACCACCTCCCCCTCTTAAAATCCTTTGGAGGAAAGTCTTAGGCTAAAAATCTTAACATGCTACCTCAGTTGTTATATGCAGTTCTCAGAAAGGGCTTATGAAACCCTGTTTTATGTCGGTTTTTTGGAGCTTACTGTCTAGCTTCAGCTTGGTGACTCTTGCACTAAGAACTCCAACTTCCCATCGGAGGAAAAACTTCTATGGAAGACAGTTCTAGTGAAAGGAATCAGTAAGGCTAGTATGTCTTACTCTCCATTCATTTTTTATTTAAAGGTTAAAAAAAAAATAAAATCTTCTGCAGTCCAGCAGACAGGGATCTTTTAAGTCATTCACACACTTCTCATTCTTGCTCGATTTCTGGAATTTTCCACTGGTGCCAGAAGCTCCATCTGGTGGGTGTGTATACTAACTGCAAAACTGAAAGGGAATTAACTATTTCCTTATCAACTTTAGTTTAGTAGTAAAAGTTCTGTACACTGTAATTTCTGTGCCCCAATATAAAATACAAAATGGCCAAATTCTGATTGCTCTGGGAATCACACCTCCTTATTTCTATTCTTGATGAATAATCTGCTACCTTACACTCTGCTGGGAATTTCTGTTGGGTTTTCTTTTTCTTATTTTGATGACATAGGCTGAAGTATGTTAAAGAATGCTGTTAGCTAAATTTGAACGTTTCCTAAAGAAGGATTTTTTGAACACACATGATAAAACCCACATCAATTCTGGCAATCTCTACTGCTTTCTCAAATGCAGTTTTAAATTGCATCCATTCTCTAGGGCGCACTATACTTCAGTGTATAGGACATTTTAAATTAGAGGCACTAGCAGCTCAAGAAGTAGGCTTACACACCTACTGCCATCTTAAATAATATCTTTTGTCACTGTTCAAGATCTCAAAAGATAAACATTTATATGCATCCACATATGTGCAGTGAAATCAATATGTAATATACAAACTCAATATGATAGCCTCACTTGTTTAGGGCTATTTCTTAAAGATTTCAGTTTGAAATGTAATAAAGCTTGCACATCTTGCTGAAATTTGAAATTGAGACTGGTGATCACTGAAGCACGAAGGATATTATTTGCTTACATCATGATATCCACACTTCAGTGATCAGGAAAAAAGGCTGCATGAATATGCCCTACAATTCCAAAATAATCCTCATCTAGATTGTAGCTAAGCATGAACAATCCCAGAATAAAAATTATTTTGGGAATACATTTCACCAATTAGCAGCTACTGTTTTAATTAAATCAAGAATCATCTTGAAATTTTCAATCCAAAGCTCACAAAAACATTTGGATACTTAAACAAAGCGGCACAGAAGCCTCTGTAAAATGTGCAAGAACAAAGCATGTAATCAATATATACGTAATTTATGATTGGATTACACTGATTGTGAAACTGCAATCGGATTAGACAAGTGAAAACGGTAGTCCTGTCTTCTCTGTGTCACGTTTTCCTGACATCACCACTGTGTCGACAGCCAGAGCAGAGACCTGATCCACCTGAAAAGGAGTGTTTTTCAGGCAGAGCAGTTCCGTCACTCACCCAAACACAAGCGCCAGGACTGGTACAAGTAAGGTGGCAGGAAGCATGGCTCATCATACCACCCCCCCTTCCAGTGGCAGCACAGACACAGATACATCTAAACTGACAGTGAAACTGCATCCCTTAGTGTGTCCTAACTAGTAAAATGCATTGCTTGCATGCTGGTATAAGTGGCAGAACAAATCGACAAAACAAAAGAGAGCATACAAACACTTTTATACAAGCCCATCCAACACCCTGCCAATACACGCTTTCTCAGATAGTAGATAGATTAGATATTGAAGAGATCTCGCCAACTGGCTAGCATCTGAGTATTTAAAGTGTAAAAATAGTCAGTGAAGTAGGCTGACGCTAATTGTTTTTCCTTTGCCTTACCACCACTCCACACACGCTATGCACAAATGCTGGCGTTACGTGATTGGGTAAAGTCTGTAAACAAGAGCTTAAAATCAGTCTTACCACTTCACATTTCTTCCCTCTTTCAAAAAATGTCTAAGCATAGCTCCCAAGTGTTCCAATCCCTGACTACATTCCAGCGTTAATCCACCTCAGCTACTGCTGTCTTCGGTCTGACTCAGGAACCTTCGATATTCAAAAGGCTTCATAGCAGCAGCAGCAGGGATGGGGGAACCAAACAAAAAAAGATAAATCAAAAACTTAAGTTTGACTGTTTAGGGGGAAAAAAAAAGCATTTTAAGACAATTATTTTGCCTACTTAGATTTCAAGAGACATTTTGCCCCCTTACTGTTGCTGCTATGAATCTGCATCACTAGCAACTTCCTTGGCTGAGCCACAGCACGAGCAAAGAACTACCAGATCCAGAGTCTCATCAGAAATCAATACACTAAAGAGGTAAAAAGGGGTGAAAGAAAGAATGCCTGAAGGCTGAGGCCTGAACGAGAAGAGGAGCTGGGGGTAGGGAAGAAACACCAAACAGAGAAGCCAGGCTTGAGAGCATGTCCTTTGCCTACAGTGAAATGACTGCATGAGCTGAAGAGTATTACTTCAGTGGACAGGCTGTTACACAGTTACTTCATTTCGATTTCTTGTCAATTGTTTCAGATACTGCTTGAGAAGTAGACTATAAATGAAACATTTTGCCACATGATCCGGATAGCCAAGAACCTGCAGGTGTGATGTGCTCATAGAGTCAACTACACAGGTTCAGGACCCCACAGCCAGTATCAGTTTTCATCCAAAGCATCTTTAAGGCCATCTTGAAAAAAAAAGGTCAGGATATAAATGGTGGTAACTGAAAATGACTCACTCCAGAAAAAATGGTATTTATTCCACTCTTATTCAAAACCATCAACCGTCATACACATTCAAAAGCACTAATGAGAAATAAGAGTGAGACACTAAATTCAAGCCTCATGTTTGCCTTTCACTATCAGCTAGCTATAGTGAAGCTCTGAACAATGTAGATTTTTCCTTGAGGCGTACGGCCCTCAGGTAGATAAATAAGTTACACCCTCTCTAAAAATGTCTTTATTCAAATCTAGAACATGTATTTGGCTTTTATACCAGATGCCAGTACTTCCTGAAAGCTCAAAATGAACAAGTCAATTTGGCCATCCTGACTAGGAGAGCAAGGTTATTCTTCCCAAAATGTGTCAGGTGAGTCAAAACAAACCTTCTACATATACAGAAGGTATGGAATTTTTTTAAAAACTAAATTAACATAATGAGGTTTTTTTTCTTCCAATGCATATACAGACATTTACATTACATTGCCCTTAGACCAGTATCTTTTATTCTCATCTCCATAGCTTATAGTATTATTAGGAAACATACGCTTGTATCAACATATTTATTTATATGAGCAGGACTACCTCCACATTAACAATTATACTGTTACAATTATGTTAATAAAAAACATACTCAACATACATAAAAAAATCTAAGCACAGGGCAGACCTTAATTTAATATAATAAAAAATACTGTAATGCTTGTTTAGATGCAGGCCAACATACTCAGCTGTTTTAAACAAGCATGTTACATGCATCTTAAAAAAAAAAATCCCAGCAAACATAGCATTATTAATACACAAACTCAGCTGAACTAATAATTTAAAAAACACCCCATCTTTGCCCATGCAGATAAAGCAGATCAAATGACACCTGTGAACCATACTAATCAGCTGATTGATTGCAGCCCCGTAACTATTCTCTGCCTCCCTTCTGGCACCCATGGCCTACAGACTATGATCCTCATCATATCTGATACGGTTTTGTTCATCCCTGACATACCAAATTTTGTCTCTTTTAAACCAACTTCAAGTAGTGGAGCAAAGATAACCTCCCCTTTTGGAAGAAAAAACAACAACAAACAAAAAAACCCCAAGCCAATAAATTCCCTATTGAGCCGCTATATCTTAATTGCGGCCTCCTCAGGATAAATACATTAACGCAGGTCTTTGCTCCCACAAAACCATTTGTTCCAATTTCTGCCTTTATATCAATCAAATAAGCTGCCATCTTAATAAAAAGTTATAAAATACACATTTGGACTATATGACTTTTGACTACTGATAAGATTCTGATATGGTTACGTGTTTCAGGAATGCTACTTTAAACTTTAATGTTTACTTTCAATATTTACTGTTATCATGGAGTGGTAAAGCCGGGTTGGGAATAATCATCTATTATTCACTCCACAGTGTGTCAGAAGCACAACTTACCTTCCACAGAAAATTTGTATGTGCATTCATCTAGAATTTAACAGTGAATTCAGTAATTGCAGAGTTCAGTTTGGTAAGTACCTAACAAATTAGACTTTATACTATTAAAGCTTAATTAAAATGCTGTTGTAATATACTGCTGTAAGTGACACATACCAATTCTGAAAATGCTAATGGGCATCTTCTGACAACTGGGAACTTCTATCCTACGTATACAGGAAAAAAAATTAAGTTATTCATCTCATCCTGAAGAGCACATAGAGTCTTCCTAGATGTTGTGTTTGTGCAGTTGATGCTTAACACCGTAGGACACGAACTTTGCAAAACAGTCAAGAAGTTCCTCTCCTGTGAAGGTTTTTCATTCCTAAGCACTCTGAGCAGCAGATGCTGTTCACCACTTGTGTGTCTTACCTACAGGCAAACGCAGCCACCTTTCACCTTCCCCATCCCTTGCATATCCAAACATCTCCCTCCTAAAACTTAACACAAGTGATCTCACAAGCTCTTAATGACTTTTAAGCTCTAGCAGTTCCACACAATATACTTTCAAGCATAAACAGTAGTAACCTAAAGAGATGCTTTCTATAAACCTTCCTGATGGATCATCACTTCAAGATAGAAAAAAAAATTAATAATGGGGCACTAAAAATAAATCAGTTTGCAATGATCTCAGAGAGTTGTCCTCAAACACTGGAAGTATCTGATTTGTATTAGATACCAAAAGGTCATTTTAAAAAGTTAATTAAGAAAGAATATTAATTTTAGTAAAGGGCAGCTTACTATTAAAAAAAATAGTACAAACCCGTTTAGCTTAGTATTACCTTTGGAGAAGAACAAGATATTCATTGTGTGCCAAAAAGGACACCTCTATTTTGACAGAAGCTTTTCTACGTATTTGCTGTAATAATCTTCAGGAAAGGTAACAATCATGTTACAACCCATCAGCCTCAAGTGTAATTTTATTAACAATAGTATGTTTCTTTTCTGTTGTCTCTTTTTAATGTTTCAAAATTTCAACACATACCGTGTTAGATGTTGATCTGCTGATATCAAATTACTGCCCAACATCTGTAAACATGTATCTAAAAAAGAATCAAGCTTTGGTTTGATATTAAAAGCAAAAAAAAAAACAACCCACAAAAGCTTTTCTGTTTTTTAAACAGGATGATCCATCTTTCTCACCTAGAAGGATGGCAACTTGTAATTATTACAGTTACCAGAGTCCCCAAGTGGAAGTTTTTCCAAGTAGCTGAGACCCTGCGGGAGGACAGGCGGCCGGTGGCCTGCAGCACTCGCAGGCTGCGCTACAGCAGCCGGCCAGGGGTGGTCCGTGCTACCCTGACAGGTGGGAACCCATTGTCTCAAATACACCTGGTACCTCCAAATAGAAACAGAAAATAGTAGTAAAAATTAATAGAAGCGTAGCTAGTAAAAACAACCTTAGGAAAAAAAAAAAAAAAAAGAGTGGAGGGGGGAATTTCTCCGAAAGGAATTGAAAGCCTCTTTCACACCTACCAAATGGCTTAAATACATCCAATAAACAAAGAATACGGGAACGTCAAGTGCCCGGTTGCCCGGCCTCTCGCCGTGGCCCAGACAAAGCCCTCGATGCCTCTCGCCCTAAGTTTCTGCAGCCATGCGCGCAGAACGTGTGAAAAAAGCCATGCAAGTTTATACAGCAAATGGCACCGCAAGAAGCCACGACCAAGTTTTGATACAATTACTAACACCCTCCACAGAGCCTCCCAAAACCGCCCGAAGCCCCCCGGCCCCCCGCAGCCTGCTCCAAACCCGCTCGCC